>NC_092718.1:36222545-36571771 GCF_047496885.1 Scyliorhinus torazame
CTGAGGACGTCAGCTGATGATTTAAGTGCTCCCTGCACCCTTTGAGAAAAATCCAGACATTTGTCCTTGAATTCGTCATGCTCAGAATTCAAATGCCTTTGACATTTAAAAAAATAAATTTAGAGTACCCAATTCACTTTTTCTAATTAAGTGGCAATTTAGCATGTTCAATCCACCTACCCTGCACATCTTTGGGTTGTGGGGGCGAAACCCACGCAAACACGGGGAGATTGTGCAAACTCCACACGGACAGTGACCCAGAGCCGGGATCGAACCTGGAACCTCGGCGCCGTGAGACTGCAGTGCTACCACTGTGCCACCGTGCTGCCCTGCCTTTGATGTTTTGAGGATTTTAACCTTTCTTTGCCAGTACTTCCCTGCACATAACACAAATGGGCTTTGCATCCTGATTTGCATTAGCAAAATTAACAATGCCATATCGCAAGAAATCATCTTCATGCTGCTTTGTTCCTGATTTTGATTACTTCTTAATGGGTTGTTCACCAGGGGCCCTGGAGCTCTGTACAGCGCCAACCTTAGTACTGCTTTGTCCGACCGTGGACACTCCTGAGCAGCTCTCTCCAGCAGATTCAGTTGTGGATCCTGGCATGTTTGTGTCCCTGGTCTCCTCTTCCTTATTACAAAATGATCCATCTTCTGTTCTTCACACAGTCCTGTTGCCTTACTTGCTGTCAGCTACAAAACGGAGGAATCTCTCCTCTGTAATTTTGTGCCAAAAGCACGGATGTACAGGGCGTGTGATGTCAGTGTACGTGCCGGGCGTGTGACCTCTCTGTTGCCGCTTCTGGCGGAAAGTCAACATCATTTGTATTCTCAACTTAAAGCCGGTTGCGGATGGCAATCTTTTTGTTTGACTGTGAAACTTGATTTCCAACACCTGATTTTTCCAAGTTTATGACTTTTTACTACTGAAAATTAAAGCAATTTCAGTTGAACATGCACATCCTTACATTTACACGCAAACTTTGTTTTCAATATTCATTCCCATTTCTTTAGAAATTTAAACAAGTATAGAAAGGGGCTGTTTAGCACAGGGCTAAATCGCTGGCTTTGAAAGCAGACCAAGGCAGGCCAGCGGTTCAATTCCCGTAACAGCCTCCCCGACCAGGTGCCGGAATGTGGCGACTTGGGGTTTTTCACAGTAACTTTATTGAAGCCTACTTGTGACAATAAGCGATTTTCATTAAAAAAAAAACAATCTTGTTTTTACTTTACAATCGATGACTTTAGACATACACACACAATGTCACAATATTTCTTACTAGTTCCACTGTATTGCACGATCCAAACATCCATGTCATCTCCTTCTCCATTCTCACGAAAGGCACTTGCTTCCTGGTTTCCATAGTGGTGGTGGCACAAAGTGCATCATCCGTACTAACTGGCCTCGTTTGATTGGTATTCCTTGCTGGCAAACCTGGCTTGGCTTCCCTCTCACTGTCCAGTAGCTGTTACTTTTGTTAGATTCATCCACCCCAGGCACAGACTGTTGACCACTTCCCAACCCATACTT
Source organism: Scyliorhinus torazame (assembly GCF_047496885.1). Classification (NCBI taxonomy): domain Eukaryota; kingdom Metazoa; phylum Chordata; class Chondrichthyes; order Carcharhiniformes; family Scyliorhinidae; genus Scyliorhinus; species Scyliorhinus torazame. The sequence continues at coordinate 36,224,080 of NC_092718.1, forward strand.
CACATTGTGGGAGTGCAAGCGGCCAATGTGCAGCTTAACCACAGGTCACATACTGCCGATCGGTGGGGTAGGACAAGCCGAGCAGCGCGCAGTGGATGAGCACCAGCACGGAGATCCAAGCTCGGGCCACCACCGTTAGCATCACGCATCTACCTGGCCAACTGACAGCCCTTGTTTCTCCCCCCCCCCCTCCCCCACCCAGCCTCGCACTGCTCCCTCGAGCACCGCAGCCAATCAAGGGTGCCCATGGTTGGCATTCTATTGAAGTCGGTGAGCACTTCTTCCCACGATCGCTCCAAGAGCCTCCATGGGTCGCGATCCTGAGTCTGAAAACTCCTGTCTTAAACAATACTACTCAATACAGTGAATGCAATACCCTTACTTGCTATCTTTATTCCCACTTGAACAACAAGAAAATTGACCATCTTGGCTCTCAATCCACCTTAAATATCAATGGCATGGAAGAATTCTTGCTTTACAGAGTTATTCTTTGGGAAAGAGATTTCTTGACACGGCTTTACAACACAGATCTGACTCTGGTCCAAACCCCTGCAGAAACTCTGGCTGGATGTCTTCAAAAGTGGTTTTCAACTGGCTTGTTTCAGCTCCCCCTTGTCCTCAGACAAGTCTGAACTGCTTTAAATACAGTTAGCCCCTTTTAACTAACTAACAGTTGTTTTTGAAAACTCACCACTGTTCGTAGAAGTCCCCCTATACCAAAAAGGGCCGACATTCGAAATGGTGATCAGGGATTCTCACTCCCCGACTCCGATGCAAGCTTCAGTGGGTGCTATTCAGGTCAAACTATGTTTTCAAGTTATCTCCCGGTATAACCCATACCTTCACTGAAGATTTCATCTACTTACCACTTAGTAGCATCGATCCTGGGTCCCGCATTGCTAAATAAGTAAAGTAGACTTTGGAATAACCACTATTACAGGTTAAATTAAGTTATTTTATTATTATATTTTTTCTTTTAAAAGCTGCAATTGCTGTCTTTACAGGAAGGTAAAAAGATCTTGCTTCTGGATCCTTTTGGTTGGTTGAAGGGACCTTCAGGCCCAACTTGACAATCAATCTTCTTTAAAGTTTGGTCTTCTTTAGATGTATTCGCTGGTTAGCTCAGTTGCTGTGTCCTATCTTTCCCATGTACCGAGCTATGAGAGCTGACTCTGCTGGCTGTCCCTGAAGTGACTCTGAGCTGAATCTGCCTACTCTTTAAATTCTAGTCTTCCTTAGATGTATTAGCTATTTTAGCTTGGCTGCTCTGCCCTGTCTCTTTCCCATGGCCGAGCTGACTGTAATCTGACTCTGCTTCTCCCCCCTCTCTCTCTCCCTCTCTCTCTGAGTTCTGGTTCTGGTTGCCCTGGTCTCTAGGTTTACATTCCCTTTCTAACAGTTATTAAGTTTTTATGACGTTATTGCAAAGTAACTCTTATTTTCTTTGATTGTAAAAAGTATCTTTGATCTAAACCTCCTAATCCAGCTAAGTATTAATTTTGACATGACTTCATCTCATTGATCTGATTACATTGTTTCCTTTGTGATGTTCAAAATGCTTTGGTTTCAATAGAGGTGTGAATTTTAATTCCTGTCATTTCTATAGTTTTATTTTCTAATTGTGCCCCCAGCTCATAATTTTGACTTTGATTTTGGCTTTGAATTATGTTTCTCGTAGACTGAAAGTCTCCATTTTTTTTTAATTAGCTGGTATTAGCAAATGTTCACACCTAGAACCTCATCCTTTCTTTTCCAGCTGTTAACTAAGATAGTTACTTTCAATGAAGGTAAAATCCTGTTTGCCTTGTTTGCTAAGTCTGCTTGACCAAGGATATCTGCATTTTACAATCCTTCCCTGGCAGCTGCTGTTAACCCTTTGTGGGATCTTTCCCTGTATTCTTTCATGTTTCTCTCAGACCAGATATTGCCAGACTTCCATGTTTCAAATGACACATCTTTCCATATTTTCTTTTTAAAAAAAAAAAATATTTTATTCAACATTTTTGGCCAACCACAACAGTACATTGTGTATCTTTTACACAGTAATATAACAATATAAATAACAATGGCCATCTTTCCATATTTTCAATTACACAGTGAGAGCAGAACTGTTTCACTGTGCACACCTTCAGCCAGATCAGAAATGCTTCCTCAAAAAGCCTGATGCCTTAGCTCCACCGAGCAATGACACAATCTCACCAGGCTGAAAATGAATCAACTCCCCAGGGAATCCCCTTAATCAAAACAAAATTGCATTAGCCCAAGTTTCTTTATGATGGCTAATTGCACCTCAGGCGCCTTAAAGCTTTGTTGTCTTTCAAACCAAGATCTTTTTGAAAAAAACATGACTGCAGCAGTCAAACACACTCTAACCCAGTTTTTTAACCCTTATTTCATCAAGTACTTATAATCCAATATAGCTAAAATCCAACATTCATCACACAATGGCCAAGTAATCTGTTCTTAGGATGTTGATTGAGGCATTGACATTGCCAAGGACACTAGGGATAACTCCCTTGCTGTTCTTTGTAACACTGCCATGAGATCGTTAACATCCACTCACATCCACCCATGGAAGCAAATCGGGCCTCTATTTTGTATCTCATCCTAAAGACAGCACCTCGGACAGTGAAATGCTCCCTCAGTACTGCACTGGCGCACCAGCCTTGATTTTTGTGCTTAAACCCTGAAATGGGACTTGAACTTGGAACCTTGGGCAGGATTCTCTGATCCTGAGGCTAAGTGTTGACGCCTTCGGAAACGCCGTTGCGTTTCTCGACGGCGTCAACGTGGCCTCAGGATCAGCAATTCTGGCCCCTACAGGGGGCCAGCACGGCACTGGAGCGGCCCACGCTGCTAAAGCTGCTGATCCCGATTGAACTGGGCGCCGCGGGGGTCTGTGCATGTACAGTGGCACCGGCGCCAACGCGCGCATGCGCAGTGCGCTCTTCTCCGCGCCAGCCCCGACGCATGATGGCGTAGGGATAAAGGGGCCGGCGTGCAAGAAAGGAGGCCCCCAGCCCGAGAGGTCGGCCCGCTGATCGGTGGGCCCCGATTGCGGGCCAGGCCACAACGGAGGCCCCCCCCCCCCCGGGTCGAAACCCCCTCCACCCCCAGAGGCCGCACCCCGACTCTTCAACGCCGAGGTCCCGCTGGCTAAGAGCAGATTAGAACGGCGGCGGTGGGACACAGGTTTTTTGTTACGACCGCTCGGCCCATCCCGGGCCGAGAATAGCACTGGCGCCGTGCCGACCACACCGGCGCCAATGACGCAGCTGAGAATCACGGCATGGTGCGATTCACGCCGTTCGTGGCGATTCTCTGGCCCGTCCCCAGGCTGAGAGAATCCCGCCCCATGTGTTTTCTGCTAAATTCACTTGGGGGGGTGGGCTTTGCTTTGTCCACCTTTAATTGTCCTTCATGTGAGCTGCCTTCCATGTGTCCATGTGGTGTAGGTACACCCACAGTGCTGTTAGGGGAGGAATTCCAGGATTTTGACCCAGTGACAGTGAAGGAACGGCGATATATTTCCAAATCAGGATGGTGAGTGATTTGGAGGGGAACCTCCAGGTGATGGTGTTCCCAGGTATCTGCTGCTCCTGACCTTTTAGATGGTAGTGGATGCGGGTTTGGAAGGTGGGATATCTTCAGAGGCAAGTCTTCTTCCAACTGAGCCACGGCTGACACCTTATTGAATGTGCTTCAACACGCTTTCAGGCTGTGTATTCCACATCAAGTCTCCCAGCATTAAAAAAATCTTCTCATTCTTCTCCCCTCCTCGCTGACCACCCTCCGCCCCCAGATTCTTTTACCGATTATTTTGTGTCTGTTAATTATGTATTTCTGCCAATTGTATCTACTCTTAAAACATCACCAGGTAATTTGAACCCTCTGTTAAATCTAAATTTATCATCCAGAGGGGTGATGGTTTATAAATTCTCTGCATTCTGACGGTGGGAAGTGTTGGCGGCTTCAGCCACGGCGTTGTGCCCGGAGCAGGGCCAGGCGCAACGGGCGAATCCAACGACAGCCCCAAATTGGACTGGGCGCTGGGCTGATCGCGAGTCACCTGACTCCACCCGATGCAATATAGATCTCGCCCTCATTGGGCATGATCCAGATCAGCATAACCATGAGGCTCATTTAAATATCCAGGCGTCACTTTCACATGGCGCCCAGGGGTCAACGAGCGCGTCTGCGAGACCTCGACCAAGCGCCGTTTAGCACTGGTTTTCCTCAACGAAGACCACGCATGACAGCATCGCGGGTGGAGTCAGGTGACTCACGATCAGCCCAGCGTCCAGCCCGATTTGGGGCTCACGTAGGATTCGCAGGACATTAGAGCCACCTGGGTGGTCCGAGAGATGGCAGGATATTACCCTGGCACGTGCCCGCCACCAGGGAATCCTGCTAGGGTGGCAGTGTCAAGGTGCCAGGCTGGCACTGCCAGGGGCCACAAGAAGGTTGGGGGTGGTGGTGGTGGTGAAGAGGGGGTCCAGAAAGCAGGAGGGGTGCAGAGATCGGGGTCGCCGGTGGAAATGGATTCCTGATCTGCGAGTAGCCGTTCCTACATTGGCAAGATCCACAAAAGTGTGGCCTTGACAGGGAGAAACTCCGAGGCCCATAAAACCGGCGAATAGCTGGGTGAATCTCGGCATTGCAGCCGCCGACAAACCGGACTTAGCTTCAAGTCTGCTGCATTGCGCCCATTGTTTACGTCAAAATTTTCAAAGCAACAATCTTCCGGTACCCAGGTATTAATATGTATCTTGGGACCAGCAGGCAAATCATTAAGTTAGAGTTTAAGCACAAATTGCAGTGGAGAACTGTTCCCTCCACAGCTAGTGTGGGCTTGTAGAACTACAAGTGTCTGAAACTATTAGCAGTCGCCAAGTGAAATTATTGATTCAAATAGCTACAATGAATAAGGTAATGAAACAATGTCAGTACAGTAAGGGGCATTCTTCTGATGTTAAGCTGCAGAATTTGGTCAAACTAAGGGGACCTTTACTTTGCAGGTGGTTGCATTATATTGGGTTTATGAGTGCATGATATTAATATTGGCGAAAAGTACAAGAGTGTTTAATTTCACACATGATATCGATCTGGATTATAAAATTATTCAAAAAATCCATGGGCGGGATTCTCTGACCCCCCCCCCCCCCCCCCCCCCCCGCCCATCCCCCCAGCCGTGTTTTCTCGGTGGAAGGCAGCGCACTCCCACCGCTGTCAATGGGAATCCCGCTGCCAGCGAACGTCCGGAGAACTCTGGGCCATGTTTTTTATTCTTTCATGAATGTGGACATTGTTGTATTCTCTATTCTGCTTTCAGATGCGTCGTGTTGAATAAAGACCACAAAGCTTTGTTAACGAACAAAACTATAAATTTATTACACGACTGACTAAGATTTGTTCACATTCCTAAAGTAGAAATGAAATGAAATGAAAATCGCTTATTGTCACAAGTGGGCTTCAAATGAAGTTACTATGAAAAGCCCCTAGTCGCCACACTCCAGCGCCTGTTCGGGGAGGCTGGTACAGGAATTGAACCATGCTGCTGGCCTGCCTTGGTCTGCTTTCAAAGCCAGCGACTTAGCCCTGTGCTAAACAGGTTATTATATGAAGGTTATTATATAAAGCTATGCTATCTCTAACTTACATAACACTCAAGTATACAACTGCTCTCTGTGCCTGACACTCTTCCAGCTCTCTCCTAACTCTTAACTCCTAATCATTTTCTAATCTAATCCCAGAATTCCCAAGTCACATGATATTTGTGATGTTCTGTGGTTCCCTCTAGTGGTAAGAAGCATTATCATTAACTTGTTAACTCTTTACATCCAGTCAATATATATATCATTACAGACATCACTGGCTGGTCCAGCAATTATCCACCCCTAATTGCCCTCGAGATGGTGGTGGTGAGCTGCCTTCTTGAACCGCTGTTGTCCCTGTAGTGTAGGTACACCCACAGTGCTGTTAGGATGGGAGTTCCAGGAGTTTGACCCAGAGACCGGGAAGGAACGACAAGGCGGTTCCAAGTCAGGATGGCGAGTGGCTGGGACGGGAACTTGCAGGTGGTGGTGCTCCCATGCATCAGCTGCCCTGGTGCCCTAGGTGGCAGAGGTCATGGGTTTGGAAGCTTCTGTCCAAGGAGCTTTGGTGAGTTACTGGGTGCATCCTGTAGATGGCGCATACTGCGGCCGACATGCATCCGTGGTGAAGGGAGTGGATGCTAAAGGCGATGGAACGGGTGCCAATCATGCGGGGGTTGCTTTGTCTTCAATGGTGTCAAACCTCTTGAATGTTAATGGAGCTGCTTCCATCCAGGCAGTAATATTGTTGGATCACTTTGTATTTTATTCAAAAAAATTCACACCAAATTTCTCTGCTTGAATTAGAAAATAACGATTATAATGCAAAGCGAGAATAGTTCTGTTAATCACAGTTGGAGTGTGATTTATTTAATGAGCGAACGCTCACATTTGTGCTGGTCAGATGCTTACCATGTTGCTAAATTGTAGAGCTAGATGCACATGAGCGAAATGTTTGAAGCGAATAACATTTCCTGGACTATTGTTAAAGTACTTACTAATGTATTGAGTGAATCTCCTTGTGTTGATGTGTTTATCTCTTTTTGCTGTGGCAGGGGAAATCATTTGCGAGCCTCCAAATAATAAATTGGACAAATTCACAGGGACGCTATTTTGGAAGGAGACAAAATATTCGCTCGATAATGAGAAGATGCTGCTTCGAGGCTGCGTGCTACGGAATACCGAGTGGTGCTTTGGCCTGGTGATCTTTGCAGGTAAATCAAAGAGCAGTAAGGACTGAAAATCCCGATAGTCTGATGAAAAAGAAAAAGAAAACTCTTGCTTTTCTGTAGTGCCTTTTTCAACTCGGTACCGTCCCCAATGTGCTTTATAGCCAGTTAAGATCTTTCCGATGTGTAGTCAAAAAGCAAGCTCCCATAACCAACGACATGATAATGACCACATAATCTGCCCTAATGCCCTTAGATGAGGGATAAACATTGGCCAGGACACTGGGGGCGCGGGGGCGGGGGGGGAGGGGGGGGGGGGGGGGGCACGGGGACTTGTACCTACATCTTCTGACTCGGAAGCAAGAGGTCCACCAACTGAGTGAAGGCTGACGCCTAAAGTCAGACATTCAGCCCATCGAGTCTACACCGACTCTGCGAAAGAGCACCCTACATAGGCCTACTACCCAGCCATTATCCCTGTAACGTTTTGGACGCTAAGAGGCAATTTATCACAGCCAGCCCACCTAACACTTGATAACCTGCACATCTTTGGACTGTGGGAGGAAACCGGAGCACCCGGAGGAAACCCACGCAGACACGGGGAGAACTTGTAAACTCCACATAGACAGCCACCCGAGGTCGGAATTGAACCCGGGTCCCTCGCACTGTGAGGTGGCAGTGCTGACCACTGTGCCACCATTTTATTCGGTGATAGATAGCAAACCTTGTCTTTATATTCTAGGGCCTGATACCAAGCTAATGCAGAACAGTGGCCGAACCAAATTCAAACGAACCAGTATAGACCGGCTGATGAATACGTTGGTCCTGTGGGTAAGTGAATAAACTAGAATGTGATTACTGGTCATCCCAGGCTACAGAGTACCCTTTCTGTTGCACACTAGAAACATGGGGAGGGATTCTCCAATCCCGCGGCAGACTGTCCACGCCGTTGTAACCGCCGTCTATGAGGTTTTACGACGGCATGAACAGGCTGCTCCCATGTCTAATTCTGGCCCCTACGGGATTCGCGCATGCGCAGTTGCGCCGGCGCCAACAAGGACATGCGCAGTGGTGCCAGAGCCAACACGTGCATGCGCAATGGCCGCCTTCAACGTGCCAGCCCTGACGCAACATGGCGCAGGGCTACAGGGGCCGGCGCGTAGGAAAGGAGGCCCCCAGCCCAGAGGCCGGCCCGCCGATCGGTGGGTCCCGGTCACGGGCCAGGCCACACGAAGGGCACCCCCCCCCCCCCCCCCCGGTGTCGGACCCCCCCCTCTCCCCCCCCCCCCCCCCCCCCCCCCCCCACAGGCTGCCACCCGACCCTTACACGCCGAGGTCCCACCGGCCCAGAGCAGGTTAGAACGGCGCCGACGAGACTCGGCTCTTTTCCTACGGCCAGTCGGCCCGTCCGGGCCGAAGAATCAGCGGGCCGGCCACGTAAAGCGGCCCCCGACCAGCGCCACGCCAACCACCCTGGCACCAATGGCGCCGATTCTCCGCACTGCGGAGAATCGCGTGCCAGCGTCAGGGCGGTGTGGCCCGTTCGCGGGATTCTCCGGCCCAGCGCAGGGCTGGGACAGTCCCGCCCATGATGTTGGATGGATTACTCATAGTAATGTGTTGGGTGTCTACAATATCCATGAATAAATTTGGTTCAATAATAAAGTGATGTTTCATTACTCTGCAGGCACTACAATTGCTGTTGTAGTTGTTACCAGAGACGATGAATAGCTTTATCAATCATCACTGTAAACACAGGTATTGAGGTTGAGTCCTGAATATCCTGTAATTATACAATATTCTGGAATCAGGTTGTTGAAGAACATAAGAACTGGGAGCAGGAGTAGGCAATCTAGCCCCTGAAGCCTGCTCCGCCATTCAATAAGATCATGGCTGATCTATTTGTGGACTCAGCTCCACTTACCCACCTGCTCACCATAACCTTTTATTCCTTTACTGTTCAAAAATCTATCTACCTTTGCCTTGAAAACATTTAACGAGGTAGCCTCAACTGCTTCACTAGGCAGGGAATTCCACAGATTCACCACCCTTTGGGTGAAGAAGCCCCTCCTCAACTCATGAAAATGGCACGGATGTTTTTACAGGGTTGGTGGGGGGGTGGTGACTAGATACGCACGATGATAATAATAGCTTATTGTGACGAGTAGGCTTCAATGAAGTTACTGTGAAAAGCTCCTAGTCACCACATTCCGGCGCCTGTTCAGGGAGGCTGGAACGGGAATTGAACCCACGCTGCTGGTCTTGTTCTGCATTACAAGCCAGCAGTCTTAGCCCACTGTGCTAAACCAGCCCCTAACGAGATGAGAAACTGCTGATAGCATTGGATAAAGAGGGGTTGGAGGAGGCTCATGCGTAACATAGAACAGTTGGGTTGGATGGCCTGTTGTATGTTTCTATGTTGTAAACTCAGTGTAAACCAGTTTTCATAATGTTTAATTAAATATTGGCTTTATTTAAATATAAAGGAGCTGCTCCTAGGTGTTTTTTACCTTCTGTTGTCTCCTCAGCCATCAACCAGGGAGAAGGGTGCAGGCTTGAGGGTAGCTCTTCTAAAGATGCTTGACAAAACAATAGATGGGATATAATCTTTTGTCACGGGGGGGGGGGGTAATGCTGCCACATTTTAAAGTCCAGTGCCTTGCTGTGAGAATGTGATAAAGTAAAGGAAATATCATCACTGTTCTCCTCTGTGACAACAACAATTCTCTCTTCAGATCTTCGGCTTCCTCGTGTGTATGGGAATCATTTTAGGAATTGGAAATTCCATCTGGGAAAGTGAAGTCGGATTTCATTTCCACATCTACCTGCCCTGGGACGAGTGGATGAAAAACGCGATTTTCTCGGGATTTCTAAGCTTCTGGTCATACATCATCATCCTGAACACTGTTGTGCCGATTTCTCTGTATGTCAGGTGAGCCATTGATTCTCAACGGGGAAGATTTACGGAGGCTTTCCTTCGACCCTTCGCTTTTCATATTGAGAAGTGTAGTGGATGCATCCCAAAGCCTAAGATTAGTTGCGTAAGGCAATTTCCTCCAACAATCAGCTGAAAGACATTTGGCAGAAGGAAAATTGCCTATAATTAAATACGAGAAGTGTGACCTTGCGTGTGATATGGTGGATAAAAAATGCCTGCGCATATTAAATAAATGGCAATATATAAATTGGCATATTGATATAGGTAGAAAAAAGGACTTCCATTTATATAACGGTGTTCACGAGCACTGGACATTTCTATGTACTTTATAGCTGTAATATTTTGATAATAGTACTGTATTTCCAGGGATTTTGAACAGGATGGACTAATCAGACCATAAGACATAGGAGCAGAATTAGGGCATTCGGTTCATTGAGTCCGCTCCCCATTCAATCATTTTTTTAAAACTTAAGGGGCAATTTAGCATGGCCAATCCACCTACGCTTCACATCTTTGGGTTGTATGTGGGGAGACCCATGCAGACACGGGGAGAATGCGCAAACTCCACACGGACAGTGACCCGGGGCCGGGATCGAACATGGATCCTCGGCGCCGTGAGGCAGCAGTGCTAATCACTGCGCCACTGTGCCATCCTCCGCCATTCAATCATGGCTGATATGTTTCTCATCCCCATTCTCCTGCCTTCTCCCCATTACCCCTGATCCCCTTATTAATCAGGAAACTATCTATCTCTGTCTTAAAGACACTCAGTGATTTGGCCTCCACAGCCTTCTGCAGCAAAGAGTTCGACATCGTCACCACCCTCTGGCTGAAGAAATGCCTCCTCATCTCAGTTTTAAAGGGTTGTCCCTTCAGCCTGTGCTGTGGCCTTGAATTCTAGTTTTTCCTATTTGTGGAAACATCCCTCCCTATCCTTCTAAACTCCATTGTGTACAGACCCAGAGTCCTCAACCACTCCTCATATGTCTATAAACTTTAATGTTAACCACTTTTTAAATGGTCAGTTTGAAATTCTGTTTTTAACAATTAGGGGACAGGAACACAGCTTGTGAGAAGCTATTCTTGATGAAATTATGACTCCCAAGGTTGAATTCAAAGATTTTTCTGCTTTGAAGGAATAATATAGAGGGATACGGCACTAGGACGTTCTGAGGGTTTTGGCCAAGTGTGGGACCATGACCAGTACAGGCTTGGAGGGCCGAAAGGCCTATTCCTGTGCTGTATTGTTCTTTGTTCTTTAACAGTTCAATAGAGTGAAATGAAGATAACACCTTATATTTAAACAAACCATGCATTGCTTTAATTGATCTGTAGAAGAGGAAACCTTTGCTTTCTGACATTATGGATTAAATGTGGAGCTTGGGTTAAACTATGTGGACATGAGAATGTGATTTATTTGCAGTGGAATGTAAACTTCTGGGATCTGAAAAAGTAAGTGATAGAACTGTGTCTCAGTTTACAACCCATAAAGCAGAGGTTACAAAGGTGACGTGACATGAGATGATTTGCACTCTGTTGCCAATGGAAGAGGTGAATTTGGACCATTCCCAAACGAATAGTGGGGATAAGCGTTTGTTAATTCATGTCCTTCTTGGCACAATTTTACCATTGCTTCGATGGAATACTCCTGAGACAAAAGAAAGCTATGCTGTAAACATTCAATGAATCCTGGGTCCTTGAGGATAGAGTATCGTTGCTTCTTGTTCCGTATATTTACATTTTACTTCATTCACATATACCAGTCATTCGTACCTTGTAGATCAAGCACAACTGAGGACTCTAGAGTTAGAAATTAAAAATTCCACCCTTAAAATTGTTTTTCTTTCGTTGGAAGGGTTTTGTACCTCAAAACCCTCAAACCTTACACAGCTAATGAAATACTTTTGAAGCGGAATCACTGTTGTAATGCAGGAAATACGGCGCAACAAACTCTCACCAACAACTTTGTGATAAAGGGGGGGCAACACGGTGGCCTAGTGGTTAGCACAGCTGCCTCACGGCGCTGAGGTCCCTGGTTCGATCCCGGCTCTGGATCACTGTCCGTGTGGAGTTTGCACATTCTCCCCGTGTCTGCGTGGGTTTCGCCCCCACAACCCAAAAATGTGCAGAGTTGGTGGATTGGCCACACTAAATTGTCCCTTAATTGGAAAAAATAATTGGGTAATCTAAATTTTTTTTAAAAACAACTTTGTGATAATGGCGAGATAATCTGATTCTGCAATGTTGATTTAGGGACGAATATTGGCCAAGAGACCAGAGATAGCCCCCTGCTGTTCTTGGCATAGACGAGGATGTTTATTTGATTTGGTTCCTTCTTTGATATTGCTTCCTCAAAGCAAGCTGGCGTGGACACTTGTTGCCAAACAGCATCCTATTTTTCCTTCAGCTACTTCTGATTTTTTAAAAAATAATTGCCTTTGAAGATTCCTCGAACTGCTGTTCCACAGTGACCTGAATTTCAACACAAAAACATCCTTCCAGATATTTGCATTGTTGTGTTTCGACGTTTCAGTCTGGTTTTCAACTCTTCCTTGTTGCAATATTTTCTTCTTTTTTTTCGGGTGATCTCAATTATTTCTTTACTTTGTGTCCATTTCAGTGTTGAGGTCATTCGACTTGGCCATAGCTACTTCATAAACTGGGACCGGAAGATGTACTACGCCAACAAAAACACATCGGCCGAGGCACGCACCACAACCCTCAATGAAGAGCTGGGGCAAATAGAATATATATTTTCTGACAAAACGGGAACACTGACGCAGAATATAATGATTTTCAACAAGTGCTCAATTAATGGGAAAGCCTACGGTAGGTTTCTATCCGTTTTTTAAATGATTTGCACTTTACCCGTACAAAAGCAATGGCAATGTCAGAGAAGTGAGGCCTCAAACCCAACTATAATATTCCTCCATTTCCTTGATTCATTATCAAGTGGAGCAATTGAATGATGCTGCCTTTTCTGGTGGACCTTTCCTGTGATATCGTTGATGTGATTTTTGCAGAAGAGGCTCCAAACGTGGCTGCATCAGAGCAACAGTGGGGTCCACAAGTGAAACCTAAAACTGATAAGAGACCTGTGACTAAGAAAATGATGTTTTAGGCAGTGAGAAAACTCACCTCATGAAATACTGACGCGTGAAGTACAAAGGGCTCTCTTTACCCCTCTTCGAGATTTATATCAATGATAAAATGCCATTTCTAAAATTTTAATGACTTTGTTCTGTATACATAGTACACCGATATCAAATATGCAAACATAATCTGATCTATTACACAATATATGCTTACGAGGAGAATTTGTTTTTTCTCTATTTGTTCATCTTCACATGTGAGTAAGTGCCAATCAGTTGTCCAATATGTAAGGGTGTAGCCTCGCGTAGCCAGATCCTGCCTTTACCCAGCATTCCTGTAGGCACACTCCCGGTGTGGGAGTAAAAAGGCATCCTTCATGACTGAAGGTTGCTGCTGCCATTTCCGATCAGCACAGGCTGGGGATTAAACCTTGAATCTGGATTCTTCCAGGTCTGTAAAGTTTAGACACAGGACAGAATTCTCACATCTGGGACTAAGTGCCATCTCTGGGATGGGGAGTGTTTCCCGTTGTGGAAGGTAAGGGGAAAATCCCACCTCGATGCAATTAATAATGTATCCGGGGCTTTTGCGCCATCATCTGTGGCGGTAGAGGCTTGATGGCACGCATCTCGCCATCATGTCTGGTTGCCATCACTAACCCGCCATTGAAGAGAGAAGACATACCTCCAGGAACATTCAAACTGGAAGATGACAGTGGCAGTAACTTCCTCGGAGTGGCAATCCGTGTCGGATTGCCACTCTGTACCTATCCACTTGCCAGTGCCATATTTCCCGAGCCGGTCTCGCCCATCTTTCTGGACTGAGGTCAGCCGAGATTAGATTTAGATTAAATTTATTGCCACCTGTACTGAGGTACAGCGAGAAGTATTGTTCTGCGTACAGTCCAGACCGATCACTCCATACATGAAAAACATAGGACATACAATAAATAACTATGTAAATACATAGACATCGGGTGAAGCATATGGAATATAGTGCTTCAACTGTAGAGAAGATGCATTGCAAGATCAGTCCAAGTTGTTTTTGAATCTGTTGGTGCCTGTTCTCAGACTTTTGTATCTTCTGCCGGATGGAAGAAGTTGGAATAGAGAATAACCCAGATGGGAGGGGTCTTTGATTATGCTGCCCGCTTTCCCAAGGCAGTGAGAGGTGTAGCCAGAGTCAATTATCCAGGTAGCGCAGCTTCCACCGGGGCCTCGTGCCAAAGTCTTAACAGTGTCAGATCCTTCTGACTCTGAAGGAGGTCACGACTCCTCCTTTTTTTACTGCACTAGCTGCCATAAAGCAGGAATAGCTTAAAAGTTAGTACACCCGCAGTTAACCCGCTGGTTTTGCATGTTATCATTTTTTTTCCTGTAAATAATGAGTGGAGACTCTCATGATTTTTTTTTTTGTATTATTTTCTAGGAGATGTCTATGATGAGCTGGGACATAAAATGGAAGTATCTGAGGTAAGGGTACTAGAAACTTAATGAAAAGGTGATTAGAGTTTTCCAGAAGTTTGCAAGCTGAGAGATGCAACAATGCAATTGTGCTAAAAAAAAAAATTTTCACATGCCCAGCTTTTGTTCAAGAAGTGATCTGCCCTTTTCATCCCGACGTTCATCCACACCAGGCCTCAACCCAAAACTCTTGCCCAAAATTTAGATGAGGTTACGGGGCTAGGAGTGGGGGATTGGACCTAGGTAGGGTGCTCTATTGGAGCAAGTGCCGGTGCAGACTCGATGAGCTGAATGTCCTCCTTCTGCACTGTAGGGGTTCTATTAAAAAAAAGACTTATTCTAACGCACTCCTGGCTGGTCTCCCACATTTTGCCCTCCATAAACTTGAGTTCATCCAAAACTCTGTTGCCAATGTCTTAATTTGCAGCAACTCCCCTTCCCTTTCACACCCCTGTGCTCACTGATCCTACACTGGCTTCTGGTCAAGCAACATCTTGGTATTAAAATTCTCCTCCTTGTTTTTAAATCCCTGCATGACTTCACCCCTCCTTTTCTCTGCAATCTCCTTCAACCCCACAACCCTCCAAGATATCAGTGCACCCCTTATTCTGGCCTCTTTTGCAGTCTCATTTACAATTGCTCCACCGCAGGTGATCACACCTCAGGTGCAAAGCTCTGGAGTTTCCTGCCTGTACTTCTCCACACTCCACTAACTCACTTTCTTCCTTAAGATGCTTCTTAAAACCTACCTCTTTGAAATGAAAAATGAAATGAAAATCGCTTATTGTCACGAGTAGGCTTCAATAAAGTTACTGTGAAAAGCCCCTAGTCGCCACATTCTGGCGCTTGTTCGGGGAGGCCGGTACGGGAATTGAACCGTGCTGCTGGCTTGCTTGGTCTGCTTTCAAAGCCAGCGATATAGCCCAGTGTGCTAAACCAGCAGACTTTTCATCTTCTGACTTTATCTACCTTGGTGTAATAGTTTCTTTTATAATGCTCCTCCTTAGAATGTTTCATTCCGGGCAAAGATTATGTATAAATATATCAAGTTGTTGTAGGGGGAATATTGGGTGGGATTCCCCCCCCCCCCCCCGCCCCCCCCCAACACACACACAGCCGCATGTTTCTCGACAGCAAGAGGCGGCGCGCCGTTCGCTGGCGGCAGGATTCTCTGCTTCTGCCGCTGTCGATGAGAATTCCCATCGGAGCCTACCCGTGTCACCCGTGGGCGAGGGTGTGCTGATGAGGGAACCAGAGAATCCGGAAAATTCCAGCCACTGTTACCCACATAATTAATTAAATTTCCCGTGTACAGCAACGAACAATGTCTACGAGCGGCAGATCATGAGTGAAGTGTAAATGTTGAGAACCCTGCTTAAAGCAGACTGAAGCCGTGTAAAGAAGGATGCACAGGTCCGTGTAATGTCTTACACACCAGAAGGGCCTGATGTTTGCTGGCTGAGATATGGTCATTTATTCTGGCAGCAACAATAGAAATTCCCGCGGAAAGTCAGCATTAATAAAACATACAAACAGTAATAAAGTGCAAACTGTTTTATGTACACTCTGGGAAAAGTGTGAAGAGGACAATTTTGTCATTGTTATGATTCTTTTTTAATGTGAATTTTAACAGCTTATGTAACAGCAATGCGTGAGTAATGTTTGTAATTATAGTATATTAAATGTGCAGTTCTCAAGGTCAAAAACTGATGATAGAAATTCATCAGATTAAAGCCTCGAGGAGCCATAATACATTCACTTCTACCTTGTGTAATCGGAATTAATAACTTGCAGTAAATCTAGTTCGTGTCTAATTCAGCGGCAGGCCAAGCGATCAGACTGCATGTAACCTCATCAAAATGTAATCTAAAGTTTACCTCTATTCATTCTGTTCATATTATTGGTTAAATTGTTTTCTTTGATGCAAATGTCCCTTTGTACAACTTGTGACAGTTACTTCAGGCAGAATCTTCCGTTCTGGAGCGTAAGTCCCCTGGCAGGCAGGAAAGCCGTGAGATTCCAGACGGGTGGCGGAACGGCTGAACTTGAGCAAACTCCCACTTTTCAGCTTAAAGTTGTGCACCAGCTCCGCATTCCTCCTCCAGAGTTCTTGCAGCCACAGTTCATACTGGTGAAGCTGACCGATGTGAGCAACCACATCCCGGCTCGCCTCCGGTATTGCCTTTCCCTCATCTCGAGATAAGATCCTGAGATACCTGAGATACATCCATGGTCGGGCCAATGCGTGTCGTTGCAGTGTAGCCTGTTTGGCAGCACCGTGACCTTCTTTAGGCCCCGCTGCCTCTTGCTGCTCAGGCGCTTGCTCCCTGTGCCAACCCGCAATGGGCCCTCCTTCTCACCTGGATGAGAGTCATTACTAAGACAGGGTCGCCTGCAGCCTGCTTCATTGGTGTGAACAAATTGAAGCAACACATTAAGTGAGCATGTCCTTTACAGGTTTCCCTCCATCTCAAGGCCCTTCACCTGGCCTCTATCCAGACATGGCATCCTTACCCCGCTATCAGGTAAAGGATTAGAGATGGGTGTTCCTCCCATTCATACATGAATCTGTATGGAGTCACTGATCTTTAACCAAGGTAATGAGAGGCATGTGCAAGAAACCTCACACGGACACTTTTCCACTTGTCTCCACTACCCTCAAAGAACTTTAGAGAGACCAATGCCTTGGAAGAATGGAAAGGCTAACTGTGTGATTCCGTGTCAGCCATGATCATTCACCCAGGAGGATGGAAATGAAAATCGCTTATTGTCACAAGTAGACTTCAATGAAGTTACTGTGAAAAGCCCCTAGTCGCGTCATTCCGGCGCCCGTTCGGGGAGGCTGTTACGGGAATTGCACAGGGCTAAATCGCTGGCTTTGAAAGCAGACCAACGCAGGCCAGCAGCACGGTTCAATTCCCATAACAGCCTCCCCGAACAGGCGCCGGAATGTGGCAACTAGGGGCTTTTCACAGAAACTTCATTTGAAGTCTACTTGTGAGAAGTTTGTAGTCATGAGTTAGCTCCACCACCTGTGCCCCTTGGAGGCATCCAGCTCCTACCCTCACTCCTTCCCTCCATCTCTCCCTTGATCCTGACCTCTGACTGCTGCTGGTGGCAAATAACGCAAGGTGAGGAATGGTGATAATGGGCAGGTCGGTGGTCCTGAGGGAAGTTGGTGGGTGGCAGGGGGAGGGTAGAATGTGGTGAAGTGAGTTTGAAAGGGGATGCACACCATTTTTCCAAACTGATCTTGGACCACCACAGTTAGTCAGTCAGTGAGAACCTTCGGGGTGGGTGGAGGGTCTTTTCGGGTGCGTGGAATTCAAGGTCAGCCCATGTGGCCAACTAAAGGGCCGCCCCAAGAACTGAGGCAAGTGGATGTGAGAGATGCCCACTCTCCTCCCTGTGGTGAAGGCCGCATTGCAGCTGGTTTGTCCAACTCATGTGCCTCATAACATCGAGATCCCAGAAAGATGCGGAGTTGTCACCCTCGAACCTCCTCCTCTCCCACCGTTACTCTGGACCCTAACACCATCCATCTCCGCACACTTTTTCCTTCCCCTCCAAGATGACGCTCACCAGGTGCATGTCACTTATATACACATGTAAAAGTGAACGTTCTCATTTCCCGCTGGCGGGAAATTTGATTTGGAGGACGAACATAATTCCGGCGAGGTGGCCATTTAATGAGCATGCATAAGGTATGCTAATGTATGCGTGTGGGTTTCCTGACGTTGTTCGTCGGGAAGCTCGACCAAAATCCCGCCTTGGAATTCTCGAGAAGAAACTTCCAACAGTTTATCCCCCCCCATCAGGAAATAGATTTTTTTGGCTCCTGCCAAATGAAGTACCCCCCCCATGCCCCATGACTCCCCCTGCTGGCAGGAGGGGAAAATTCCACGCATAGTATTAATTCTGTCTGCCGAAATGTTATTTTAATGCATGAAATTTTAGTTTGAACGTTTATCAGCGAAAGAACAAAGTGTGATTAAAATGTGCATGTTTCCAGTAATGTTTTAAGTATCCATGTTGTGTAATAATGTTTTTTTTTTTTTAATTTTGTGGAAGTGTATCCGTCATAATAGATTTGTTGAAAAGTGAGCCCTATAACTGTAAATAAAGAAAAAGAATCGCCGCCTTTATACAGAGCATTTAAAATCCTCAAAACATCTCAACGTGCATCACATTCTTAAATCATTTATGAAGTGTAGTTTCTTGTTAAGGCAAATGTAGCAACCAATTTGCACGGAATGAAAATGAATGAGATAATTGAGCAACAATCTGTGGCTGGTATTGGTATTTGAAGGATGAATATTGGGCAGGATCAGTAGGAGAGGTCAAATTGAGTAGGTTCCAAATTCAATCCTGGGGCCGCAATTCCCCGATCAGTAGTCAAAAAGGTTACTCTGCTCTGTTTCATGTCAGTGATGTGTGACTTGCTTTGGCTATTTCTTTTATTGCAGTTCTCTCTGCTTCTGTAACTAATCTGCTTTCTACGCAATCTGTTCATTCTACAACATTCAGCCCACTCTTCTTGCATCAACATTACTATCTGGTAATACAATTCTCCCTTTTCCCTGAATCTGATTGCACGTTAGCCAGTCAGGAAATCGAACTTGCATTGGTTTCCCCTTTTTCAAATACTTAATTCTCATCAACGGCTTGGAGCGTGGTGAGATAGCATTCAACGTGTTCAAGGCTGCCATTTCTGATTCGCAGGGAACCCTTTACTTGTAATTTAGTGGGCCAGATGGTCAAACAGACATTATTCAATATAAAGCTCCCAACACTGTGTTGTGTCTAACTTCACTGTAATATCTTTACTATTAATGGTCACATAGTATCGGTGGAGGGGGTGGTCTGGCTGGCCAGCCAGACGGTTGCTTGATGATGCGGAGCAATGCCAACAGCGTGGCATCAATTCCCGTGACCGGCTGAGGTTATTCATGAAGGTCCCGCCTTCTCAACCTTGCCCCTCGCCTGAGGTGTGGTGATCCTCAGGTTAAATCAACACCAGTCGGCTCTCAAAAGTGGGGGCGGGGGGGGGAGGAGCAATCTTTGGAACCGTGGCGACATTTACCGTCACCAATGGTACAGATAATCATTTCTAGAGCAATAATTTAGTTTGAGACTGAATCCTAAATAAATTGAGAGAGGCTAATTTGAGCTTCGGGGGCCAGGATCTAAGCCCTCGGACAACCTTAAGTACACATCCCTGACCAACACGACACAGCTGCAAATAGGATTTCTGGGAAAATGTGGAGCAGGTGCGGTGCCGTGTTAATTTTACCCTATTATTTTTGCAGCCTCATTTGTTTTCTCTTTAATTTCTAGAGAACTCTCCCTGTGGATTTTTCATTCAATAGTTTAGCAGATCTAAAGTTTAAGTTTTACGATGCCAGTCTGGTGGAGGCGATTAAACTGGAGGATCCATCGGTTCACGAGTTTTTCAGGCTGCTCTCGCTCTGCCACACAGTCATGCCAGAGGAAAAGAACGAAGGTAATATTTATTGGGATAGTTCTTGCTTAATGGAACGCAACAAAAGCTGGCCAGACTGAGCGTGGGCAGTTTGGAAGGGGAAAAAAAGACATCTTGAGACTCAGGCCCCTAGGTGAACAGGGTGAGGTTTGGCAACATTCATTCTGCTGGTAAAATCAAGCAGTCTATTAAAATGTCTCTGTAGAGCATGTATGCAGGTTTTGCGATAGGATAAAATACTGAATTGTGGGGTGACCTTGTTTAAGTATCTTCCATTGCCAGAAATAAAGGCACACCCATAGATAAAAGCAAAATGCTGCAGATGCTAGAAATCTGAAATAAAAACAGAAAATGCCTGGCTAATCTCAGCAGGTCTGGCAACATCTGTGGAGAGAGGAACAGAGTTAACATTTCGAGTCTAAATGACCCTTCTAGAAAACCCCTGTAACAAGGGTCATTTAGATCCTAAACTTTAACTCTGTCCTCTCTCCATAGATGCTGCCAGATCTCCTGAGTTTATCCAGCATTATCTGTTTTTATTATGAATGCATGTCTACATGTTGGTTGGATTTGGGTTGTGTTTATTTCCATTGTATTACGATATAAATGTCTCAATAAAATATTTTTAAAAATAAATGCATGTCCATCTGACACAAGTCTGCGGTCATGTTTTACATGAGCTGATGCTGTATGAGATTTTAGCTCAGGGGTCTAGCTTTAATGAGGATAGAATTGTGCTGCATTATGACAGCACAGTGGTTAGCACTGTCGCTTCACAGTACCAGGGACCCTGGTTCGATTCCCGACTTGGGTGGTCTGGCCGGAGTCTGTACGCTCTCCCCGTGTCTCCGGGTGCCCCGGTTTCCTCCCACAGTTCAAAGATGTGCAGGTTTGGTGGCTTGGTCACGCTAAATTGCCCCATGGTGTCCAAATGTTAGGTGGGGTTGCTGGGATAGGGTGGAAGTGTGGGTTGTGGCGGGGTGCTCTTTCTGTGGCTGGTGTAGACTCGACGGGCTGAATGGCCTCCTTCTGCACTGTGAAGTCTCTGAATCCTTTTTGGTGCTTTATGCCAAATCCAAACAGCCGGGCACTGATTCAGAATGCAGCTCCAGACTGCAGTGCTGCTGATCTGTGGGCCTGCTGGGCCATGCAAACTGTTGGAACTGCATGTCGCACAAGAACTTGGTTTCCCCACCGCGGCAGGGCCTTAAAAATACTGCCCAGAAATGCTTCTGGAAGTTTTCAGTCAAGCCTCCCTGCCTAGTTCTGTTCCTGCTGTTTGCCTCTTGCATACACATGGCCCATTACCAATGGGCACAGGGAAAGAGGGGCTTATGCCCGAGACTCTCCTTTCCTTTTGGGTACAGAGTCGAGGGGAATGAAAATAAAATCATTTTAAAAGTGAAAGTATTTGCTCCGTTTATTTTCCGCTGGTTTTGCAAGAACTTCAGATTTCTCATTCATTCATAAGGCATTTTATTGTCTGCTTTTCCAATGAGAACTTTAACCCTCCACTTTAAATAGGTTAACGCCCCTGCTAAAACAAGGGACAAAGAATTGGCATCTGAATGCGGAGAGTATTCTACCAATAATTTTACCACCTAGTTTTTTTGCGGGAATTTGACCTTTGAAAGGTGGTAAATCGATATAAACATGAGCAGTATAATAGCGGTTTCTGATGTTTTCTAGTTATTTATCAGCAAAATTTAGCCATCATCCACATGTTCAGGGCAGAATCTTCCTACAATTTGGTAAAGTGTCAGACTCAGACTGAACATTGGCATGTAGCTCTCCAGTTGCAAAGAACGGTTTTCTCTCCAGGTCTCGAGCCTCTTTGAAGGAAGAAAAATGAGTGGCCGTGGTTTACGCCATCAATCTGGTGGGTCAGGGCCTTTAAGGGGCTCCCCGATCGTCAATGAAACCGAACGGACTCCATCTCCACCACGGAGATATTGGGGACTCTCTTCTTTCTCCCCCCTCCCCACTCCAACAATCAACGTCAGCATTCCCACCCTTCCCCGCTCCCTCAGTGCCCGCTCTCCTCCCTACCCCCCCCCCCCCCCCCCCCCCCCCCGCTACAGCACAGTGACAGTGGCTAGCACAGTTGCTTCACAGCTCCAGGGGTCCCAGGCTCGACTCCCGGCTTGGGTGACTGTCTGTGTGGAATCTACACGATCTCCCCGTGTCTGCGTTGGTTTCCTCCGGGTGCTCCGGTTTCCTCCCATAAGTCCAAAGATGGGCAGGTTAGGTGGATTGGCCATGCTAAATTGCCGTTAAAGGTTTGGCGGGGTTACGGGAGTAGGGTGGGAGTGTGGGCCTAAGTAGGGTGCTCTTTCGAAGAGCCGGTACAGACATGGTGGGCTGAGTGGCCTCCTTCAGCACTGCAAATTCTATGATTCTGTACACATAAATGAGCCCCCCCCCCCCCCCCCCCCCCCCGGCCCCGCGCGCGCGATGGAACTCCCTCTAGGACTGGACCAGCAATGCCCCTGCATACGTTGGCACTGCTAGATTGGCACAGTGCCAACCTGTGGCACAGCCTGGGCATGTTGTTCCCCCCCCCCCCCCACCACCCCCACCCCACCCCCACCTCTCCCGGCAGCTATACGTGCCTTTACGCCCCTGGAGGGATCCCCTAGACTGATTCTCATTTGGTCAAACCTGTTCGTCGGCGAGGTTTGAATATTTAGTGAGGGGGGATCATGTGACGGGTGGCTCATTAATAATATTTCAATTCATTAAAATCTATTTAAATGAGGTTCCTGTGCTTTGTGGGCGTGAACCTCGTGACATCGCCGGCAAGGGGCAGGGAAGATCAGGGGAACGCGATCTCTCCGGAGAGAATCACGTTTCCCGAGTTTCTCGAGACTTCGGACCTTTCCGCACTACTTACCAGGAGATTTACCCAGGAAATGATAGACGGAAAAATCGAGTTTGACTCCAGAACTGACCTCCCTCCTCCTCCTCCCCCCCCCCCCCCACTCACCCCCAATCACTCACACTGAATTCTCCCCCCCCCCGACTCATTTGTATACTCCCCCGACCACCCAACTAACCCCAGTCCCTCCACCACAGTACTCACCTCACCCACCTGCCTATTTACTCATTCACCCCATCCCCCATTTCAAACCGGATCTTTAAGCTGACCATATGGCGGCTAATGTTATTGGCTTGCTTAATTCTGATGTTTGGGCAATTCTCATTGTTTGCGCTAGCAATGGCTTTTAATTATCAGGAGAACACCGTCTGTACAAAACATTTGTGTTTTTTAAAATGAAATTCTCTTGAATTTTGCTTCCAGGTGAACTTGTTTACCAAGCCCAGTCACCCGATGAAGGAGCATTGGTCACAGCTGCAAGAAGCTTTGGTTTTGTTTTTCGGTCCCGCACCCCAGAAACCATCACCGTGAATGAAATGGGCAAATCTGTCGTGTACCAGCTGCTGGCCATTTTGGATTTTAACAATGTGCGAAAGAGGATGTCAGTGATTGGTGCGTTGAGTACATAAACAAATTATAGCCTCTGACATGTACTTTTTTCCCCAAATATGTTCATTGTCCCTTTTCACTTTGTTCTTTTAGAGCAATGGAACTGATCTAAATGAAATTCAAGTTTGCCTAAGTTTACTTGTGTTGCTTTTTATATCTTTCACCGTTGACTGTAAGTTGTCTTGTGTTATAGTGAGAAATCCTGAAGGGCAAATAAGACTTTACTCGAAGGGAGCTGATACCATTCTGTTCGAAAGGCTTCATCCATCCAATGAAGACTTGATGTGTGTGACTTCAGACCATCTCAGTGTATGTATCTCTTCCACTTTTTATTAGTTATTGTGTTTGGTTAATCAAAAATATGATGATTAGCCCGGACTTTACAAGGCATTATTGCAACAAACTGATGGAATATCAATGCTCCTGGATTCTGAATTCATTTCTTTCCTACTCTTCTTTTAAGCTAACAGTGTTATGTAGGACTTCCTTTGTATCGCATAGAATTTAGGAACGATTGGATCTACATTTGGTAGCACCCCAAGTTGGTTATGATTCTGGCAATGATGGTGCACAAGAATGATGAGGCCTTCAGGCCAAACTAAATTAGTGCTCGGACCTCATCACTACAACTTAGGCAAGTTGAGGGTGCCCTGACACAGCTCGCTTGTCGAGGCTGAACAAGGTTTGGATGGCGCTGAAGCCCAATGAAGTCCAGCAGGACATGGGGGAGGTGATTGGGAAGGGGGGGGGGAGGGGGGGTCAGCAGCAATCCATGGTTGTTTAGTGAGGCCTGGAGAATCACTCCAGCTCTTTCTGGATCCATGCAACATAAACATTTTGTCATCTTTTTGTGGTGAGGGACCTCCAGTAATCGTCGCTGGTCAGGCAGCATAAACCAGGGAATACTAGCTCGAGCTTGCCCATTACGAGCTTCAACTGCCGAAGCAAATTCAGGAGTCAGGATTTCAAATAGACGCAGGAGCTTCATTTCAGGATTAAAATGAGCCCCGTGCTGAATAAAAGTCACAACGAATATAGCAGTGACCAAGACGTCAGTAGAAATTATTTCATGAGATTTGGGTGTCATTGTCAAGGCCAGGATTTGCAGCCCATCCCTAATTGCTCTTGGACTGAGTGGATTTCTCGGCCATTTCAGAGGGCAGTTAAGAGTCGCCCACATTTCTGTGGGTCTAGAGTCATATTTGTTTCAATTTAGAATGCCCAATTATTTTTTTCCAATTAAGGGGCAATTTAGCATGGCCAATCCACATAAATCTGCACATCTTTTTTGGGTTGTGGGGGTGAAACCCACGCAGACGGGGGAGAATGTGCAAACTCCACACGGACAGTGACCCGGGGCCGGGATCGAACCTGGGTCCACAGCGCCGTAGGCAACAGTGCTAACCACTGCCCCACAGTGCCCCCTGGGTCTGGAGTCATGTGTAGACCAGATAGGGAAAGGACAGCAGATTTCCTTCCCATTAGTGAACAGGTGGGATTTTACAACAAAGAAAGATAGTTTTATGGTCACTAGCTTTTAATTCAAGATTTGATTAATAGAATTCAAATTCCATCAGTTGCCATGGTGGGATATAAACCCATGTCCCCAGAGCGTTAGCCTAGATCTTTGGATTATTAGTTCAGCAACATTACGACTATGCCACCGTCTCCCCAGGTTTGACAAAGACCTCTGTTCTGCTAAATTAGTTACTATTGTTTCCTGATTACGCCTTTTTGTGAGGGCCACAAAGAGTCCAGCATGAGTTTGTAGAGTCAAACAGAAAGTAACTTTCATTCACAATGATATTTACACAGCAAATAATTCCCAGCCTCTGACCTGCTCCTGTAGCCACTGTATTTGTACGGCTAGTCCAATTCAGTTTCTGGTCAATGTCAAGCACCAACATGGTGATATTGGGGAATTAAGCAATGGTAATGCCATTGATTGTCAAAGGGAGATGGTTAGATTATCTTTATTTAAGAATAGTCACTGCCTAGAACTTCAGTGGCATGGATGTCATTCGCCACATATCAGCTCGAGCCAAATGTTGCCCAGGGTCTTGCTGCTTATGAACATGGATTGCTTCAGTACCCGAGGAGTGGCGAATGGTACGGAATATTGTGTAATTATCAGAAAACATTCTTTCTAATTTCACAGTAAATTGAGCAGCCTTTGTTCCTTACAGTCTGCAATAAAGTGATCTTCTCAAAGCCCAGGATGAAATCAGAGCAGTTCAATAATTCTGAGACTTTTGATGGAGCATTATCTTGGGTTATTAAGTTGTTTCCAGCAGTATATTTGGTGAGCATCTTAACTGGGCATATGACATACTCAAAGGTTGCCAATATTCGACCATCTCAAGTGGATAGTTATTATCTTATGGGTCATTAAGAAAATATGTCTGACCAAACATGCTATTGTTGGGTGTAATTTTCAACTTCAACTTGTCACTATTTGTGCTGATCACATTGCTATCTACAGGAAGTGAATCAATATAGGCAGACATTGAAAGGCAGTAGGTATATAAATGATGTGTTCGTGCTGAGAAGATAAGTCACTAACTGTCGGGAAAGATTGACTGTGACTTACCGATTTGTATGTAAACTACAAGCTTCACACATGCGCTTCAGTTATAAAACATTTTCTTGGTAATTGCATCTAAACTGTCCTCTAGTGGGGGACTGGGGAGAAGCACGACAAAAACTGGTAGCTAATTGAGAATCATTGACAATGTTTTCTGCTTATTTGCCACAACTGATAACTTTAATATTCTGCAAGACATTGTACCTTTATTGGCTAACACGTCCAGTTTTGGTAGGCTGCAGAGCAGACACATTACTTTCTGTCAAAATTGTCAGAGGCCAGTGGATGTGATGACACGACCTATTCCAAGTTGGCGGTAACCTCGGACAACATTGATGAGATGTTCACCTTCTGCAGAATCACAAGCAGAACAGGAATACCGGAGTTGTTTGTACTTATCACAGACCCTCCTCAGAGCAGGATTCCCCTTCCACCCACGGCATGTTTTCCGGCAGCGGAGGTGGCTCACCATTGGCTAGCGGTGGGATCCTCCGGTCCCGCCAATGTGTTACAGATGCCTGGTCAGCTCTCAACACTGGCGAAGACTAGAGCCACAACTTTATTAAGCTTTAAGGCTGCGCAGAAAGAGCGATTTCTTCCAATAATGATATCATAAGAAATAGGGCTTGGTTATTTTAGAAACAAACTTTATTAAAACAAAAGAAAAACAATATTTGAACTTTTAAACCAACCCTAACAATAACAGATTAAATGTCGTTTCTTAACTTTAACACGTGGGTTCCCATTGAACAACACTTAAAGTGGACATGCAGCTCTATTTCTCAAAGAACATGGGTGGGATTCTCCCCTAACCAGCGGGGTGGGCCGGAGCGGTGCCGAGGAGTATCGTGAACCACTCCGGCGTTGGGCCACCCGAAAGGTGCAGAATCCACCGCACCTTCAGGGGCTAGGCCGGCGCGGTTGGTGCCGCGCCAACCAGCAGCAAAGGGCTTGGCGCCGCAACAGCCGGCGCTGAAGGGCCTCCACCGGCCGGTGCGAGTTGACGCATGCGCGGGAGCACCAGCGTGTGCTGGTGTCATCCCAGCGCTTGCGCAGGTGGTTCTTCTCCGCGCCGGCCATGGCGGACCATTACACCGGCTGGCACGGAGGGAAAGAGCGCCCCCACGGCACAGGCCCGCCCGTGGATTGGTTGGCCCCGATCGCAGGCCAGGCCACCGTTGCCCCCCCCCCTGGGGCCGGCTCCCCCCTCCCCCTTGGGCCATCGCAGGCCAGAGAATTGACGGGGGGGGGGGGGGGGGGCGCTGCCAACGGCCCCCGACCGGAGCGGCGCCATTCCCGCCCCTGCTGAAAAACCGCCGCCAGAGAATCCGGCAGCCAGCGGCGGGGCGGGATTCACGCCGCCCCCCCCGGCGATTCTCCGGCCCGGCGGGGGGTCGGAGAATCCCGCCCCATATTCCTGCATTTTCAGACCCCTTTCCAAAATCCTCTCTCGGTTGCAACTTTCTCGACCTCTGTCAGCCGCTTTCCAAAGCCTTCATTTTGTACCTGTTCAAAACAGGATTCCTCCCACCCTTTCTCTGAGCTCCACCCAGCCCCTCAAACAAAAGTTCTCTCTTGGGGTGCCCAGTCTTGAACCCATCAGCATTATCTTGGCTGTTTGATTTCCCACTCCCATTTATACAAAAGAACAGAGCCATGCTATTGATAGGCAACTAACCTCCCATTGATGGACAAAGAGGCCATCAGACTCTGTAATGGGCTAATAGCTGGTCACACAGGAGTTTGCTGAAGGAGAATGGATCTGAAGTGACTCACCCTCACTGAACAGAGCCATCCGGTATATTCTCACTAACGAGTTTAAGTCTGACTGGGACAATGTAACTCGGCCAGGTGTGGGCATATCCCTCTGACTCAGTGCTAGCAGTTTTTTTTCCTCCGTTTGTTTAATCCCTAAATCGCCGGCTACATCTTCGATCCCGTTTCTGAACCCAATTTCCTAATATCTCCCTCGCGTGACAAAAGTCAACGACATTTTGTATTGTTCGCTGGACATGTCGCCATGGATCCCGCCCTGGAGGAGTTGCCATCAGCGGGACAGAGGGTCCGGCATCAGGAAGAGCCGGAAAATCATGGTGACAACAGCTGCACTTGAAGATTCTGTATAAATCCAACAATTTGGTGTGATTTCTCGTTCTCCGTTACAATAAGGTATGGAACTCCCTGCCACACAGTGTAATTATGTCAGGGTTGATGCAGACGATTGGGTGCAATGTTAGATTTTACTTACAACCAGTGTTAAAGGGAAAGTGCAGTGGAAAACCTGAAACCTGTCAATTCACACCTCAATATGATTTCTCCTTTTCAGATAATGAAATGGGAATTCTCATTGCCTTCTCCTTAGCCAGTTTATTGTCATCCAGATGCAGGAGGGATTGCCACTCGTGTATCAGTCTCCACAGCCACAACAGACCATACACAAGTGATATAAATCCCAGGCATAGTCCCATCGTCTCCTGAGATGGACGGATCAATGCCTGCCCTTAGTGCTTGTCTTCGCCAAGTTGCATCTTATTAAGCATCATTCGTGCAAGGCTTAGTCATTTAACGTGGTTTTCAGTTAAAGTGGGTTTGGGCTGAAGAACGTTTGTGCGTCATCTGGTGCTTCGGTGGAGAAAAAGACACTCAAGCTTAAGAAGGACTCAACTTTCCAAAATCGTATCTGAGACTGCGGGTGGGATTTATTGCGTGTTTTTCAGCGGCGCAGGCAGCCCGCCAGCAGCATCTACCGGTCCCACTGTTGTCAACGGGATTTCCTGTTGACTACTCCCCTCGTCGACGGGAAACCCGTGCGCCATCGTGTGACCGGAATTTTCCGCCGGTACATCTGGCTAAGCATATCTTTTTCAAATGTGAGTTTGCTCTGAACATTATCTTCTGTAATACTAAGCACTCTAGGTGATGAATACATATCTGCAGCATTTTCTATATGCATGTATATGTATTGTTAGCAAGATCCTCAAAATAATAGTACCCTTGTAGCAGGCTTGATTTGCCACCATATGTTTAATAACACATATGCAGTGAGCTTTCTGTTTGCATTTACCGTCGGTTTTAAGCTGCCTAAGGTAGCACTAACATTCATTGAGCAAGAACTTGATGTGCAATGGTCAACAATGGCTTTTGCTTTCATGACCACATTTGATTACAATATGTTCGAACAGCATGGTAAAGTATCATTTTTATATTAGACACCAAGCAATGTTCACTTTCCTGCATTATTAGAGTGGCTATGTTTATCGTTAATGAGGGGAAATGTATTCCAAGGATGATTCACATGCACAGGCAAAAAAAAATGGCCAAACAGAATTAGCTTAAAATTCTCTTTACGTTGATAGAATGGTGAATGTAAAGTTAATTGCATTGTGTTTTGAAAATTATTTGTGTTCGCGAATGTAATTGGAATCCGTCAGCAGTCAATTTTATAAACTAATTGGAGGAAGTTTGAATTGCTTGTAATCCTTAAATGGTACAAAGACAAATTTCTTTGTGATTTCCCTGTCACTCCCTATGACCAAACGTTGATGCGATAGCAGCTGTTTATGCTGTTCAGAGACACCCCAGGAGCAGCCGTTCTAAGCTGTTCAGTTTGTGACATGTCTCAATAAATACTGCTGCTCGCAGCCGTAAGTGCATGCGCGAGCTCCATAAACTGCACCCTTGTGACCACAATCTGGCACTCACCCATCAATATGTAATATTGCTGGTGTCATTTTAGGAGAAGGGATGTGGAGCCTCAATAGATCCTGCGCTTTGGCGCTGCCTCATTGATGTTAAGGAGTGAAATGGGAGATATCAGTGGTACGTTTCTCCGTAGGATCCTCTCGGGTCAGCAAGCGACTAATCTTCTAAAACATGGAAAGTTAATTGTGCGGACAGAGATAATTTATCAGATCATGAAACGAAAAATGAAGGACTTGAATTCATTTGGAGCCTTTCTAGATGATAGAATGTGCTTTGCAGCCAATTAAGTACTTTTGAAATGTAGGGCGCGATCCAATGGCCATGCTGCGCCCAAAAAGCAGCTCGCCACACCGCAGCGTGGCCAATAAAGGCTGAGAGACCCCGCTCCCGGGATCTACCCAGCTTGCAACGCCTCGCGAGATCTAAAGCGATGCAAGTCTCGCCCATTGCGGGCAAGATCACTTTTTAGCAAATCTGCATATTAGAACGAGACAGATAGTCTCACTTTAATGAGCAGTTTCTCAAGGTACCTGAGGCGATGGGATCTATCCCCTTCGCCTCGGAGACCTCAGGTGAGCGCTGTTCAGTACTGGTCTCCACAAACGGGGACCAGTCGGAACGGCACTCATGAGGGTCTCCCAGGGGATCAGAGGCCCCCATGTGCATGCCCTTTGGGCAGGGTAGCACCCTGGCACTCCTGGTGCCACCTGGGCATCCTGGCACTGGCAGCCTGCTATGCTGGCAGTGCCACCTGGGTGCCAGCCTAACATTGCCAAGGTGCCCATGTGGCTCTGACAGCGGGCAGCGGCACTGCCAGGGTGTCAGGTTGGCAATGCCAAGCTGGCATTTATTGCACGCTGGCAATCGGGAGGGGTCCTGCGCGGGTGTCGGGGAGTGCAGGGGGTAACGGGGACCCCCTCATATTGCTTTGGGGCTTGGAGGGGGATCGGGAGTCACTTCGGGGCCCTCGGAGATCGGGACGTCATTTAAAAATGGTATCCCGTTTTCTACACTGAGGAGTTCTGGTGAGCGGCTTAACGCGCTCACGATGGGACTATGTTTCCATTTAGTTGAATCGCGCCTGTACCTCCTGTTGTATTGTAGGAAATGCAGCAGCCAATTTGTGCACAGAAAGCTCCCACACGCTTCAGCATGCTAATGACGAGATAATCTGCTTTTGTGATGTTCATTTGAGGGATAAGTATTGGGCTGGATGCGAAGGAGCACTGTTCTGCTCTCTAAACATTTGGGCCAAAAGATTGCTCATGTCCACCTGGGAGGGAGGGAAGGACTTGGTTTAGCATCTCGTCCGGAATACCATCTTTGACCCTTGTGCTCAAGTCTCTGGAGTGGGACTTGAACCCATAGTCTGCTAGCTCAGAAGCAAGAATGCTATTGACTGGCCCATGGCTTCAGAATGTATCATTGCGATGCTTGAATGATTCGCTGGTTGTGTTAGTGCCTGAGACTGATAGTTTCAGACTATTTTCTATCGCTGATGCGAATGCCAAAAGAGCAGTTCATATATTTTTAATTTTCTGGCCATGATATTCATTTATTGTGGTGGTCCACAAGAGTCTGAGGAGAAAGAGCCAGCCCACCATGAAGTAGGGGCCCAGTAATAAGCTTCTAGGATTTTGGAGGACATGATTTAAATCAATAACAAGGGGAGAATTTTTGCTCTCTGTTGCAATACAAAGGATTGGTTTCTTTTCTACTATCAATGCACTCTGGAGTTGTGCTTTCAGTTTTCAAAAAAATGATCCAAGAGCAGAAATGAGTTCAACTGTCCCTTGGTCAATCTGTGATAAATCGTATACATAGGAATTTCCCTTTCCTTTACAAAATATTGGGACTTAGATATTAAATTAAAGCCCTACCTCTCTATTCCAATGCTCACAGATGGAAGTTAAAGATCCTGTGGTATTCTTCAAAGGAAAGTAGGAGATTCCCCCTATCCTGACCAGCATTCTCAACCAACAGCCAAAAACTGGTCACTCATCCCTTTGATGTTTGTGGGATCTCAGTTGTTCCCCTTAGTTGAAGGGTCAATAACAAGGGGGCATAATGCTAAGATGAGGTGCAGGAGCTTTACAGGAGATTTGAGGAAACTTGAGCCTGGAATACACTGCCTGGGAGGGTTGATTTTGTGAGGGCCACGAAGAATCCAGCATGAGTTTTAAGGATACAAAGAAATAACATTTATTTACAATAACATATATATACAACAGCAGCAGCAACTTCGCTTGCTGCTCACTCCTTCCTGGCTGGTTCCAAACTGGCCAGCTTTATTTATACAGGGAGTATGCTAATGATTTCTCCGCCCCCCCCCTCATTGGGGAAACTCATACTCCCACAGGATTGTGGGATTGTCATTAGTCCCCAGCCAATGGTAAGCATGCAGGTTATAACATCCCTCCCCCACCAAAGTCCAAGGAATCCACCGAAGACCCTGGCGAAGGAGGGCGTCAGACTCGTTTTGCCGCAGGCCAGACACCATTTGCACGAGGCTCTGGATCGGGTGGAGTGTAACGAGACGGAGACCGGCGCTTCCGTGATGAACGGCGTAACGGTTGTACATCCACGGCCCGAGGATTCCCCCTCCGATGCGTCCTGTGTCTCCATCTTGGAGTCAGAGTCTGCTGCCTCCGTCATCTCGGCGTCTCTATCTCCACGCGGTTCTGTAACAACCTGCGCAGGCTTTCAGTGAGGCACCAGAGGAAGATTGTGAGGACTACTTTCCATTGTCCCTGGTCTCTGTGGCTGTAGAAATGATCTCTGGGGGCGGGGAATCTTTGGAAGGGATAGTCTTCTGGACCGAATGTGGTCTACATGTTTGCGCTGGAGACGACCCTGGGCTTGCACTTGGTAAGATATAGGGCCCGTTTGGCGAAAGATTACGCCAGGGACCCACTGAGCGCCACCAGCAAAATTCCGAACGAACACTGGGTCACCGGGCGCAAACTGCCGAATCGGCCGATGCCAAGAAAAACCATGTCCCTGCCATTCTTGTGTGCAGCGTACTTTTGCGCCAATGTCCGGGAAAACCATGCTAAGGCGGCTGCGAAGTCTCTGGCCCATTAGGAGTTCTGCGGGAGCTACCCCAGTCACCGCATGGGGGGTGGTCCTATGCGAAAACAAAAAGCGAGCCAGTCTCGTGTACATTGATCTGGAAGACTGCTTCTTTAGGCCTCGTTTGAATGTCTGCACTGCGCGCTCCGCCAACCTATTTGAAGCCGGGTGGTAAGGGGCAGTGCGGATATGGCATATGCCGTTCATCTTCATGAACCTTGCAAACTCCTCACTTGTGAACGGAGTGCCGTTATCCTTGACCAGCACTTCGGAGAGGCCATGCGTACTGAAAGACAAACGCATCTTCTCAATTGTTGCGCAGGACGTTGTGCCTACCATTTTATGCACCTCTAGACATTTAGACTGGGCATCGATTAACAGAACGAACATGGGGACTTCCGGGTGCGGCTATGCAGAGCTAAGTCGCATGTTCGGCAGCTCCCGCTTACAGGGCCCCCAACGGCATTTTTTCGACATTTCCCGATGTGGGAAGAAGACTGCAACATTCCCCCGACAGTGTCCCCCAGGAATGGTATGTCTCTTGGTTACCAGACCCGGCAGAAACAGTAAAAGATTTGGCTGGAGCTGCAGGAATAGACAAAAGCCTCTTCCAGCATGCAGGCGGGGGAAGGGCAAGCTTAAAGGCTTCAAGCTGACTTGAGGGCCTTTATTAAAGGTGAATTCTAGCAGCAGAGGGAACAACTGTGAAAAGATCTCAACAAGGCCATTGAAGAAGCGGGGATGAGGCTTCCGGTGGCGGCCATGGAGGAGTAGGTCGCACATTCGGCAGCTCCCGTCTGGAATGGACTCTCAGACCTTTTTCAGGAGTTTCCACAGACTTTTTGGGGCAGATTGGTGAAGCGAACACTGCCAAAAGGATTCCCTCTCGAGACTTCCGGTTGTGGCTATGCGGAGCTAAGTCGCACATTCGGCGGCTCCCACAAAAACGGACTTTTGGGCTCATTTCAGGGCCCCCAACGGCACTTTTTCGATGTTTCCTGGTGTGGGAAGGAATTAATAATAGCTCCCCGTCAGTATATGGCTTTAACTAGGAGCGGGGCGACAAGAAAGGTGGTGGTGGACCCGAAGACGGGAGGGAAGAAGGACAAAATGGCGGCGGGCGGAGACCAGGCAGCGTGGAGGTAGTGAGCGGAGGAGCAACAGGAGGGTATCCAGCGCTGCCTCAGAGAGATTAAAACGGACCTGCTAGAGCCGATGAAGTCTTCTATTGATAAGCTGCTGGAGACACAGACGGCCCACGGGGTGGCGATCCGAGAGGCTCGACAAAAGATCTCTGACAATGAGGACGAGATCTTAGGCCTGGCGGTAAAGGTGGAGGCGCACGAGGCGCTCCACAAGAAATGGCAGGAGCAGTTCGAGGAGATGGAGAATCGGTCGAGGCAGAAGAATCTGCAGATTCTGGGCCTCCTGGATGGGCTGGACGTGGGGGCCTATGTGGTCACCATGTTGAACTCGTTGATGGGAGCGGGGTCCTTCCAGGGGCCCCTGGAGCTGGAAGGGGCCCATAGAGTGTTGGCGAGGAGGCCCAAGGCTAACGAGCGTCCGCGGGCGATGCTGGTGCGGTTCCATCGGTTCGTCGATCGGGAGTGTGTGCTCAGGTGGGCCAAGAAGGAGAGGAGCAGCAGGTGAGAGAACGCATAGGTTTGAATATACCAGGACTGGAGTGCGGAGGTGGCGAAGAGGAGGGCCGGGTACAATCGAGCGAAGGCGGTGCTGCACAGGAAGGGGGTGAAGTTTGGCATGTTCGGCGCGACTGTGGGTTACGTACAAGGACCGGCACCATTATTGTGAGTCTCCGGAGGAGGCGTGGGCCTTTGTTCAGGCCGAGAAGCTAGTCACAGACTGAGGGTCGGGATGGGCGATTGGGGACTGCGGTGGATATGTTATGCCTATATTTTGTTCAGTGGGAGGGGCCTTTGCATTGTTTTGGGTTTCTTTTTCTCTGTGTTTTTCTCTTTCGGGTTGGGGAGGGTGGATGGGGCGGGTTGGGCACTGTTTTGGTTAGTGGCGGGGCCTGGTAGGTGGAGAGCAGGGGATTTTTTTCCCGCACCGAAGACTGGTGGGGGGCGGGGCCGGGGTGGGGAAGCGTGGATTGTTTCCCGCGCTTAGAACGGAAGGGGGGAGGGGGAGAGCCTGTGGATGGGGAGCAGGAGAGGAGGGTGTGCCACACAATGGGAGGAGTCGAAGGGGAGACGGGAGTGGCCGGGGTCAGCAGGAGTCAGCTGACTTGCGGAAGTGCAATGGGGGAGTAAACCAGCTAGGATGGGTCCTAGGCGGAGGGGGGGGTGGGGGGGGGGGGGGGGGGTGGCGCGGGGGGGAATCGAGTTGCTGCTGCAAAGGTCAAGGAGGAGCTGGAGCGAGTGGGGGGGGGTCGAGACGGGGGTATGCCGCTGTGGGGAACGTGCCGGGTGTGGGGTGCGGGTGTGTGGCTGGCCGAGGAGGGGGTCATGGCTCGTTGACGGTGGAGGGGGGCGGGTAGCTCCCTGATCCGGCTGATAACCTGGAATGTAAGGGGACTGAATGGGCCGGTCAAGCGGGCCCGCGTGTTCGCGCACCTGAACGGGCTCAAGGCGGATGTGGTTATGCTCCAGGAGACATACCTGAAGGTGGCAGACCAGGTAAGACTGAGGAAAGGGTGGGTAGGTCAGGTGTTTCACTCGGGGCTGGATGCCAAAAATCGAGGGGTGGCGATCTTGGTGGGAAAGAAGGTGTCATTCGAGGCGTCGAGCATTGTGGCAGATAATGGCGGTAGGTACATAATGGTAAGTGGTAAGTTGCAGGGAGAGAGGGTGATACTGGTCAATGTGTACGCTCCGAACTGGGACGATGCGGGTTTTATGCGGCGTATGTTGGGTCGGATCCCAGACTTGGAAGTGGGGGGCCTGATAATGGGGGGAGACTTTAACACTGTGTTGGATCTGGCATTGGAAATCTACAGGTCTAGGATGGGAAGGAAGCCGGCGGTGGCTAGAGTGCTGAGGGGATTTATGGACCAAATGGGAGGGGTGGACCCTTGGAGATTTGCAAGGCCGGGGGCTAGGAAATTTTCATTCTTCTCACATGTCCAGAAGGCTTATTCCCGAATCGACTTTTTCATTTTGAGTAGGGCGCTGATAGCAAGAGTAGAGGATTCTGAGTATTCGGCAATAGCCATTTCGGACCACGCCCCGCATTGGGTGGACTTGGAGATGGGGGAGGAGAGGGACCAGCGCCCGCTGTGGCGCTTGGAGGTGGGGCTGTTGGCGGACGAGGAGGTGAGTGAGCGGGCCCGAGGAAGTATAGAGAGGTACGTGGAGACCAATGACAACGGGGAGGTCCGAGTGGGGATGGTATGGGAGGCACTGAAGGCGGTGGTGAGGGGAGAGCTGATCTCCATTAGGGCCCACAAGGAGCGGAAGGAGCAGGGGGAGAAGGAGAGGCTGGTGGGGGAGATGTTGAGGGCAGACAGGAGGTATGCGGAAGAGCCTGAGGAAGGATTGTTGAGGAAGAGGCGCAGCCTCCAGGCCAAATTCGACCTGGTGACCACCAGGAAGGCGGAGGTGCAGTGGAGGAAGGCCCAGGGGGCGGTCTACGAGTATGGGGAAAAGGCAAGCCGGATGCTCGTGCATCAGCTTCGGAAGCGGGATGCAGCTAGGGAGATCGGGGGAGTTAAGGACAGGGGAGGGAGCGTGGTTGGCATCAATGGGGTCTTCAGGGACTTCTACGAGGAATTGTACCGATCCGAGCTCCCACGGGAGGAGGGAGGGATGGGCCATTTCCTGGACCAATTGAGGTTTCCAAAGGTGGAAGAGGGACTGGTGGCGGGACTGGGGGCCCCGATTGGGCTAGAGGAGCTGATCAAAGGGATAGGAAGCATGCAGGTGGGGAGGGCACCGGGAACAGACGGTTTCCCGGGTCGAGTTCTATAAGAAATATATGGACCTGTTGGGCCCGCTGTTAGTTAGGACCTTCAATGAGGCAAGGGAGTGGGGGGCTTTACCCCCGACAATGTCCCGGGCACTGATCTCCTTGATCCTGAAGCGGGACAAGGATCCCTGGCAATGTGGGTCTTACAGACCGATTTCCTTGCTAAATGTAGATGCCAAGGTGCTGGCGAAGGTCTTAGCCATGAGGATTGAGGATTGTGTGCCGCAGATCATCCATGAAGACCAGACGGGGTTTGTGAAAGGGAGGCAGTTGAACGCGAATGTGCGGAGGCTTTTGAACGTTATCATGATGCCAGCGAGGGAGGGGGAGGCGGAGATAGTGGTGGCGATGGACGCTGAGAAAGCCTTCGATTGGGTAGAGTGGGGGTACCTGTGGGAGGTGCTGAAGAGGTTCGGGTTTGGGGAGGGGTTTGTCAGGTGGGTTAGGCTGTTGTATGAGGTCCCGATGGCAAGTGTGGCCACAGATAGGAGGAGGTCCGAGTACTTTCGGGTGCACCGAGGGACGAAACAGGGGTGTCCCCTGTCCCCCCTGACTTCGCACTGGCGATTGAACCCCTGGCTATGGCACTGAGAGAGTCGAGGAACTGGAGGGGGTTGGTGCGGGGTGGGGAGGAGCATAGGGTGTCGCTATATGCGGACGACCTGCTGCTGTATATGGCGGACCCGGTGGGAGGAATGCCAGAGGTAATGAGGAATTCCTTAGGGAATTCGGGGACTTTTCGGGGTACAAGCTCAATATGGGGAACAGCGAGCTGTTCGTAGTTCAGCTAGGGGATCAGGAGAGGGGGATTGGCGAGCTCCCACTAAAAAGGGCGGAGAAGAGCTTCAGATATTTGGGGGTCCAGGTGGCCAGGAGCTTGGGGGCCCTGCATAGGCTTAACTTTACAAGGCTGGTGGAGCAAATGGAGGAGGAGTTCAAGAGGTGGGATGCGTTGCCCCTGTCCTTGGCGGGTAGGGTGCAGTCAGTCAAAATGACGGTGCTCCCAAGGTTTTTGTTCCTGTTCCAGTGCCTCCCCGTGTTTATCCCGAAGGCTTTTTTCAGGCGGGTTAACAGGAGTATAATGGGGTTTGTGCGGACGCGAAGGACTCCGAGGGTGAGAAGGGTGTTCCTGGAGCTGAGTAAAGATAGGGGGGGGGGCTGGCACTGCCCAACCTCTGTGGGTACTACTGGGCCACCAATGCGACGATGGTGCGCAAGTGGTTGATGGAGGGGGAGGGGGCTGCATGGAAGAGGCTGGAGATGGCGTCCTGTGTGGCTACGAGTCTGGGGGTGCTGGCAATGGCGCCGCTGCCGCTCCCTCCAAGGAGGTATACCACGAGCCCGGTGGTGGTGTCGGCCCTAAACATTTGGGGGCAGTGGAGGCGGCATAGGGGCGAAGTTGGGGCCTCGGCGTGGATCCCATTACGGGGGAACCACCGGTTCGCCCCAGGAAGAACAGGTGGAGGGTTTTCGGGGTGGCACAGGGCAGGGATACGAAAGTTGGGGGACCTGTTTGTGGACGGGAAGTTCGCGAGCTTGGGTGAGCTGGAGGAGAAGTACGGGCTCCCCCCCCGGGGAACACCTTCAGGTACTTACAGGTAAGGGCGTTTGCCAGATGGCAGGTGGTGGAATTCCTGCGGCTACTGCCACACACAGTACAGGACAGGGTGCTCTCGGAGAGTGGGTGGGAGTGGGGAAGATCTCGGAAACTTACCACGTGATGCAGGAGGAGGAGGAGACCTCGGTGGTGGAGTTGAAAGGTAAGTGGGAGGAGGAGTTGGGAAAGGAGATCGAGGAGGGGACGTGGGCAGATGCGCTAGCGAGGGTGAACTCTTCCTCTTCGTGCGCGAGGCTCAGCCTCATACAGTTTAAGGTGCTGCACAGGGACACATGACCGGGACAAGGATGAGCCGGTTCTTTGAGGGTGAGGACAGGTGTGTTAGGTGCTCAGGGAGCCCAGCAAATCACACCCATATGTTCTGGGCATGCCCAGCGTGGAGGAATTTTGGAAGGGCGTAGCGAGGACGGTGTCGAGGGTGGTAGGATCCAGGGTCAAACCGGGCTGGGGGATCGCAATATTTGGGGTGGCAGAGGAGCCGGGAGCGCAGGAGGCGAAAGAGGCCGGAATTCTGGCCTTTGCGTCCCTGGTAGCCCGGCGAAGGATTCTCCTTCAGTGGAAAGATGCGAGGCCCCCAAGCGTGGAATCCTGGATCAGCGATATGGCAGGGTTCATTAAATTGGAGAGGGTGAAATTCGCCTTGAGAGGGTTGGTATAAGGGTTCTTTAGGTGGTGGCAACCGTTCTTAGACTTTCTGGCAGAACGATAGACATTGGTCAATGGCAGCAGCAGTTCGGAGGGGCGGGGTTTACTTTATTTTTATTTATGTTATTTACACTGGAGGGTCTGAAGGGGTGTATACACCTGTTGTGTTAAGTCGGGGTGTTAATGTTAATTTATTATTTATGTACAGGGGGGAGGGGTTTGGGGAGGTTGCTTTTTTTTAGATTGTGTTTTGTACTTAACCCTGTTGGGTTCTTTGTTCTTTCTCATTTTGTTATTGATATTTTATGAAAGCCTTTCATAAAAGCGTAGTTGCCAGATTGGGGAGGAACTTCCCGTAATAGTTTACGAGGCCCAGAAAAGAACAAAAATGCGAAGTGTCAGTCGGGGCGGGGGCCTGTTGAATCGCACGCACCTTCTCTGCGGCGGGGTGCAAACCTTCGCGGTCCACCCGATAACCCAGGTAGACTACATCCTTCACCTGAAAGACGCACTTTGTGTGATGTAAACAGACTCCAGCCTCCGAAAAGCGTCTAAGGACAGCCTCCAGATTTTCCAAATGTTCCTGCTCCATCGTCCCTGTGATCAAAACGACATCTGAGTAGACAGCGACATGCGGTAAACCTCTCAAAATGCCCTCCATAACGCGTTGAAAAATAGCACAGGCAGAGGATACTCCAAAGGGTAAACGTGTATATTCATACAGGGCCCGGTGTGTATTAATCGTTACATGTGGTCGGGAGGCACGGTCCAGCTCCAACTGTAGGAAGGCGTGACTCATATCTAATTATGTGAACGAGAGTCCGCCTGCAAGCTTCGCGTAGAGATCCTCTATGCGAGGCATTGGATATCGGTCGAGTCGGGAAGCCGTATTCACTGTAAGTTTATAGTCGCCGCACAAGCGAACTGTGGCATCTGGCTTCATTGCAGGTACAATTGGTGCTGCCCAGTCAACGAAACAGACAGGCCTGATAATACCCAAAGTCTCCAAACGAGTGAACTCCCCTTCTACCTTCTCGCGCAAGGCGTAAGGCACCGGGCGTGCCCAGAAATAGCAGGGCGTGGCTCCTGGTTCGACTTGGATACGGGCTACGGCCCCTTTTATTTTCCCCAAACCGGGCTGGAATACATCTGGGTATCGTCCTAGCACCTCAGTCAACCCTCCAGAAACTGTTTGGAGGATGTGCTGCCACTGCAACCGCAAATGGCGCAACCAGTCCCGACCCAACAGGCTGGGCCCATGGCCGCACACCACGATAAGTGGGAAACGCCCCTCTTGCCGTCCATAAACAACAGGGATCATCGTAGCTCCTGCAATGTCCAATGGTTCCCCCGTGTAGGAGGCCAACCTGGCCTGTGTGTCGGTTAATGTAAGGGTCTGTATACCCTGCTTGATGCGGTCGAATGTCCTCTGAGCGAACACGGAGACCGCTGCGCCAGTGTCCAACTCCATCTCAAGCGGGTGACCATTGACCTGTACTGTCACCTTAATGGGGGCCACACGGGGAACTGCCACACAATGCAGCTGCAGGCAGTCGTCCTCCGTCTCCACATCCTCAGGAGTAGTCGCCGCAGGTTCATCCACATGGAAGGTATGGCCCCTGGGCTGGTCCCAGTTTCGTTCGGAACGTGGGCGCCTCTGGCGCCCCCAGGACTGGCGTCCGCGACGGGGTTGGCGCCTATAAGTCTGACACGGACATGGCTCTCATCCATTGGTTCTGGAGAAGGCTCCCTTCGGGGAGGAATGTCCGACAGCCACTGGCGTCCATCCGGACGTCGCCTCGGCCAAGGTACCGCAGGAGTGCAGGGGGACGTTTTTGGATGGAAGGGGTTGCGCCCGAAGACATGCACCTCCATTCCCTGTAGCTCCTGCACTCCTCGTTCTGCGCTCTCTCGGGACAATACTATTTGAATGTCCTGTTGAAAAGTCAATGTTCGCTCAGCTAACAACTTTCTCTGGGTGGCCGCATTGTTAATACCTCAAACCAAACGGTTGCGTAACATTTCTGACAAGTTCTCACCACAGTCACAGTACTCCGCAATCCTGCGTAGCCTGGATAGAAAGTCGGCAAGGGATTCTCCTGGGGTCCTCTCAGCGGTATTAAACCGGTAACGTTGGACTATCGTGAACGGGGTTGGGTTAAAATGTTGCCCCACTAAGTTCACAAGTTCATCAAACGTTTTGGTGTCCGGCGCAGCTGGGTACGTAAGGCTCCTAATCACCCCAAACGTATGCGGGCCGCAGTTGGTGAGCAATATGACCAACTGGCGCTCATTTTCGGTGATGTTGTTTGCCCGGAAATAGTAATGCATCCGTTGTGCGTACTGGTTCCAGCTTTCCAGCGCAGCATCAAAAACATCCAAACGTCCATACAGTGGCATGGTGTAATAGAAAACAACTTCCAACCTGTATCCAACAAAACTCCAGGGAGGTGGCTTTAGCAGTGCAGACAGCTATTCACTTTAACCCTCGTCGCCAGTTTTGTGAGGGCCAGAAGAATCCAGCACGGGTTTTAAGGATACAAAGAAATAACATTTATTTACAATAACATATATATACAACAGCAGCAGCAACTTGACTTGCTGCTCACTCCTTCCTGGCTGGGATTGCCATTAGTCCCCAGCCAATGGTAAGCAGGCAGGTTATAACAGTTGTAGAGGTGGGAAACCTCACAACCTTTAAAACGTATGTGGGTGAGCACTTGAAATGGCTCCACATTCAGGGCTATGAGTCAAGTGCTGGAAAGTGGGATTAGTGTAGATTTAATGAAGTTTTGTCAGTGCAGACTCTATGGGTGGAAGGGCCTCTTCTGTACTGTATGAGTCAATGACTTCCTGTGGTCAAAATGGCCGCTCTGTCTTCCTACATTATCATAGTCATTGCACTTCAGAGTAATGCGTTCAATGTGAAGCACTTGAAGACTTTCCTGAAGGATGCAAACAGGCAAGTATATAAATGCTTCCCTTTCCCCTCTCTGCTCATACCTCTCTCCCACTGAGTCTCAATCTCTTGCCCTTCCTGAATTCCAAGACTGAGCCCCTGTTGAAAATGAAGCAATCTAAAAGGAGCTATTAACTGAAGTGTTGGGTACTCTGAGACACAGACGAACCAACACGGTTGCGAATGGTACAACACAGTTTTATTTCATTTAACTATTGACATAGTAAACTCTGGTACTCAGCACATGGTGACTGTCTGAGTGGCTGGCAATGAGGTCTGTGCCCTGAACCGTCTCCTGATGGACTGCCCAGGAAGTGTCGTGTTCCTTGTTTTGTACTGTGTATGCTCTTGTCTGTGATTGGCTGTCGTGTTGTGTGTGCTAATTGGTCCGTTGATCTGTCCATCATTATGTATGTGTGTCTGTGCTGTGATGTTCACTTGAATATCATGACATTAACCTCCCCTAAATATATCACGTGTTGTTCTGGAATTCTCTCTGCTCTTAAGAAAATTCTAAGTTAATTCTGAATGTGATCATTTGCACAGGAATTTGCTGGGGAAGGACTGCGGACACTCGTACTTGCCTATAAAGATCTGGATGAAGCTTACTTTGATAAGTGGCAAAAAATGCACCATCATGCCAGCACTGCACTTGAGAACCGAGATGAACAACTTTCTGACTTGTATGAAGAGATTGAACAAGACATGATGGTATGACCATGAAGAAGGTTAATTTGTCTCACCCAGTGATTTACAGCACTTGATTTATACATGAAACTGAAGACATTATATAGAAGTTGCCATTCTCGTATCACAATCTAGTCTTCACGTTGGTTGACGATGACCAGATTCCTTTGCATAATTAATTATTCTGCTTCATTCAACTTGAGGGAAATTTTTTGGGTACATTTTAAGAGCACATGATCATTAGATTTTATGGTAGGCTTCTCAAGAAAGCAAAATAACATTTTGCATTGAGATCATGGGGGTGATTCTCTGAGCCCCGGGCCGGGTCAGAGAATCGCCGAAAGGCGCCACAACACCCCGCCGCTGGCGCGCGATTCTCCGAGGTGCGGAGAATCAGTGCCATTTGCGCACGCGTTTGGCGTGGCGCCGGCCGCGGGCTGCGCGGATACGGCAGAGTCCCACCAGCGCCGTTCACCCCTGGTCGCTGCCGGCGGGAACTCTGCGGGAACGGTCGGGGGGGGGTGGCCTGTTTGGGGGGGGGGGGGTGGGGGAGGGGGGCTCCTTCACCGGAGGAGGGGTGGGTCTCCGATGGGGTCTGGTCCGCGATCGGGGCCCACCGATCGGCGGGCTGCCCCCCCCCCCGGGCCTACTTTCTGGCGCGCCGGCCCCTGAACAACGATCCAATGTTGAGTCGTGGCCGGCGCGCTAAAGAAGTCCCCTGCCCATTTGACGCCGTGAAAGGAGGCTGGAGCATCATGAACCTGTGAACCCCTGTGGGGGCCACAATCAGTCGTACCAGGGTCCGGTTCGCGCCATCGTGAAACGTGACGGCGTTCACGATGGCGTGAACACTTGGGCTCCATACCGGAGAATCGCCCCCCAGGTGAGAATTAATTAACTTAGTGTATATCTTTTCATCC
This sequence comes from Scyliorhinus torazame, assembly GCF_047496885.1. Lineage (NCBI taxonomy): Eukaryota > Metazoa > Chordata > Chondrichthyes > Carcharhiniformes > Scyliorhinidae > Scyliorhinus > Scyliorhinus torazame. The sequence goes on from NC_092718.1 coordinate 36,267,420, forward strand.
ATTTAATTTGGAAAATAATGTAACACTGCAGAATATCAAGTCTATGTCTAGATGTATGGGGCCGGGGGGCGGCGCGAATCCCACCCAGCCGCCGGCTGCCGGAGTCGTTGGCGCCGGTTTTCTCGCCGGCGTGGGGACTTAGTCCCCGGAAGGAAGTCTGTAAAATACTAATCTGTATTTTGTCTGTAAAAGTTAAATATAAAATATTAATTTGTAGCTCTTCGTTAATTGCATACGTAACTCTGTTTAGTTACTAGGTGCCACTGCAGTGGAAGACAAATTACAAGAAGGGGTTTCCGACACAATTGCCAACCTAACCCTGGCCAACATTAAGGTTTGGGTTCTCACCGGAGACAAGCAAGGTATCGTAAACAGTGACATCATCATTTCCTGAAAGAGTATTTTTAATTTATACGCAAATAAACCTCTTGCATTTAATCCACCTTTGTTCTCCAAGATGACAGATTACAAAAAATTGCAGCCCCCTCTGTATCAGAAATGGATGGTGTAAAATGGAATGATTGTTGAGTAGAAGTTTTCCACTTGTATTTAATTTTTCAAAGCCACTGAAACATCTTTTTGTTGTTGCCTGGTACTCAATTAATATTTGGAAGACATTTTTATGACCCTTTAGTTATTTGCAAATGCACAATTTCACTTGAGAAAGTTCATATTATCTTATCAGTCTTATCGGTTTGTGTAAAAATACTTTGTGGTCTTTTAGGTATGTATACAATACTCAGGATATTTGCTTTACAAAACAATGGATATTTTGAGATCCTGATGTAAAGGGCAAGACTGAATAACTGATTCACCAACCAGGTGAATTAATCTCCAGCAGCGTCTCCTCTTCTTGTCAGCCGCTACCCCTGCCCACTCCCCTCGCATCGTTACCTCTGGAGACCCCAAGAAACTGTCATTAGCCATTTCCCATTTCTCATCTGCATGCTGCTCCCCAGCAATATTTGTCAACATTAGGCAAGTACATTGTTAAGCCAATTGCAATGTTAAAAGCAGATGATAAGCATTGACTCGTCTATAAATGGACAAAGGGCGGGCAAGGAGGAGGACCACCTCGTGAACCTGCTCCTGGGCCTGGCCAAACTTGCCATAAACTCGTCCATGCAGCACGTGATCGAGGGGGTCGTCCAGCCCAACTGTTTGCCCCTCTACCATGGCTATATTCACGGTGTCCATGGAGAGGGAGCACACTGTGTACACCGGCACGATCGAGGCCTTTTGTGCCTGGTGGGCACTGCGGAGACTGGGGTGTTTTATCAACCCCTTTAAGCAGATTTTGGTACAATATTTTAAGTTTCCTTTGCCAGGGAAGTTTTTCCAGTGCCAGGGACCCGGGTTCAGTTTAGTTCCGGCCTCGTGTGACTGTGTGGAGTTTGCACGTTCTCCCCATGGCTGCGTGGGATTCCTCTCGGTCCTGCGGTTTCCTCCCATAGTCCAAAGATGTGGAGGTTAGGTGGATTGGCCCATGCTAACATTGTCCCTTAGTGTCCAGGGATGTGCAGGTTAGGCGGGGTTACTAGTATAGGGTGTGGTGGATGGGGAAGTGGACCTGGGTAGAGTGCTCTTTCAGAGGGTCGGTGCAGACTCGATGGGCCAACTGGCCTCCTCTGCACCGTAAGGATTCTATTTTTATTTTTATTTTTAAAATTTAGTGTACCCAATTCTTTTTTTTTTTTCCAATTAAGGGGTAGTTTAGCGTGGCCAATCCACCTACCTTGCACATCTTTGGGTTGTGGGGGTGCACCGTAAGGATTCTATGATTTGTTTTTGTTTTTGTTTGATGCTGTATCCCTTTAAGGGGCTGCTCTATTAATTTGCCCCTGTTTGTTTATTTTAGTCTAATTGGTATAAACCCCAAACAATATTAAAAAATGAAGACAGCTGGAATAGTGGGGCATGGCAGGAAAAGTTTGTCACTCTGCTGGGCTGTCTTAAGAATAAACTAGCCTGAGGTAGAAGATCAGCTTTAGACCCACTGTTTCACCATATACAATCATTGGTGTTAACAGTATCATCTGCAGATATGGCATCAACCTCCACTACATGCTGACAATGCCCAGCTCTTCCTCACAACCACCTCTCTCATCCCCTCTACGACCTCCGTGTTGCCAGTCTCCGTCTCCAACATCCGGTTTAGCCACAATTTTCTTTCACAAAATTTTGAGAAGGCGGAAGCTATTGGCTCAGCTCTAATGTTAAAAGAGCCAGTACAAATGTAAGTTGTTGTACCTTACTGGACATGCAAACCTTAAACATGGAAAGAGCATGTTAATACAAATTAGAATTAAGACCGGAATTACTGGAAAGGCACATCAGGTCTGTCAGGACCGTAAAAGAGAAACAGCAGGTTAATATCATTGGGGTAAACCCTCTGTCAGCAGCAGAAATTGGAAGATAAATTGAAACAAAACATGAATGTTTGGGTATTGAGGATGGGTGGGGTGGAGATGAGAAAGGGATCCACAGCTAGAAGAGGAGCTGGTCATGCTGACTCTTGCACCAGAGAGACACTTGCTGTGTTTGATGGGCAGCAACCAGGTTGTAACCTCAGTGTCCCTGTGACCTCACCTGAGTAGCCCCTTAAGCCAGGGGCCTCTGGGACATGAATTCCCTGGGTTGGGTGCAGGAGACCCTTCGGCGAGTAGGAGGTGTGGAATAATAAGTAAAATAAAATTGAGTTTTTCTTACAGTGTGGTCCCTCACCTGAAACTTATCGCTGGCGAAGAGGATGGGCCTTCTGTGGTCCTGCCTCCACGTGGATTTCATGGGAACCTTTCAAGGAGCCATGTATCTAATTATCATGGACTTCCATTCAAAGTGGATGGGTGTGCACCAAATAACCACGACGATATCGCGGGTCACTACTGCGCGACTCAGACAAACCTTTAGTGTTCACGGGCTTCCCGAAGTATTGGTGTCAGACAATGGCACGGCTTTTACAAGTGTATAATTTGCAGACGTCCTGAAGCAAAACGGGATCCACCATGTACGTACGAACTGCACCTGGCCACCCGTCATCCAACGGATTGGCCGAACGGGCAGTACAGACATTTAAGCTCGGCATGCCCATTTCCTTTTTTATTACTGAACCACAGCACACACCACAATCCAGAGTGGCGCCCTCGGAATTGTTAATGAGTCGTCGGCTGCGGTTGAGCCTCGCCCTGCTGGACGTCGGAGGAAAGGTCCGCAACCGGCAGAACGCGCTGAAGCACGACGATCCAGACCCATTCAGGAATTTGTGGCGGGCCGTACAGTACTTCTGAAATTTGGCAACAAGTCATTGTGGATCCCAGGGATGGTGGTAAAGTGGTCAGGACCGGTCTCCTACTCCGTACGAGTTCAAGGTAAAGATTCAAAAAGGCATGTGGACCGCCTCGGCAGCTGAGCCCGACAGGTCCTCAAGGACAAAGCAAAGCCCCCACGACGAGTGGTGTCTCTTCCTCTGGAGCAGCCACCTGTGATACCCAGTGAGGGGGATGAGCCCCTCGATTTGGAGATGTGGGAGGTCGGTCCGACCGGAGGCTACGAGGTCTGTAACCTCTTTGTGGCCTCACCTGAGTACGATGCCCCTAGATGAGGGGACGGAGCCACCCCCTTTAACCAGGGGCCTCTAGTACATAAATACTCCGGCCCAAGTGTGGGCCTGGTGCAGGATACCCTTCAGGGAGTAGGAGCTGCAGAATAATAGGTAAAACAATATTCTGTTTTTCTTCCAGTCATCGCTTCTGTGTGGTCGCTCGCCTCGCACTTCACACAGATATTTGCAAATTCAATTAAGAAATGGAAATTGGTGGATGATGTACAATAGTCTGATGTACAGTGGAAGAGTCTAGTGAGGCAAGAAAAAGTCAAATAAGAAAAGAGTAGGGAGCGAGGAAGGTGGGAATGAGAGAAGTCTGCAAGAAAGCTGGAAAGAGCTACGGTCTGAAATCCCTGATCCATGTTCGAGCCAGAAAGCCAGAGGGTGTGCAGGGCGAAGGTGAGACTGCGTTCTTTGACGTTTCCCCGAGTTGGAACATTCTTGGGGACCCAAGGAAGTCAGTGCCCTAATGAGTGACCCGCGAGATAATCAGGAGCTCCACATAGGATTAAGTTCAGCCAGGTGGTCCATCAATTTGCACCGGGTCACCTCACAGTCGAAAAGATTGTATGACACCCGTGGATCTGACATGGCAAATCAGAGAAGATGCTCGTACCGCAGTGCTTCACCTGGCAGGATGCAGCACGGGAAGAGTTAAATGGTCTGGGATTATTTATGTTGACTGGGGTTGATGTAAGTCCGGGTCATGGAAGAATCCACATGGCGGGAACAGCTCTCCTGGACAGGAGGAAGAGAAAGAAGCATAATGGAAGCATTAAAAACGAAACGGAACATCAGTCAAGGAGTGTGGGCAAGTCAGAGTTTGCTACATGTTGCTGTTGTAAGTGAAGCGACTGTAAGGCCCACAGCTGATATGGATGGTGCAGGTTAGTAACAACACAGATGATAGCAACAGGACCATGGATAACCCAAAGCAGGACAGATTCACAATATCATGAGAGTAATCAGGGTTGTTAAGAAGGCGTATGGTGTGTTGGCTTTCATTAACAGCGGATTGAGTTTAAGAACCGCGAGGTTTTGCTGCAGCTTTATAAAACCCTGGTTAGACCACACTTGGAATATTGTGTCCAGTTCTGGTCGCCTCACGAGAAGAAGGATGTGGATGCTTTGGAGAGGGTGCAGAGGAGATTTACCAGGATGCTGCCTGGACTGGAGGGCATGTCTTTTGAAGAAAGGTTGAGGGAGCTAGGGCTTTTCTCACTGAAGCGAAGAAGGAAAAGAGGTGACTTGATAGAGGTGTACAAGGTGATGAGAAACATGGATAGAGTGGCTAGACAGAGACTTTTCCCCAGGGCGGAAATGGCTGTCATGAGAGGACATAATTTTAAGGTGATTAGAAGAAGGTATAGGGGAGATGTCAGAGATAGGGGGCGGGATTCTCTGATGCCGCGTCAGAGTGTGCGTGCTGTTGTGATCGCCGTCGTGAAATGCGACGGCGCGACTGGGCTGCCGGCAGCATCGATTCAGGCCCCGAAAAGGGGCCAGCAGTGGGGCCGCGAGAAACGTGGTGGGCGCGGTGCCAGAGCGGCGCCGTCAACCCGCGATGCCCGGATGACGCGCCCCCGCGTCACTTTATGTGTGCGATCCGCGCACAGGAGAGATGGCCGCGCGCCACCCCAGGTTCCGGGACCATGACCTGGAGACACTGCTGGACGCAGTGGAAGAGCGGAGGGCGACCCTGTACTCAAGACGTGGCCACCGGCACCCGGCCAACACAGTCAGGTGCAACTGGCGTGATGTGGGCATCGCCGTTAGCGCTGTGGGGCACACCCCACGTTTTGGAGAGCAGTGCTGCAAGAAGCTCCACGACCTGACGAGGGCAGCTAGGGTAAGTACCCCAAGAGTTCCCCCGGGCCACCCCTCCGCCCCCCCCCAACCACGTGCCGTGCCCCCCCCTACCCACGCAGGAGGGGGGGACCACGTTCCACCCGATCCACATGGGCGCCACACCCCCTTGCGAGCCGCCGTGGCGTGGTGCCCAGTGCCCCCCCCCCCCCCAGCCGTAATGTTGCCAACATCTACGCGTCTTGCTGCTGACCACCTAACTCTGTTGCTTTCCTTCCCCCACCCCACCGCAGGATAAGACAGCCCACAACCATCGTGAGCGTGGAAGAACGGGGGGGGGGGGGGGGGGGGGATCACCTGTTCTGCACGCCCTCAGGGACCTCGCTGGGGGAGCCGCCACCCGGGAGGTAGTGCCATGCCAGATCGGAGGCGCAGCAGCAAGTGAGACTCCCCTGCCTGGCTACACTCCCTCAGCCCCTCACCTCTCCCCGCCCCCCCCCCCCATCCCCCACTCTCACACTGCACCCCCACACACTGTCCCCTCCACCTCCTAACCCCCCCTCACACTCCCCTCCCCCCCCCACTCTCACACCACCCCCTTGCTGTATTATGCTGCTTCGGATAACACAGGCTGCTACTTGATGAAGTCTTACCTAAAGGATGCTCCAGACTCTGAAATAAGTTCAACGTGTTTATTGAACTATTAACACAGTTCTCAAATGAGTTTGACTCTCTGCTAATCTAACTGTAGTAACTCAGTCTAACTGTACCAGCTTGCTCTAAACCACGTGCTGGGCTGTGATGCTGCTGATCAACCCTGTCTAACTCTCTCGATGCCGGTCTGTGGAAAGAGGCAGGGTGTGAGTGCCTCATCCCTTTTATAGTGTTTATGTCATGCCCCCTTGTGGTGATGCCAACTCTGAGTGTCCTGACTGCCCATTGGTTGTGTCCTATTCTGAGTGTTCATTGGTTGCATGTTTGCATATCATGACATCTCCCCCTTTTTTCTTTTTTTTTTTTAGATGTATATGCATGTGAATGTGTCTGTCTAATGTGACTGACTGAGGAATACAGAACAGAACAAACAAAACAAATGCTCATAAGTCCAGTCTCTGAGGCTTGCGTCTGATCCTCGTCGACCGCCGGAGAGGTGGTGGAGGGGATGATGGTGTCTTGATAGGCGAGTGGGAGGCACGACTGGTGGCCTCGCGGTTCGAGGTGTCTGGAGGTGGCAATTCGACCTGTGGAAATGGAGGGGAAAGTGGTTGTGGGCAAGCAACTTTTTGCAGTGTCCTTCGATTCCTTCGCACAATGGAGCCATCAGCCATACGTATGACATAGGATCTGGGCGCGGCCTGTCGAACAACGACAGCCGGAGCAGATCACCCACCATCCGGTATCTTGATCCTGACTGTGTCTGCTGGGGATAGCATGTCCAGATCGGTGGCATGTGCGTCATAGCCCTGCTTCTGGCTGTCGCAAAGCTGCTGCATCTTCTGCAGCACCGGGAGGTGATCAAGGTTGGGCAGGTGTATGGCTGGAATTGTTGTCCGCAGGTCCCTGTTCATCAGCATTGAGCTGGCGACATGCCAGTGGACAAGGGAGTCGCCCGGTATGCAAGTAGTGCGAGGTGTATGTCGGAAGCGGAGTCCGAGACCTTGCGGATGAGCTGCTTAACGATGTGCAGCCCTTTTTCGACTTTGCCATTGGACTGCGGATAGTGCGGACTGGAGGTGACATGTCTGAAATTGTAGCTCTTGGCAAACGTGGACCATTCTCGACTATGTCGCTCATGACTGTGTTCGGGATGCCATGCCGTGAGAATGTCTCTTTACACGCTTTGATGACGGTCCGTGAGGTGAGGTCTGGCAGCTTCAGCACCTCCGGATAGTTCGAAAAGTAATCGATGATTAAGATATAGTCACGACCATTCGCGTGGAATAGGTCAATGCCAACCTTGGACCACGGAGAGGTCTCTAGGTCATGTGGTTGGAACGTCTCCTTGCTCTGCGCTGGTTGGAACCTCTGACAGGTTTCGCAGTTCAGGACCATGTCCGTGATGTCCTGGTTGATGCCGGGCCAGTAGATAGCTTGCCGGGCCCTGCGTCTGCACTTTTCTACACCCAGGTGTCCCTCATGAATCTGCCACAGCACCATGCTCTGGAGATGTAGCAGATGGCTATCCTCTCCAGCTTGAGCAGGATGCCGTTGATCAGCGTCATGTTGTCCTTGACGTTGTAGAATTGAGGGCATTTCCCTTTCTGCCAGCCATTGCTGAGGATGACTCGCTGCAACAGGGGTCTTTGGCCGTCTCTTCTTGGATGAGAATGATCTTCTCATCTGTTGCCGGGAGAGTGCTTGCGCACAGTTGTACCTGCAATTCAATGTGCTGGATGATCTCCAGTGGTTCACTGGGTGAGTTGACGGAGCGGGACAATGCATCGGCGATGATGAGCTCCTTGCCAGGTGTGTACACCAAATTGAAATCATACCTCTGGAGTTTGAGCAGAATTCTCTGCAAACGAGGCATCATGTCGTTCAGGTCCTTTTTGGTGATATGGACCAGAGGCCTATGATCCGTCTCAACAGTAAATGTTGGCAAGCGGTAGACATAATCATGACATTTGAGGATGCCGGTGAGAAGACCTAAACACTCCTTCTCAAGCTGCGCATATCTGGTCTCAGTGGGTGTCATTGCCCGTGACGCGTATGCTACTGGTACCCAGGATGACGTGTCGTCTCCTTGAAGCAACACCGCCCCAATGCCATCCTGACTCGCATCTGTGGATATCTTGGTCTCTCGGTCTGGGTCAAAGAATGCAAGGACGGGTGCAGTGGTGAGCTTGGCTTTCAGCTCCAGCCACTCTGTTCGGTGCTCCGCCTTCCACTCAAAGGTGGTTAATTTTTTTCACCAGGTTGCGTAGGGCCGTGGTTTGTGTGGCCAATTTCAGGATGAACTTGCCAAGGAAATTGACCATCCCCAGGAAGCACAGTACTGCCTTCTTGTCCTCGGGGCCTTTCAATGCCTCGATGGCTTTAATTTTGTCTGTGTCCGGGCGCACACCGTGTTGCGAAATCTGATCGCCCAGAAACTTCAGTGTGCATGTCCCAAAACAGCACTTGGACCTGTTTAGCTTGAGGCCATGTTCATGTATGCGTCGGAACACTTTCTTGAGTTGCGACACATGTTCCTCTGGGGTTGTGGACCAGATTATGATATCATCAACGTAGACACAAACACCTTCTATTCCCTCCATCATCTGTTCCATGATGCGATGGAAAATCTCTGATGCCGAGACGATGCCAAATGGCATTCGGTTGTAGCAGAACCTGCCAAAAGGCGTGTTGAAGGTGCAGAGCCTTCTGCTGGATTCTTCAAGTTGGATTTGCCAAAATTCTTGGGATGCGTCCAATTTTGTGAAGAAGCGCGCGTGTGCCATCTCACTCGTGATTTCTTCCCTCTTCGGGATGGGGTAATGTTCCCGCATAATGTTTTTGTTTAGATCCTCGGGGTCAATGCAGATGCGTAGGTCCCCCGAAGGCTTCTTTACGCACACCATCGAGCTGACCCAGTCGCTTGGTTCAGTGACCTTGGAGATGATGCCTTTTTGTTGTAGACTCGTGAGCTCTGCTTTCAGGCGCTCTCTCAATGGAGCAGGGACTCGTTGTGGTGCTTGGACCACTGGTTTGGCATCAGGCCGCAGTAGAATCTTGTACTCGTACGGCAGCGTGCCCATCCCGCTAAATACATCTGGGTACTGGGTTAGGATGTCGTCGATGCTGGCCTGAAGATCCGAATGGGACAGCGTGTGGTGTAGACCCTTTGAATGAGGTTCAGTTGCTAGCAGGCTTGCGCACCTAGCAGGGATGCCCTGTCTGGTTTAACAATCTCGAAGCGTAAGCTTGCTTGTGTGTGTCGGCTAGACACCTGCAGATGGCAGGACCCCAGTGCCTTGATTGCGTTTCCATTGTAGCCCAGGAGTTTGCAGGTAGCTGGAAGGATTGTGGGGGGGCTTCTTGATTCTCTTGAAGTCCACCTGCAAAATCAGGTTGGCGGAGGCACCTGTGCCCAGTTTGAACTGGATGGGGCAGTGGTTGACCTTCATCACTGCATGCCATTCGTCCTCGGAATCCACGGGCAGATTGGTTGGACGCGCGATGTGTCCGGTGTGGCGTAATCGCACTTCGTAATAATGCCCACTCGGTAAGTGTTGTCCAGATATTCATCATCTGGATCCGTCGCACCGCCTGGATCAGAGTCATACATTCGGTGTTGCACACTTCTGATGCACCTCTGTCGGAGGCTGAGGTGGCTCCTGACTGGTGGTGCAGATCTGCACAGGGCTGCATAGTGGTTTGGCTTCCCGCAGTTTAAACAGCGTTTGCCTCTTGCAGGGCAGTTTTTTAAAAAATGGGCGGTGCCGCAGTTCGCACACGTCATGGCGTCATGATGCTCAGTGCGTCGTTGCGCATGCGCGGGGCGGTTCTCGGACGTCTGCACCTGCGCAGTGCAGTTTTCGGCTGTTTCGTTTTCCCGATCGCATTGCGCATGCATCAGGCCCCGGGAAGAGCGAGCGAAATAGCCGCTTTCGTCAATGTGGAGGCGCTGCATCCGGGAGATGGCCTGAACACTCTCCACCTCGTGGGAGGCTTGTTTTTCACTTTCTGCCGTTTTGTACTGTGAATAGCGATTTTTAGAGTGCTCATGCACAGTACACGTTTCAATCACGACTGGCAGGGTCATGTGCTTGATTTTCAACAATTGCTCTCGCAGAGGATCAGAGTGGACTCCAAAAACGATTTGGTCTCTGATCATGGAGTCAGTGATATCACCGAAGTTGCAGGATTGCGCTAGCAGTCCAAGGTTAGTTAGAAAGGAGGTGAAGGATTCGTCTTTACCTTGCATCCTCTGTTTGAAGATGTAGTGCTCAAAGATTTTGTTGGTGTCCATCTCGCAGTGGCTGTCGAATTTGGCCAGGATGGTTTGGTTCTTCGTTTTGTCCTGCCCTTTGGAAAAGTGAAAGGAGTTGAAGATCTCTATCGCGTGGTCACCCGCAGTGGTGAGTAGAGCTATCTTCCGCTCATTGGCTGCACCATTGAGGTCAGATGCTTCCATGTATAGTTGAAATTTCTGCTTGCATGATCGCCAGTTGGCGCTAAGACTGCCAGTGGTCCTGAGCTAATGAGGAGCCTGAACCTTGTCTATTGTGCCTGTATTCAGTAGCTGGTTGTCACGGATCTTGCTGAGTTGAACTAAATAGATTGAACAGTCACTCCTGGTATCACGTTGTGTTATGTTGCCTTGGATAACACAGGCTGCTACTTGATGCAGTCTTAACTAGGATGCTCCAGACTCTGAAATGAGTTCAACGTGTTTATTGAACTATTAACACAGTTCTCAAATGAGTTTGACTCTCTGCTAATCTAACTGTAGTAACTCAGTCTAACTGTAGCAGCTTGCTCTAAGCCACGTGCTGGGCTGTGATGCTGCTGATCAACCCTGTCTAACTCTCTAGATGTTTGTCTGTGGAAAGAGGCAGGGTGTGAGTGCCTCATCCCTTTTATAGTGTTTATGTCATGCCCCCTTGTAGTGATGCCACCTCTGAGTGTCCTGACTGCCCATTGGTTGTGTGCTGTTCTGAGTGTTCATTGGTTGCATATTTGCATATCATGACACCGTCACACTGTCCGCTCCACCCCCTAAGCTCCCACACACTCCACCCCCTCACACTGCCCCCCCCCCCGCCCCCTCCCCCCGCACGATCCACTCCGCGTGTCTAACGATACACGCTTTATTGTGCATGTCTCAAACAAGCCACCGCCATCCAGGTCCACGTCCAGCCGCCCACAGGGACACACGATAGGGAGGGGAAGGAAGACGGACAGGTGGGCCCTCGTCCGAAGCCGGGGCACAGGAAATGGATGCACAGAGGACAGACACAAATGACAATGACAGACAGAGGACAGGGATTCAGGACAGTGACGCACAGAGGACGGCCGAACAGACGTTGGACAGACCGGACAGGGCCCCTGACATGGGCCAGAGACAATGTCCATCGGTCCAAGGCTCGACCCAGGAGACCCCAGACCTGGGGTCTGATGAGGACATGGACCTTGCGTCACTGATGTCACCCACACCCTCCACCATCGCAGATACTCTCGCCTCGGTTGGGCACATTAGTGATGAGGCTTCGGGGACACTGACCAGTGCGCACCACGCAGCTGAACCGGTGCAGCAGGTGGAGATAGGAGCAGCCAAGAGACTGGAATGTCAGAGGGCAGCCCAGCCCCAGCACCCAGCTGCCGCCCAGACGGTTCCCGCGTTCCTGGACTTACCAGACCCACCCACAGACCCGATGTGTTTGGAACACCAAGGAGTGGACAACGGGATGACGGCCACCTTCCAGCATCTGCAGACGCAGTTGGAGGAGTCCATCCGCATCCAAGAGCAGGGAATGGTGTCGGTCATGGCTGCCACCCAGGCCGACACCGCACGGGTGGCGTCCGCGATGGAGGCAATGGGGGCAACGGTTTCGACCATGGGTCAGGTTCTGCAAGGCGTGGGGCTTCATGTGCACGCGTCATCCGTGGCCCAGGACAGGGCTGCCTTCTCACAGGCAGCCATGTCCCAGAGCCAGCTGGATATTGCCGCCGCGCTCCGGGGTCTGGCCCAGTCTCAGCAGGCCATCGCTGAGAGCATCGGTGACCTTGCCCACGTGCTGGATGACGTCGCACAAGCCCAGAGGGAGGTGGCGCAGTCCCAGACTGGGATGGCCCACTCCCTGAGCTCCATCGCTGCGAACGTTCAGATCCTGGTGGGCCTCCCACAGCAGGCCTCCAGGACTGGCAACGCCAGGTGTCAGTGGTGCCACGGGGCTTGTCTCTGCTCGCACCACTGTCCCATAGTGAGGCCCAGGTGCTGCTGGGCACCCTGAGGGAGGAGGAGGTACTGGGTCCCGTCCCGGTGACTCCTGCATGGGAGGTCCCGGAACACCGCGGATCCTCTGGCTCCCCCACCGTCCTGTCCCTGGTGCATCTGGTGGGCAGTGGGCAGAACTGGGTGGCACCAAGCCATCCAGCACGCCCGCCGAGCAGCCTGGCCCATCCAAGCCGGGTCGGCACAGGAAACATGTGCCGACAGGGAGCCAAGTCGCAGGGCAGGAGTCTCAGCAGTCAGCCTCCACTCCTACTGTACCGTCTGGGGAAACACCAAGGCATAGTGGTAGGGCCCGTAAGGAAAAGAAGTTCAACATGTAGTAAATTGGCATGGGTGCAGGGCACAGCTTGGTTCTTGGGGCTAGGGCACTTGTATGTGAATGGCACGATTAAAGTCACTCTTACACCAAATCTAGATGCCTCTGTGCTATGTCCGGTGCCTGAGGGGTCGTGAAGGGGGCCGAGTGGCGCTGGGGTCGAAGGTCGGTACAACGGTGAGGCCGGGTGTGTGTCGACCCCCCCCCCCCCCAACCCTCCGTTGTCCTCGGAACACCGACGCCAGCTACCCCACATGGCCATGTGATGGAGTGTCCATGACGCATGCAGGGACCACCCAGGTGGAGGGTGTAGCTGTGGTCATGAGTCAGACATTGTCTAACGATCCGGAGCTCACAGCTCATCGCAGAGCGGGTTGTCATCATTCAACGTGGCACTGATCACACCCACTTCCACAGGCAATCGTGTGAGACCATCCCGCTGTGCCGCAGGTGTAGGGTGCGGTGCATGTGGTGGTGTGGGAGCTAGGGTTGTCGGATGGTGCAGGAGATGGGGGGTGCTGGGTGGTGTGTTTGGGCGGAATGGTGGTGCAAGTGCCCATGCTCAGCGAGGCCCTCCCCCTTAGTTGGTGAAACGTGCGACGATCAACGCCTCGCATGCTCGCTCGCCAAGCCGGTGGTGTCGTGCAGCCTCCCGGCCATATCCAGCCCCCGTGTCGTGTCTGTGCTCTCCCCCATCCTCCTCCTCCTCATCTAGAGATGCGTCGCCCTCATCGGGCTCCCCCTGTGCCTCCTCCTGCTCCTCCTCCAGGACATCGCCCCTCTGCTATGTTGTGCAAGACGCAGCAGACAACAGCGATGCGGCCGACCCTCTCCGAATGGTACTGGAGGGCCCCTCCAGAGAGGACCAGGCACCTGAAGCGCATCTTCAAGAGGCCAAAGCACCTCTCCACAACACCCCTGGTTGCTGCATGGGCCTCATTGTAGCAGGTCTCCACGTTGGTCTGTGGCCTCCATATAGGCGTCATCAGCCACGACCGCAACAGGTAACCCCTGTCTCCCGTCAACCAGCCCCTCAGCCGGGTGAGGTGTCTCTCGAACATGGCGGGGATGAAAGATTGTGCCAGTATAAAGGCATCATGAACACTGCCGGGGTACTGGACGCACACATGCATGATCTTCATGCGGTGGTCACAGACCACCTGATGTTAATGGAGTCGGTCCCTTTTCTGTTTATGAACACATCTCTGTTCTCCGCTGGTGGACGCATGGCGACGTGCATACCATCAGTCGCCCCCTGTACCATGGGTATCCTGGCCACGGCTGCGAATCCTGTTGCCTGGGCATTTTGGTGGGCGCGGTCCTCTGGGAACTGGATGTACCGGTCCGCGATGGCATACAGGGCGTCGGTGACTGCTCGGATGCACCGATGCCTGGGAGATACCGGACAGGTCCCCACTTGGCGCCTGGAACGACCCCGTTGCGTAGAAGTTGAGGGCAACCGTCACCTTCACGGCCACCGGGATAGCATATCCTCTCCCCATTCCACATGGTGCCAGGTGTGCCATCAGGTGGCAGTTATGGGCGAAGGTTTCCCGAATCAACCTGAGTCTCCTCCTGCATGCCCTGTCCGGCAGGTCCTCGTAGGACATGCGGTGACGGTACACTCGAGGCCTCATGGGGCGCCTCCGGCGCTTTGGCAGCACCACTTGCTCCTCCGCCTCCCCCTGCGCCCCATCAAGATCGGTATCCTCGCCCTGTGCATCCTCATCAATGTGGTGGTCATCGCCCCCCTCCGCTTCCTCCTGCCCCTGTCGGGCGTGTGGGCCTGCAGCCTGCGCAGGTGCCACCTGGCCCTCTGCAGCCCATCCCTCTGCTGCAGCCGCCGCTACCGCAGCTACCCTGAGCCACCTGCGTCGACGCTGCCAAAGGGCTACCTGCAGGGCAGCGGCTCCCACCACGGCGGCAAACATCGCTGGCTGGTGCCCAAACATTAGGATCTGCAGGGGGGGCGGGGGGAAGATACAACATGTTTAAGGATGGCGCATTGACACCGCAACAGCCAGGTGCCATGGGATACATGTGTGCCCCGGTTGGCTGGTGTCGCTACAGACACGCAGGCACCCTGACCCCTGCCCACAGTATCCATCCACTGCCCAGTTTTGCCCGTCCCTCCTCATTGCGCCACCGTGGGGTCACGCCGTCGGGACTTTGGCCCATCCGGGCCGCTGAATATCGGGGGGCACGGAGATTCGCCAAACGTAGCCCCACCCGGCGGTGTTGTGCTGAACGCGATGATGCCGTTCTCGTCGGTTGGGAGAATGGCGGACAGGGGTCGTGGGAAAATCCGGCGGGAATGGCGATTTTCCCAAACAGCGCGACATGGGAGAATCCTGCCCAGGTTCTTTACACAGAAAGTGGTGGGTGCGTGGAATGCACTGCCAGCAGAGGTGGTGGAGTCAGAGTCATTGAGAACATTTAAGCGACCCTTGGACAGGCACATGGACAGCAGTAAATTGAAGGGGTGTAGGTTAGGTTGAACTTAGATTAGGATAAATGGTCGGCACAACTTTGTGGGCTGAAGGGCCTGTACTGTTCTATGTTAATCAGCTATTCAGTCTGTACTGTAAAGTTGAGAACTAACTACTGTCCTGAAAGAATGTAAAATGTGAGAAAAGTCAGATTCACAGATTAATCAATGTTTGGCTGGGAAATATACAGCCTACCCAACCGGATTCCAATATATTTATTATCAATGTTTGGCTGGGAAATGTACAGTCTACCCAACCGGATTCCAATATATTTATTATCAATGTTTGACTGGGAAATATACAGCCTACCCAACCGGATTCCAATATATTTATTATCACTGTTTGGCTGGGAAATGTACAGTCCACCCAACCGGATTCCAATATATTTTAGTTTTCACAGATATTGAGCTAATTTCTTCTTCCAATATCTCAGAGGTGACTAACTGTTTTTTGGTGCAAATATATTGGGGCAGGATTCTCCAATCCCGCGATAGAGTATCCACGCCGTCGTAAACAGCTTTGTGTTTTACGGCGGCGTGAACGGGCCGCTCCCACGTCTAATTCAGGCCCCCACAGGGGGCCAGCACGGCGCTGAAGCGGAACACGCCGCTCCAGCTGCAGATCCCGGTGCAAACTGTGCTAAGTGTCCGCGTATGCGCAGTGGCCTCCTTCAACGTGTTGGCCCCGACGCAACATGGCACAGGGCTACAGGGGCCGGCGGGTGCGAAAGGAGGCCATGCTTCCTGCTGAAATTTTTCAAAAGTACTCCTTTATCTTTATCCTTCATCATGATTTATGGTCCTATCACGCACCCTTGTTTGCTTTATTCAGCTTTAGTCGTGTCCCGCACCATCAACCTCAAATTTAGATTTTTGTTTATGAAACAAAAAGTCACCCAAATAAGTTGGGATGATAGGCTCTTTGTGGCACTACCATCTACCCGAGGTGTGAAAATCCCAGAGTAGAGGGTCTAATGCCATACTCTTCCCACCTTAGTTGCTTCCGCAGAGACTGCAGCTACTGGTCTAGAGCTGGTGTGCCAGTGCAACATGCTGCTGCAGAATCAACTGTGCCATGTGACTTGGTTATTTGCATTAATGCACTGTTTAGCCGCACCAGAATGAGCTCTGACTCTTGTTGAAGAATGGCGTCATGATATATCATTGTAGCCTCTGCTGATCTCCTCATACTGCCAGCGTACAGTGGGTGCCCTGGCATCTTCTGAAAGCTCAGTTGCATGTGCCTTACCTCGAAGTCTTTGTTGCCTGTCCTTGGGTCGTGGTGTTGGTGTTGATCTGTGAGGCAGCTCAGTATATGTGGCTTGAACTGAATCACGCTGAGTGATGTCACCCTGAGGACTGGGAGGTTGAAGCTTTAATGGGGCCATGAACTTGATGTAATCTTCCAATATGTACAATTGTTGAAGCACAAATGCAATCTCGTAGTGAGGGTGTCACACAGTATTACCTTATGTAGATGGTTTATGTGTGAAAAAAATTGGATTTATAACCATGGTACAGCATATTGAAATGTGACAGCATTCTTAATATGTGTTAACCAAACTGGAAGATTGGATTGTCACAGTATGCACTTTTCAGAGTCGTACATGGTTTTTGTGACCTAGAGGGCACATTAGATTTATCACATGTTACATACAGAAGCAATACCTTTCTCCTGACAACTGATGTATTGATTGTCCCTCAGGAAAATTACACTATTGTTGATTATTTAATTCCAGAAAAAGCTAAGTACAGTTAGATTCAGAATAAAACCTTCAATAAAACCTTCAAAGATTGTAAAGCACGTTTAACCTTCCCATGACCTCTTTAAAAACACATCTTTTCTTTAAGTTTTCTTTTGCCCGTACGCTACTCTACTTTTCAAAGAAAGTTGCTTTGTTTCCTTCGTTTTCCAGCTCAAAGGCATCCAACCAAATATAATAATTTAGTCAAGCCGCTCGCTTGCTCTTTACGCGGTTTGCTGATTAGTGAGAAAGGAGAAAGGTCAATGATAAAATGACGTTATTGAGACAGGAGCTCAGTAGTTTGGCTGACATTTAAACACGCTGGCCTTCAATGGGAAGTGTTCGTCAGCTCAGAGTGAGGCCTGCTGGACCAAACTCTGTGAAAACAGCATTAATCAGTAAAAGAAAAGGAGCAACTTCCTCTAAAGTCACGGCAAAGTAAGACTTTCGTGTCCATCAAATAGTTGGAAGCAGTTAATAAAACATAAAGCAAATAAAAACATGAACTCTTTATTTTTTTCCTGAGGTAACTTTCAATGGAAATGGTGTTTTGTAACATATTCACTGTTGCAAATATGCACAATAAGAGCTAAATCCAGATACATTCGAGAAAACCAGGGAGTCATGAAGGCACAGTTGTACATATCATAACACATTCATATTCCATCAGGTTACCCTAGCTGGTTTGCTCAGATGTGTTCTTATTCCCAAGCTATCGGGCGCGATTCAGCAGATTTGAAACAAAGTCCACCCATGGGTGTGTTTGGTGGGGTGTTTTCCAGTGGTTGCATCGCCGAGATTCACCCCGCTGTTCACTGGCACTTGGCTGGGTTTTTTGGGCCTCGGGAAGATTCTCCTTGCCGAGGTCGCACTTTAGTCGATTTCCTGCACTGGAGAGCTGGGTTTGCCAGCTGGCTCCTCTGCGCACCCCCCCCCCCCCCCCCCCCGGCTTTCTAGACATCCCCCCACCCCCAACCTTCTAATGGCCCCTGCAGTAGCCCCCCCCCCCCCGGGCCTGATTCCTGGCCGTGCCATCCAGACAGTGGCACGTCCAGGGCACCTGGGTGGCACTGACAGGTTGGCAGTATCAAGGTGCCATGGGTGTACCAGGGTATCACCCTGCCTTGTCCCGACCACCCGAGGGTTTCTAATGGCCTGCCGGACCCCCGAGGTGCCATCATGCATGGGGCACGTTTACGGAAATCAGTGCTAAACGACACCGGTCGAGGTGTCGCAGGTGCGGCCATTGGCAATCGGGCACAGGGCGAAAGTAGCGTCCAGGTATTTAATCTGGGCCTGATCCAGATCGCGCCAGGCGGTGCGAGTCAGGTGACTTGTGATTGGCCCTGTGCCCGGTGCGGAGCCCGATTTGGGGCTCTTGGGGTTAGGTGGGGGGCTGGATTCCATACTCCAGGTGTTGAAAAAATATTTGGTTAAAAAGAAAAGAAGCAAATAAACATATTACTAAATTATATATATTTTGGGAGTTCTTCATAAACTCTCACTCCCTACATAGATGGAACGTATATAATTGCTCTCCCGATGTTAGGCACGGGGATAGATAGTTTGTTGAACTTTAAATGAATAGGGCAACATGGTAGCATAGTGGTTAGCACAGTTGCTTAATAGCTCCAGTGTCCCAGGTTCGATTCCCCGCTTGGGT
The DNA here is from genome assembly GCF_047496885.1 of Scyliorhinus torazame. Lineage (NCBI taxonomy): Eukaryota > Metazoa > Chordata > Chondrichthyes > Carcharhiniformes > Scyliorhinidae > Scyliorhinus > Scyliorhinus torazame. The sequence continues at coordinate 36,285,979 of NC_092718.1, forward strand.
CACGGTGTGTGTGGAGTCTGCAAGTTCTCCCCATGTGTGCGTGGATTTCCTCTGGGTGCTCCAGTTTCCTCCCACAGTCCAATGATATGCGGGTTAGGTGGATTGGCCATTCTAAATTGCCCTTTGTGTCCAAAAAGGTTAGGTTAGGTTACGGGGATAGGGTGGAGGCGTGGGGCGTAAGTAGGGTGCTCTTTCCAAGGGCCGGTGCAGACTCAATGGGCTGAATGGCCTCCTTCTGCACTGTAAATTCTATGATTCTATGAATAGGGCTGTCGGGCAAGAGCAAATGTCTCTTCAGGTGGAGCTCCAATGCCCACATGCCAGTGGCCCCAGGAAACTCACCTGTCTGTCCTTGTGGCGGCCAATGGCCAAGTCTGTTGAGGCCCCTCCTTCCTTCCCCCCCACCCACCCCACCCCACCCCCGCCAACCAAATTATGCTTTTCTTGCCTTCTCCATTGGAGAACTAAGTGTCCTTTTTTGTTAATATTTGTTGTTAATCTAATTGCTAATACATTTGGGAACTTTCTCTGTGGGTTCAGACCAATATCATTGTGACAACATTATAACCTCACTCATTTTCCTTAGATAAAAATGGCCACTTTTAACAATGGCCAGGTCAGAGAATTAGTGCTGTTTTTGTCGCCTGTCATTGTAACATTAATATAGAAACATAGAAAATAGATGCAGGAGTAGGCCATTCGGCCCTTCGAGCCTGCAACACCATTCAATATGATCATGCAAATTCAGTATCCCACTCCCGCTTTCTCTCCATGCCCTTGGATCCCTTTAGCCTCAAGGGCCATGTCCAGCTCCCTCTTGAATATATCCAACAAACTGGTCCCAACAGCTTTCTGTGGGAGAGAATTACACAAGTTCACACCTCTGAGAGAAGGTTCTGTCTCATCTCAGTCCTGAATGGCTTACCCCTTATTCTTAGGCTGTGACGCCCAGTTCTGGACACCCCCAACATTGGGAACATTCTTCCCGCATCTAGCCTGTCCAGTCCCATCAGGATTTTATATGTTTCTATGAGATCCCCTCTCATTCTTCTAAACTCCAGCGAGCACAAGCCCAGTCGATCCAATCATTCTTCATATGTCAGTCCTGCCATCCCAGGAATTAGTCTGGTGCACCTTCGCTGGACACCCTCTATAGCAAGAATGTCCTTCCTCAAACTAGGAGACCAAAACTGGACACAATACTCAAGGTGTGGCCTCATCAAAACATCCCAATCCTATACTCAAATCCTCTCGCTATGAAGGCCAGCATGCCATTAGCTTTCCTTATCACCTGCTGAACCTGCATGCCAACTTTCAGCGACTGTCCACCATGACACCCAGATCTCGTTGCACTTTCCCGTTTCCTAAACTGCTACCATTCAGATAATAATCTGCCTTCCTGTCTTTGCCACCGAAGTGGATCACCTCACATTTACCCACATTATACTGCATTTGTCAAGTATTTGCCCACTCAGCCAGCCTGTCCAAGTCATCCTGTAGCCTCTCTGCAACTTCCTCACAGCACACACTACCACCCAGCTTAGAGTCGTCCAGAAATTTGGAGATATTGCATGCAATTCCTTCGTCCAAATCATTAATGCATGTTGTGAACAGCTGGGGTCCCAGCACTGAACCCTGTGGTACCCCACTAGTCACTGCCTGCCACTCTGAAAAGGACCCGTTTAGTCCCACTCTCTGCTACCTGTCAACTGGTTCTCTATCGAAGTCAACACATTACCCCCAATACCATGAGGTTTACTTTTGCTCACTAATCTCTTATGTGGAACTTTGTCAAAATCCTTTTGGAAGTCCAGGGACACAACATCCACTGGTTCACCCTTGTCCACTCTACTGGTCACATCCTCAAAATATTCCAGAAGATTTGTCAAGCATGATTTCCCTTTAGTGGATCCATGCTGACTTGGACCGATCCTATCCCCGTTTTCCAAATGCTCAGTTATTTCATCCTTAATAATTGACTCCAGCATTTTCCCTACCACCGATATTAGGCTAATCGGTCTATAATCCCCATTTACTCCTTTTTTTAAAAGTGGGGTTACATCCAATTCATTGCAACTCTCCCAGAGTCCATAGAATGCTGGGAAATGATCGCCAATGTGTCCACTATTTCTAGGGCCACTTCCTAGAAGTGGCCATTGTGTTGGTAATAATGAGTAATTTGATCTACCGCGCCTTCAAGTCTTCCAGATAATGCCACCGGGAGGCAGATTCTGGCACTGGTTGGTAGCAGCAGCATGATGTGCTGGTGCTCGAGGCTGGCGCAATGCTGGAGAGTACACATGGAACACGAGGGGCAGCTCTCTTTGCTCATTTGAACTTGTAATTAATTGTTATAAAAAGCCCAAAAGCAGCAAGTTGACAGACTGATGATAACAAGAGTCACTGAGTCAGGTTAAATTCTTTTGAGAGTTGGAATGTGAGTAAGCTGCACCACCCAACACGGTCTCCTATTGATCGCTTACTTGTCCATGGGATTTTACTGATTAAAGACAGACTGAGAAATGTCCATTCTCGCCAATTACCTTGTGACCCAGACGTGGAGATAACTTCAACACGTTTATTAAACTATTTACACTTCTATTACTCGGGTTCGACACTACTGCTAATCCTACTGTAGCTACCCAGACTGACTAACCAGTTGCTGCAATCCACGTGGTGGGAGTGATATTGAATCAACCCTATGTCTCTACTCATTGACTGTCTCCACTGGAAAGAGGCAGATCATGTGTGTGGTGTCCTTTATATATGGTTTGGTGTAATGCCCTCCTGTGGTCGTGTCACTTCTGTGTGTATCGTGAATGTCCATTGGTCGTGTCCTATCTAACTGATCTATTGGTTGAGTGTGTGTGTGTGTGTGATGTCTCTGGTGCTCCCTCTAGTGTCTAGCTAGCCTACATGTATTTACATTGATGCACATCACCACAGGAGGGAGGGGGGGTTTGGGATGGGCGACGTGAGGGCTAAGGAGGATGTGTAGTGTAATGGGGTACAGGGAAGGGTTACAGGGAAAGGTGGATGGGGTAGGAGAAGGGCGCGGAGGTGAATGATTGAGAAGAGGGAAGGAGGGGGCAGGGCAAGATATGCCACCATCCTGCCGGGTTGGGGGGGTGGGCGAGGACCCCCACGGTTGCTCGCGGGACCGTGACACCCAGCTGGAGTGCGGTGGCAGGAAGGTGGCGAGGACACCCTTCCAAATCGAGGGCATAGTGAAGGGCTGTGTCCGCTGGCGCTGCGATGAGGGATGGGTTGAACTGTGCAGGGTACGGATACTGTAGGCAGCTGGCACGGTGCGTGCCTGAATGAACAGTGACCAGGCTGCCTGGGCACCCATTCATCGAAAGGGCCCTGGCTGCCTACCTGCCAAAGCGCCCTCCTAACAAATGTCGTTGCCTCGCCCTCCCAAACCAAGCCCCCCCCTCAAGCTGATGATGTATTCGCAGCAGCCATCGATGTTCGCCGCCGTGGCAGCAGCGGCAGCCATACAGATGGGCAACCGTTGGGGCCGACCATGGCGGCTCAGGGAGGGTGCTGCAGAGGGTGTGGCAGCGGATGGCCCCGTGCCAGCCACTGCAGGCCATCACGCCCGACAAGTACAAGAGGAGGCGGAGGGTGCGCATCGCCTTCACGTCGTCGCCCAGCAAGAGGGTGACGAAACCGATTGTCATCGGTCACCAGGGGATGAACAAGAGCAGGTGGTCGTGCCAAGGCGGCGCAGGCGTCCCATGTGCCACCGTGTGTACAGGGACTGCGTTTCATTCGAGGACCTAACGGAGGTGGCATGCAGGAGGAGACTCCGATTGAGCTGTGAGACGGTCGGCCATATATGCCACCTAATGGCGCACCTCGAACCATGTGGAACTGGGGGAGGACATGCCATCCCAGTGAGGGTGAAGGTGACGGTCGCCCTGAACTTCTTCGCGACCGGCTCATTCCAGTCGCCGAGCGGGGATCTGTGCGGCATAAGTCAGGCCTCGGTGCACCGGTGCATCCGGGCAGTCACCGATGGCCTTTATGCAAGATTCATCAATTTCCTGGAGGACCACGCGCACCAGGCTGCCAGGGCAGCGCAATTCGCAGCAGTGGCCGGCATCCCGATGGTACAGGGCGTCGTGGATGGGGTGCACGTAAACTTGCTTGCACCAACGTGGAACAGGGACATCTTCATAAACAGGAAGGGCACATATTCCATGAACGTCCAGGTGGTGTGCGACCAGGGGATGAGAATAATGCACGTGTGCGCCCAGTACCCGGGAAGCGTACATGACGCCTTCGTATTGGTGCAGTCATACATCCACGCAATTTTCAAGGGACACCCACCTCGGATGAGGGGCTGGTTGCTGGGCGACAGGGGTTATCCATTGCGGCCGTGGCTGATGATGCCCATACGGATGCCACAGACCAATGCGGAGACCCGGTACAATGAGGCCCATATGCGGCAACCAGAGGTGTAGTGGAGAGGTGCTTCGGCCTCCTGAAAATGAGGTTCCTGGACCGCTCAGGGGGCGCTCTGCAATACAACCCCGACAGGGTTGGAAGGATCGTCGTCGCCTGTTGCGTGCTACAACAGAGGGGCGATGTGATGGAGGAGGAACAATCAGGTGAGCCCGAAGAGGGCAGCGACTCTGAACTGGAGGATGATGAGGAGGAGGCGGGCGAGGATGGGAGGGCGACGGGGCACAGACAAAATTGGAGTGTGGGATATGGCCGGGAGGCTGCACGATGCCACCGTTTGGGGCAGCAGGCATGCGATGCATTGATCGCCGCACGATGCGCACACTAGGGGGAGGGCATCATTGTTCAGTGCACTGGCACCATTGACCGTGCACACTGACACCACCCAGCACCCCCCTCACCCACCTCCTGCACCATCGCACAACCCTACCACACACGGCATCACCGTCAAGCTACACAAGACCTGCGGCACCTCGTCATTGTGACATTGAGCGACACGTGCCCTAGCCCCTATAACTAATCCGTGCCCTGCACACGTGGCAACTTACTACGTGTCTAACTTTTTGGCCTTACCACTACGTCTAGGTGTTTCCCCAGACGGTACAGCAGGAGTGGAGGTGGACTGCTGAGAATCCTGCCCTTCAACATGGCTCCCCGCCGGCGCGCACTTCCCCATGGGCCAGGCTGCTCGGCGGGTGTGCTGGATGGCATGCTGCCACCCTCCGTTGCCCGCTGCCCACCAGATGCACCAGGAACAGGACGGGGGGAATGCGAGTGTTCCAGTCCCTCCCTTGCTGTGGTTACCGGGTCAGGCACTGGAACCTCCTTCTCCCTCGGGGAGCCCGTTGGCCCCCAGCCTCTCTAAGGGACGGTGGTGCAAGGGGAGGCATGCCCCGTTGCATCACCGACACCTGGCGCTGCCAGTCCTGGAGGCCCGCTGTGGAATCGACCAGGGTATGAACGTTCCCGGCGATGGAGCTGAGGGAGTGTGACATCCCTGTCAGGGACAGCGCTACCTCCATCTGGGTCTGGGCGACGCCATCTATCACATGGACAAGGCCGTCAATGTTCTCAGCGATGGCCTGCTGGGACTGGGCCAGACCCCGGAGCGCGGCGGCAATGTCAATGTGGTTCTGGAGCATGGCTGCCTGTGAGAGGGCAGCCCTGTCCGGGGCCACGGATGACGCGTGCACATGAAGCCCCACGCCCTGAAGAACCTGACCAATGGCCGAAACCGTTTCCCCCATTGCCTCCATCGCGGACGCCACCCGTGCGGTGTCGGCCTGGGTTGCAGGCATGACCGGCACCACTCCCTGCTCGTGGACGCGAATGGACTCCTCCAGCTGCGTCTGCAGTTGCCGGAAGACAGCCGTCATCCCGTTGTCTGGTCCCTGGGGTAGCGAATGCATCGGTTCTGTGGGTGGGCCTGGAATGCCCAGGAACCTGGGAACTGTCCTGGCAGCAGCTGTTTGCTGGGGCCCGTCTGCCCTCCGACCGTCCAGCCCCTCGGCTGCTCCTACCTCCACCTGCTGTACCGGTTCGGCTGTGTGGTGCGCACCAGTCTGTGAACCAGAAGCCTCGTCACTTACTTGCCCAACCGAGGTGAGTGTATCTGCGATGGTGGAAGGTGTGGGTGACAGCTGTGCCGTGGCCGCTAGGTCCTCGTCTGTCCCCAGCTCTGGTGTCTCCTGTGTGGAACCATGGCCCGGTGCTTTGAGACCACGGCCGACGACAGGTGCCGTGCCCCTGTGCCTCGAATGTCGCGACGTCCTCTGTGCGTCACTGTCCGGGCTCGCTGTCCCCTCCTCGTCCATCACACTGTCATCAGTCATTACTGTCTGTCCTGACGTCTCTGTCTGTCCTCTGCGTCACGCCTCGACGGCACGGCCTCAGAGGATCGCCCTCCTGCCTGTGATCCTTGCCCTCTGTCCCGTGCGTCCCTGTGGCCAGAAGAGGTTGGGGCAATACGGCGGCGGGGTGAACGGGCCGATCCACGACGGTGCTCGTGTGGCTCTGGAGAACACAGTAAGGCACGTTTCGTTATGTGACGGGGTGGAGGGGGAGTTGTGTGGGTGTGGAGTGTGGGATTGGTGCAGTGTCAGGCGGTGAGGTGTGAGGGTCTGGAGTGTGGGGCTGGTGCAGCGTCAGGCGGTGCGGTGTGAGGGTCTGGAGTGTGGGGCTGGTGCAGCATTAGGCAGTGGGGTGTGAGGGTCTGGAGTGTGGGGCTGGTACAGTGTCAGGTGGTGGGGTGTGAGGGTCTGGAGTGTGGGTCTGGTACAGTGTCAGGCGGTGGGGTGTGAGGGTGTGGACTGTGGGTCTGGTGCAGTGTCAGGCGGTGAGGTGTGAGGGTCTGGAGTGTGGGGCTGGTGCAGCGTCAGGCGGTGCGGTGTGAGGGTCTGGAGTGTGGGGCACGTGCGGTGTCAGGTGTGGGGGTGTGGACTGTGGGGCTGGTGCAGTGTCAGGCGGTGGGGTGTGAGGGTGTGGAGTGTGGGGCTGGTGCAGAGTCAGGCGGTGGGCTGTGAGGGGGGGTGGGGGTACTGATGGGCTGAGGGACTACATGCATACAGTGGATTCTCACTTGGAGCTTCGCCTCCGACTTGGCACGGCGCTACCTCCTGGCTGGCGGCTCCCCCAGCAAGGTCCAGTGCCCTTTGCTCATAGACGGTCAGGGGAGTGCAGCTCAGGTGACCCTCCTCCGGTTCTTGCCCGCTCCCTGTAATTGTGAGCTGTCTTGCCCTGGGGGGGGTGGGGGAAGTAGACGAACCTCAGGGTTAGGCGGACATCGGCAGGACGCACACATGAACGCAACATTATCACAAGCTTGGGACACTACGACCCACGCCATGGCACCTGCACACTGGATGGGGTGGGGGGTTCCACATGTGTCCCGGGAGCAACATTGGGTCCCAGCCCCGCCCCCCCCCCTCCCGGGTGTGGGCATGGGGGGGGTGGGGTGGGCGTTGCCCGGGGGGAGCGTCAGGGTACTTGCCCTCGTGAGGTCGTGCACTTTCTTCCTGCACTGGTCTCCTGTGCTGGGGATGTGCCCCACAGCGCTGACTGCCGACCCCACCTCTCGCCATCCACGCCTCACGGTGCTGCTTGGCTGCCGGTGCCCGCGTCTGGGGTAGAGGATGGCCCACCGCTCCTCCATTGCCTCCAGGAGTGCCCCAAGTCGCTGTCCCGGAAGCGGGGTGCGGCATGACGGGGCACCTCCATGTCGGGCCCCGGTATGTCTGTGCGCCCTGCGCACTTCCTTATACGTAGTGCCGCATCATCGTGGTGCCGCACGATGACGCCGCCGTTCCTCGCGGCGCTGCTGGCCCCTTCTCTGCCAGTGAATTGGTCGCAGCGGGGGCCCGTTCGCGCCGTCGTGAAACGCGACGGCGTTCACGACGGCGCGGGCACCTAGTCCGCGGATCAGAGAATCGCCCTTCATATCCCTGCCTGTGGGTTTCCCAGCAGTGTGGTTTGGCTACAATGGGAAACGGGAAGAGAGACTGCTGCCACTAGCGAATGGCGCCACGCCGAGAAAAGCGCGGCATGGGGACCAGGGAAACCCGCCCATCGCCTTTAGCCTGGCGGAGGCTTCAGTATAAAGTTTGTCTGTTTCCTCTAATAATCTAGAATCATTATTTGTGGAAAATGTACAGATGGAGTTGCACTCTAATGGTTTAAGCCAAAACCCATAATGCAACTGCAGAAATGGATAATTGATTCGCTTTGGATACTATTAAATGATGACTGAAGATTATCTTGTCATTTATTAATTTACTGGCTGTTCATCAATTACGGTGACAGATTAAGTGGTCTTTTGTCGAGCTGTTGTTCGCAGGATATTGGCTGCTGCGTTTGCCTGCGAAACATTGACCCCACTTCAAATGTAATTTGCGTGTACTTTAAGACATTTTTGTGTGCATGACGAAATGCTCCATCAATACACGGAGATATATTGAAATTAGATTTCTACAGTTCTAGCATCCCACCATCGGAAGGCTGTTGACGAAATAGAAGGCAAACTATGCGGATTGATTGGAATGCTGCCTGATGTGAGAGAGTGCAAACAGCAGGATGGGGTTGTGAAGCTGTGGAATGCATGACCGAAGTTAATGATTGAAGCAGGCACCATGTCTAGGTTGATGGCTGATGGATAAGGGTGGAAAGGGAAAGGGGGAGAAGGTGGGTATGAGAAAAGGATGGGTGGGATTTTATGTCCCCCACCCCATGGCATGTTTCGTCGCCATGGATAGCTATTGGCGGCCAGAGAGATCTTCTGGTCCCACCACTGTCACCAGGTTCGCCCATTGTTTGCATGCCTCGCCGGCGGAGGTTCACCATTGGCAGGACTATCCGGAATATTCCAGCCGATGAATGTTCCGGTGGAGAATAAAAACCGATACAGGGAGGTTGGGTACAGTGGCCTGCTTTGATGTTGCATTTTCTATGCAGTATACACTCCAAAGCAATGCACGCGCTCCTTTGCCTTATAGTCTTGCTGTGCCAAAGTCAAAAAACATCTCAGTCTGCACCAATTAAATCCTTCATGGCTCATTAAAACTTTGGAACAACAAGCCTCCTTCGTTCTTTCCTTCTTAGCCAAATGTTCTATTGCCCAATTTACCTTCTTTTTCACTCCTTTCTCAAATAATTCATTCTTGGGATGTAAGTGTCGCACGGACATTGTTGTTGTAAGGTGCTAAGTGTAGTTTGGTGGATCATATTAAGTTATTTGTGGTCTTGGGTAGTTCAACAGTAAGTATTAACTACTAGAACTGTATACATAGTTACAGTAAAAGGTCAAACCTAGGAGCAATCTCCATGCTTGCTTCTACACACCGTTCTGTCTAACACTGCACCGCCATTAGGTGTGGGTCATGTGTTCTCATACATCACTGTTTGGGCGGTACTGTACTGAGTCCCATATTAACCCTTTATGTGCCAGGCCCTTATTCCACATTTGTAATTGCTCATCCTTGGCCTTTTTGACCTTGGACTTGAACTGGAGCTCTATTTTTTCCAATGGCAAGTCTTCAGAAGGTTACTGAGAATAAACTGAGATGATCGATCTCTGGCTGCCTGACTCGTCACATTTCACATTCCTCTTTTCTCACAGAGACAGCAGTGAATATTGGTTACTCGTGCAATATTTTAACAGATGACATGAATGAGATTTTCATCGTGTCTGGCTGCACGGTTCTCGAAGTGCGTGAACAAATCCGGTAAACAACCCATAAACATTTCTACGTGTCGTAAATCGTTCCAATGTATTTTGGTCGGAAATTTTTAAAAGTGAAAGTTTGTCACATTTCAAGATTTGTTTTACCATTTTTTTCATTAAAATGGGCATTTTTAATGTTTCTTCTGAGCCAATTGTATTCCCAAGTTTAAAACAAAAGACATCTAGACAAAAAAAATTCCAGTGAATGGAAATAGTCTTTTTTAGAGTCTGAAGAACAATTTGTTAGCTTGGCTGGGTAACCGTATCACACCTTCGACCCATCGTGGATCTCTGAGACAGTGAGTCAATCAATGCTCAGACTGATGCAATTGAATCTAAAAAGATAGCCACAGCAAAATTTGTAACAATGGGATAATGTATAGAATTCTACACCATTAGCGGATTTGCATCTGCAGACTACATTCTGATCTTGATGGTGGATAGTTTTGTTTTTGACTGACCCTGGGCCAGACATGGATAGTGGACTACCACACAGAACGAGTCCATGTGGCCCATCATGTCTGTGTCCTCTTTTAAAATTAACCCCGCTGCCCCGCTCTGTAATTTTCTCTGATTCAAATGTTCCACAAATCGCTGTGTGAATACAGTTTTTTTAATCTCATGTTATATCAATTATAATGTTAGGTTTTCCCCTCATCACCAATTTCCACAAAAAAAAGTCATCTCTCTTATTCAGTTTATACAAATCCTATAAATCATCCCCTCCTTCCCTCTTTCCCCCTCCCTCCCTCTTTCCCCCTCGAAATGAAATGAAAATCGCTTATTGTCACAAGTAGGCTTCAATGAAGTTACTGTGAAAAGCCCCTAGTCGCCACATTCCAGCGCCTGTTCGGGGAGGCTGGTACGGGAATCAAACCGTGCTGCTGGCCTGCCTTGGTCTGCTTTAAAAGCCAGCGATTTAGCCGAGTGTGCTAAACCATCCCTCTTTCCCCCTCCCTCCCTCCTTCCCTCTTTCCCCCCTCCCTCTTTCTTCCCCCCCCCCTCTCCCTCTTTCTTCCCCCTCTTTCTTTCTCCCCTCTCTTTCTCCCACTCCTTTTTTCTTCCCCTTCCCTTTTTCTCCCCCGTCCACTGCACACCCTTCCCTCCACCTGAACCACCTTTTCTCAAACCCATAGGGGAATCTCTGTTTGAGATAAAAAATTCTAGACATTGCATAGGTAACAGTTGATTGACCCGGAACAAAAGCATAGATGTGACAATTATGACTCATTGAAGTTATGCAGAGTTTTATTTTACAGTTTGTGAAGTTATAAGAATAGCAAAAAATTTCTTGAGAGAATGACTCAATTCCTGAAAGGGTTTCTGTCTTGTTGAAAAGAACTGGAGCTTTGAATTTCCAATTAACATTATTTTAATGACATTGATCTAGGTCAGTGTGCTGGAATAAAATTGCAAAGTTCTTACATGTGTTTTGTATTCTAGGAAAGCAACAGAGCAAATGGTGGGGACACCTGTTTGCAACGGGCATGGCGTCTCTGAAAAGAACGGGAGTTTGAAGTTAGAATCAGTGATCGAAGAGACCATCATGGGAGACTATGCACTGGTTATTAATGGACACAGTTTAGTAAGTGTGAATGTGGTTTTTCTGTGTGGCTCCCTTTACAGCTTAGCAGGTTACCCTTGGAGTAATTAAGTCATGGAGATCATTCATCTCAGCTGGGCTAACAGCAAGGGTCTGAGATTTGGCCTCAGCCCTCTGATTAAGGACGGGAAATTGGTCAGGTTCCCCACTCGAAGCAGGATTTTTCAGTCGCAACAGTCACCAGGCAGGAATGTTCCCTTCCAGTCAGGGAACACTTCAGCAGTCAAGGGCTTTCAGCCTGTGATATTTGGGTAAGCGTTCTTCAAGGCTGCCTTCAGAACGCATGACAACGCAGAAGCGCCACACAGAAACTGATAGCCAAGTTCCGCACGCATGAGTACGGCCTCAACCGGGACCTTTGATTTATGTCTCACCACGTTTATCCCCCCACCTTATGGCCTGGGCTTGCAAAATCCTCCTGCCTTGAGACAATTCACATCTCTTTAACCTGTGATTATCCCGCTCTCCAGTCGCACCGTCTGGACCTGTAAAGACTTAATTACCTGCTAAGACTCGCATTTAAAGTATCATCTTGCATCATTGGCTTGTTTGTGTAACCTACCTCTTCACAGGGCAGCACGGTGGCGCAGTGGTAGCACTGCAGCCTCCCAGCGCTGAGGTCCCAGGTTCGATCCAAGCTCTGGGTCACTGTCCGTGTGGAGTTTGCACATTATCCCCGTGTTTGCGTGGGTTTCGCCCCCACAACCCAAAGATGTGCAGGGTAGGTGGATTGGTCATGTTAAATTGCCCTTTAATTGGAAAAATGAATTGGGTACTCTAAATTTTTTTTAAAAACCTACCTCTTCACTCACCTGATGAAGGAGCTATGCTCCGAGAGCTCGTGATTCCAAATAAGCCTGTTCGACTTTAACCTGATGTTGTTAGATGTCTTATTGTGCCCACCTCAGTCCAACGCTGGCATCTCCACATCAGTGTGTTTGTAGATAGGAAGCACATTTAATCAGGCAGGAGGATGGAGTGTGAGTACTCTACCTCAGTACTTCCTCAGGAAACTAAGGAAATTCGGCATGTCCACATTGACTCTTGCCAACTTTTACAGATGCACCATAGAAAGCATCCTATCGGGCTGCATCACAGCCTGGTATGGCAACTGCTCGGCCCAGGACCGCAAGAAACTTCAGAGAGTCGTGAACACCGCCCAGTCCATCGCACGAACCTGCCTCCCATCCATTGACTCCATCTACACCTCCCGCTGCCTGGGGAAAGCGGGCAGTATAATCAAGATCCCTCCCACCCGGCTTACTCACTCTTCCAACTTCTTCCATCGGGCAGGCGATACAGAAGTCTGAGAACACGCACGAACAGACTCAAAAACAGCTTCTTCCCCACTGTTACCAGACTCCTAAATGACCCTCTTATGGACTGACTTCATTAACACTACACCCTGTATGCTTCATCCGATGCTAGTGCTTATGAAGTTACATTGTATATGTTGTGTTGCCCTATTATGTATTTTCTTTTATTCCCTTTTCTTCCCATGTACTTAATGATCTGTTGAGCTGCCCGCAGAAAAATACTTTTCACTGTACCTCGGTACACGTGACAATAAACAAATCCAATCCACTCCAATCCCGCCGATATTAAGTCCAGGGCAGGAAGGCTTGTGGTTGGACTTCCCGCCAAGCCACCAATCGAGGCCTTTAAGCAGTCAATTAATACCCACTTATGGGCATTGTCTCACCACCACTGGTGTTAATGCCGGTGTGGGTAGGCCTGTTGCCACGTGGCATGCTCTACAAGTAAACCTGTGCAGGCTGCTTGTGGTGCCCAGGTTTTTTTTCCTGTAGGGGGTACCTCATCCAAAGGCTCTCAGTGTCTGATTGAGAGACTTACATTGAACACCCCCCATCCCCACCTGTCATTGCTGTCAGCCCCCTCTCTCTTCCCACCTCCCCAACTCAGACCCCAAAATACACAATATTGTTGATTTGCACCAAGATAATTCTATTTTAATTTGAATTAGCCGAGAGTTTAATTTCTATGACCACTGCATATTTTAAGGGGAATTTAAGACAACATTGTGTACAATAATTAACTTGCTTCCTCGGGAACGGGAAGTTGTGGTTAATTTATTATTCCAAAACAAATTGAGGATATAATGAATATCAATATTATGAATATATATAAAATAAGTGGACTTGAATATAACCTGATAACGTTTATTGAAAGTTTGATTTTGCAAAGATCAGGGTTGAATTTGTTCCGGATGGTATTTGCTTTGTTGTGCCCTCGCCACCAAAAAATAAATGATAGTTGTGGTGGAATGGCTACAGTTCTGTCTCATTAAATTGCTCTCACTCTGTTTCCTCCTCCATTATTGATCCCTTGCCTCTCTTTTGTCATGATGGTAATTCATGTAACTGTGTCAGCAATCAGCCCAGCAACTTATCTATTTGATTTTTGCTCACATAGCCTGGATTATTCACATATTCACCAGCCAAAGCTGAACCTGTCCGACCTTAATGTCCGTACGTATGCTGTTGATAGATATCAGTTGCTGCTGGGAACCCTTTGCCCCTTCCTTTGTTCTGGAATGCTGAGAACAGGAATTGAAGCTTCCAATTTCCTTTTATTCAGTTTGACTCGGTACCACAGAGTACGATGTATTTACCCACTGAGCTGAGTGACAAATTGCTCATTTCTGGCTGACTTCTTGTGCTGAATAAATGAATTCAGTTCTTACAATGGCAAAATTAAGAGCTCGGCTGGCTAAGTTAATGAGTAGTTGCTATCTGCCAGGACAGTGATTTGGAAGAAAGGTGTCGTCCCCCCCCCCCCCCCCCCCCCCCCCCCCCCAGCTTGCTGGTCCTAGAATGGGCACTTAAGCAAAGTACCGCTCCTATCTGTTTGACACTTTCTCTTGCTGAACTGGCCATCTTTGTGGCTGAAGCTGAAGTTTCATAGAATCCCTACAGTGCAGAAAGAGGCCATTCAGCCCATCGAGTCTGCACTGACCCTCTGAAGGAGTACTTCACCCAAGCTCACTCCCCCCACCCCCCTCCGCATCCCATTAACCCCTTCATCTAACCTACCCATCTTTTCGGACACTAAGGGGCAATTTAGCTTAGCCGATCCACCTAACCCGCACATCTTTGGGCTGTGGGAGGAAACCGGAGCACCCAGAGGAAACCCACGCCAACACGGGGGGAATGTGCAAACTCCGCACAGACAGTGACCCAAGGCTGGAATTGAACCCGGGTCCCTGGTGCTGTGAGGCAGCAGTGCTAACCGCCATGCCGCTAAATTACAATTTATTTCATCTCTGCAAATTGGGCATGAGTTCTGGTCCAGACACATGGGATTTACGTTTCCCAGGTCTGCTAACACCAAATGTTTAATGCAAAATGATTTTGGAAATTAAGAATCCCATGGGATTGGTCTGGACAACTAAACTGTCCCTAATTTGACATTTTGGAAGTCTCACTCAGAGACCACAGGGTAGCTGGTGTGGGCAGGGGAAGAAGTATCAGAAGTGGTGCAGTAGGGGTCAGATCTTTTATGGTTGGGAGATGAGAGATGTTGGGGCACAATGGAAGGAGTTCAATTCCGCATCCAGCTGTCATATGCCTGGCCTGTGGCCTGCAAAGCGCTTGATGCTGGCACTGTAAAAGTTTCATTTTCGATCGTTAACAACCCTCGGATAAGAAAGCACAAAACACTTACTGGAGAGTAAAACACATTGATTTGACTTTCAGTAAAGATGCTGCAGGCAGAAAACGATCTGGACAGAAAAGTTACAAAACTTCCCCTCCAGGTTTACCTGTGCTTGTTGACCTTCAAAGTAATAATAATAATCATCTTTATTAATGTCACAGGTAGGCTTATACTGTAATGACATTACTGTGAAAATCCCCTAGTCGCCACACTCCGGCACCTGTTCGGGTACACGGAGGGAGTATTTAGAATGTCCAATTCACGTAACAAGCACGTCTTTGGACTGTGGGAGGAAACCGGAGCACCCGGAGGAAACCACGTAAACACGGGGAGAACGCGCAGACTCCACACTGGCAGTGACCCAAACCGGGAATTGAACCTGGGACCCTGGCGCTATGAAGCAACAGTCTAACCAATGTGCTACCGTTCTGCCAAAGTTTGATGGGGGTGGGACTCATGATTGAATGAATTGTACGTGACCTTTGGATGGAATATATATTTCATGACACTTAAGTGTTCATATGTAAATCATGGAAACACAGAGCATGGAAGGATCCATCTGGTCTATTGTGCTTTATGCTGGCTCCTGGAAACAAAATTTCATCCTAATTTCACGTTTGTGAAGAATGGTTTCTTTTCTGGTTAAACAGTTCAATGCCTGTCTTTATTTCTTGCTTCCTGTCATACAGGCCCATGCCCTCGAAGCAGACATGCAACGTGAGTTCCTGGACATGGCCAGCATGTGCAGAACGGTTATTTGCTGTAGAGTCACACCATTACAGAAAGCCCAAGTGGTTGAGCTGGTCAAAACTTTCAAGAAAGCTGTCACGCTGGCTATAGGCGATGGGGCAAATGACGTCAGCATGATCAAAAGTAAGCAAGGTGCCCTGCCAAATGTGAATGCAAATCTAAAATCTGCATCAATATCGAAATGGTGCATCAGAAATGCCAAGAAGTACTTTTTATAGATCTTCACCGCTGTCAGTTTCTTTGATTTGAAGTCTCAAAGTTACTTCCGCCAGTCAAAGAATTAAGGTTGTGGCCCAGATTAAAACATGACGAGAAGAACTCAGCTGATCATTTCATGCAATGCGCAGCAATATATTAAATGGACAGAGTTGCGAGGCAATAGTGTCTCAGTAGCGTCTCCTGCTCTCAAGCAAAAGTTCTTACCCGTGTGTGGCAATTAAATCAAGGAATGAGGATGGATCAAGTCTTTGTGATAGTCAATCGAATAATTTTCCTACTTCCATCTTGGGAAAAATATATAAATCCGAACAATGAATTTGGTTAAAATCAAAGATAAAATTGTGCCTTTGCTAAAACGTAAATGAGAGGTTTTCAGTATGTTGTGTGGATAACTTAATGCAGTTTCCTTTCAACGTCAGGTTGGAAATATATTAATTTAACGTGCTGATATAAAGTTACTAGAGGCTGAGCAAGATGTTTAATAAGTTCAAAAACAGAAAATGCTGCACAATGTCAGCAGGTCTGACAGCATCTGTGGCAAGAGAACGGAGTTAGCATTTCAAGTCTGGATGACTCTTTGTCAACACTTTGTCAGCTTTAACAAATTCATCCAGACTCGAAACATTAGCTCTGCTCTCTCTCCCTAGATACTGTCAGACCTGCTGAGATTGCCCAGCATTTTCTGTTTTGGTTTCGGATCCCAGCATCCGCAGTAATTTGCTTTTATCATAATGTTTAAGAAGTTATCTTGCCATTGTTGTGTGTGAGATTTTTGCTTATCTTTCTAAATGAACCTCAGTCTTGGAACAAAACCAGAGCATATTTTTTTCTAATTTAACTCTTTAATGCACTAACTGCGGTTGCTTTACCCACAGGTGCACACATAGGAGTTGGAATCAGTGGCCAGGAAGGCATGCAGGCTGTTCTAGCTAGTGACTATTCATTTGGACAATTCCGATACCTCCAGCGGCTTTTGTTAGTCCATGGGAGGTGGTCCTATCTGAGGATGTGCAAGTTCCTTTATTACTTTTTCTATAAGAACTTTGCGTTCACTCTTGTACACTTCTGGTTTGGTTTCTTCTGTGGATTCTCTGCACAGGTTAGTTTATCTGAAAAAGTGATCAGTTGTTCCAAACAGATCGGAGTCAATACCTCCATGCCTAATGAGGTGTAGGGTCAGAATCAATTAGTTATGCAGAGTTCAGGGTTTTAAGGCAACATAATTAATTTTAGAAGTGTTCTAAATTGTGTGAAGTCAATATTGCAAATTTTAACATCACAATCTGCGTAGATTTCTTGTGTAATATTATAAATTTTACAGTGAGTCAATAATATCCTGTTACGTCATATCATAGATATAATACGTCATAATATAAACTGAACTAATGCATCATAGAATCAATCATAGAATCTCTACAGTGCAGAAGGAGGCCATTCGGCCCATTGAATCTACACCAACCCTCTGAAAGAGCAGTTTACCAAGGCCCACTCCCCTGCCCTTTCGCTGTAACCTCATAATCCCACCTAACGTTTGGACACTAAGGCGCAATTTAGCATGGCCAATCCACCTAACCTGCACATCTTTGGACTGTGGGAGAAAACCGGAGCACCCGGAGGAAACCCAGGCAGACATGTGAGGAACTTGCAAACTCCACACAGACAGTCACTCAAGGTTGGAAATAAACCTGGATCCCTGGTAACCACTCTGCCGCTGTGCCATCATCTAAATGCAAATTTGCTCTAAGCCCTGGTATATTCAAATGGAAATGAAGTGCTCTAAAATCTTCAAAATGTAATCAATAATGAAAGTTATTGTAGAGGAAATGCAATTTGCTCGTGAAAGTACATCATGACTTTTGAGATTTATGTGAACTTGAAATTAACCACTTGTAAAATCTCTCTGGGAATGAAACTCCTGTTGAAACTCGGCATCTCTGAATATTTTGATGATATTTGCCTGCAAGTCGGAATGCTTTATATCAAAGCATGTGACCAAGAATATTTTTTACATTATCCTCTTTCTGTTTATATTGCATGTTTTCACTTTAACAAGCTCTTTATTTTCTAAAACAGCTACATTGATTTTGAAGATTATTTAAGTAAATGGGAACAAAGTCTTATAGCGAGCGCGTTGAGCCACGTGTTTCCCAGCGCTCACAGTGCCGAGAAACACAAGGCTTTCAAATATCACTCGGGTTAGATAGGGGGCCTCAGCAGGGAACGCACAACCAAGCCCGCACATAACCCCATTTTCTGCACTGAGGAGCTCCGCTCGCCAGTACTCCATATGACCATAAGACATAGGAGCGGAAGTAAGGCCATTCGGCCCATCGAGTCCACTCCACCATTCAATCATGGCTGATTTCAACTCCATTTACCTGCTCTCTCTCCATAGCCCTTAATTCCTCGAGAAATCAAGAATTTATCAACTTCTGTCTTAAAGACACTCAACGTACCGGCCTCCACCGCCCTCTGTGGCAATGAATTCCACAGACCCACCACTCTCTGGCTGAAGAAATTTCTCCTCATCTCTGTTCTAAAGTGACTCCCTTTTATGCTAAGGCTGTGCCCCCGGGTCCTAGTCTCCCCTGCTAATGGAAACAACTTCCCTACGTCCACCCTATCTAAGCCATTCATTATCTTGTATGTTTCTATTAGATCTCCCCTCAACCTCCTAAACTCCAATGAATATAATCCCAGGATCCTCAGACGTTCATCGTATGTTAGGCCTACCATTCCTGGGATCATCCGTGTGAATCTCCGCTGGACCCGCTCCAGTGCCAGTATGTCCTTCCTGAGGTGTGGGGCCCAAAATTGCTCACAGTATTCTAAATGGGGCCTAACTAATGCTTTATAAAGCTTCAGAAGTACATCCCTGCTTTTATATTCCAAGCCTTTTGAGATAAATGACAACATTGCATTTGCTTTCTTAATTACGGACTCAAACTGCAAGTTTACCTTTAGAGAATCCTGGACTAGGACTCCCAAGTCCCTTTGCACTTCAGCATTATGAATTTTGTCACCGTTTAGAAAATAGTCCATGCCTCTATTCTTTTTTCCAAAGTGCAAGACCTCGCACTTGCGCATGTTGAATTTCATCAGCCATTTCTTGGACCACTCTCCTAAACTGTCTAAATCTTTCTGCAGCCTCCCCACCTCCTCCATACTACCTGCCCCTCCACCTATCTTTGTATCATCGGCAAACTTAGCCAGAATTCCCCCAGTCCCGTCATCTAGATCGTTAATATATAAAGAGAACAGCTGTGGCCCCAACACTGAACCCTGCGGGACACCACTCATCACCGGTTGCCATTCTGAAAAAGAACCTTTTATCTCAACTATCTGCCTTCTGCCTGACAGCCAATCGTCAATCCATGTTAGTACCTTGCCTCGAATACCATGGGCCCTTATTTTACTCAGCAGTCTCCCGTGAGGCACCTCATCAAAGGCCTTTTGGAAGTCAAGATAGATAACATCCATTGGCTCTCCTTGGTGTAACCTATTTGTTATCTCTTCAAAGAACTCTAACAGGTTGGTCAGGCACGACCTCCCCTTACTAAATCCATGCTGACTTGTCCTAATCCGACCCTGCACTTCCAAGAATTTAGAAATCTCATCCTTAATAATGGATTCTAGAATCTTGCCAACAACCGAGGTTAGGCTAATTGGCCTATAATTTTCCATCTTTTTCCTTGTTCCCTTCTTGAACAGGGGGGTTACAACGATTTTCCAATCCTCTGGGACTTTCCCTGACTCCAGTGACTTTTGAAAGATCATAACTAACGCCTCCACTATTTCTTCAGCTATCTCCTTTAGAACTCTAGGATGTAGCCCAACTGGGCCCGGAGATTTATCAATTTTTAGACCTCTTAGTTTCTCTAGCACTTTCTCCTTTGTGATGGCTACCATATTCAACTCTGCCCCCTGACTCTCCTGAATTGTTGGGATATTACTCATGTCTTCTACTGTGAAGACTGACGCAAAGTACTTATTTAGTTCCTCAGCTATTTCTTTGTCTCCCATCACTAGATTACCAGCGTCATTTTGGAGCGGCCCAATGTCTACTTTTGCCTCCCGTTTGTTTTTAATGTATTTAAATAAACTTTTACTATCATTCCTAATGTTACTGGCTAGCCCACCTTCATAATTGATCCTCTCTTTCCTTATATCTCTCTTTGTTATCCTCTGTTTGTTTTTGTAGCCTTCCCAATCTTCTGACTTCCCACTACTCTTTGCCACATTATAGGCTTTCTCTTTTGCTTTGGTGCATTCCCTAACTTCCTTTGTCAGCCATGGCTGCCTAATCCCCCCTCTGATAACCTTTCTTTTCTTTGGGATGAACCTCTGTACTGTGTCCTCAGTTACTCACAGAAACTCCTGCCATTGCTGTTCTACTGTCTTTCCCACTAGGCTCTGCTCCCAGTCGATTTTCGTCAGTTCCTCCCTCATGTCCCTGTAGTTACCTTTATTTAACTGTAACACCTTTACATCTGATTCTACCTTCTTTCTTTCAAATTGGAGATTGAATTCTACCATATTATGATCACTGCCTCCTAAGTGTTCCCTTACTTTAAGATCTTTAATCAAGTCTGGCTCATTACATAACACTAAGTCCAGAATGGCCTGTCCCCTCGTGGGCTCCATCACAAGCTGTTCCAAAAAGCCCTCCTGTAAACATTCAATGAATTCCCTTTCCTTGGGTCCACTGGCAGCATTATTTACCCAGTCCACCTGCATAGTGAAGTCCCCCATGATCACTGTGACCTTGCCTTTCTGACATGCACTTTCTATTTCGTGGTGCATTTTGTGCCCCTGGTCCTGACCACTGTTAGGAGGCCTGTACATAACTCCCATTAGGGTTTTTTTGCCTTTGTGGTTCCTCAACTCTACCCACACAGACTCCACATCATCTGACCCTATGTCGTTTAGTCCTATTGATTTAATTTTATTCCTAATTAACAAGGCAACCCCGCCCCCTCTGCCCACCTCTCTGTCTTTTCGATAGGTTGTGAATCCCTGGATGTTTAAATGCCAGTCCTGAACCCCCTGCAACCACGTCTCTGTGATGCCTATCACATCATACCTGCCAGTCACAATCTGGGCCACAAGCTCATCTACCTTGTTCCATACACTGCGCTCATTTAAATATAGCACCTTTAATTCTCTATTGACCGTCCCTTTTTGTTTTCTTAGTGTGGTGGACCTTGGTTTACTGAGCCTTTCCATACACTGTGCCATATTTTGTGAGATGGGGACTATCGTAACCTCTCCTGAGTTCTGTCTTTTCGTGCTTTTTTGTATTCCTAAGCAGCTACGCTTCCCATTGATTACTTCACCTCTTGGTACCCTGACTTTCCCTTCCCCCCCAATCTCTAGTTTAAGGTCCTATTGACCACCCTATTTACTCTTTTCGCCAGAACACTGGTCCCAGCTCGGTTCAGGTGGAGACCATCCCAACGATATAGGTCCCCCCTGTCCCAAAACTGATGCCAGTATCCCATGAAAAGGAACCCCTCTTTCCCACACCACTCTTTCAGCCACGTGTTAACTTCCCTTATTCTTGCCTCCCTATGCCAATTTGCACGTGGCTCGGGCAGTAATCCGGAGATTATGACCCTTGAGGACCTTTTTTAAAATTTGAATCCTAGCTCTTTATAATCTCGAAACAGGTCCTCTTTTCTAGACTTGCCTATGTTGTCGGTACCGACATGGACCACAACAACTGGATCCTCCCCCTCCCCCTCCCCCTCCCCCTCCCCAGTATCCTTTCAAGCCGGTCAGAGATGTCCCGCACCCTAGCACCGGGCAGGCAACATACCATGCAGGACTCTTTATCCTGCTCACAAAGGATACTATCTATCCCCCTGATAATGGAATCCCCTACAACTACAACTTGCCTATTTACTCCCTCCCCTTGAATGGCCTGCTGAACCATGGTGCCTTGGTCAGCTGCCTCATCCTTCCTGCAGCCCTGTTCGCCATCCACACAGGGAGCAAGTGCCTCATACCTGTTGGACAGGGTCAAGGGCTGAGGCTCGGGAGTTCCTGACTGCTGGTTCCCTTTACCTGCCTGACTTGCAGTCACACCCTGCTGTCCCTGGCCACTGGCCGGAATTAAACTACTTACTCTGATAGGTGTGACTGCCTCCTGAAACACAGTGTCCAGGTAAGTCTCCCCCTCCCAGATGTGCCTCAGTGTTTGAAGCTCAGACTCCAGCTCATCAACTCTGAGCTGGAGCTCTTCGAGCAGCCAACACTTACTGCAGATGTGGTCGCTGCAGCTTGCAATGGGATCTGCCAGCTCCCACATCAAGCAGCTCAAGCACATCATCTGACCAGCCATCACTAATTAATTAATTAGTTTAATTTAAGCTTCAGACACTAATCTACACTGCACTTTTAACTGAAAAACAGCACAATTAGATTAACCACTTACCTTTCCTGGTTACCTCACTGAACCAAATTACCAAATTCTCACTCTGTCTGTGTCTCACTCACTCAGGCTATGTCTCCTTGACCAGCGCAATGCTTACTAAGTGCGCTTTCTGTCTGTCTTTTATACAGACTTTAGGATGACTCACACTAAAACTTCAAAGAGAAGAATACAATGTGTACCTTTGTGCCCCTTAAAAGGCCTCCGGTGACTGCCAGATAACTGCCTCTCAGCAATTAGGGTGGGGGCAGCTTCAGCCAATCAGACACTAATCTACACTGCACTTTTAACTGAAAAACAGCACAATTAGATGAACCACTTACCTTTCCTGGTTACCTCACTGCACCAAATTACCAAATTCTCACTCTGTCTGTGTCTCACTCACTCAGGCTGTGTACTCTTCAGTGTAGCGAGAGATCGGTGATCTCTGGAGCCGCCGTCGCGACCCCTGATGCTCCCCCAAGCCATAACTCACTGTGAGGGGGATCCGCGGGCCCGCCGCAGCCCCCCCCCCCCCCCCCTCACATTCCCTGCGCAGGGAACCCACGGCCCGATTGCTGTTGTGTAAAAAATGCCAGCTTGGCACCCTGGCAGTGCTAGGCCGGCAGTGCCCCTGCCAGCTGACAGTGCCACCTGGGCACCTTGGCAGTGCCAGGCTGGCATCCAAGTGGCAGTGCCAGGGTACCAGCCTGTCCAGATGGCAAGCACCTGGGGCCTCCGATTCCCTTGGAAACCCCACGAGTGCCGTTCCATCTGGTTCCTATTTGTGGAGACCAGTACTGAACAACTCTCACCCAAAGTATTGTTAGAGCTCACGAAGCGTTGCGAGCCGGGTAGATCCCGGGAGCGGGGACTCCCGGTTTTCATCGACCGCGCTGCCTTTCGAGCGCAGCTGGCCGTTTGATCGCGCTCTATGAATTTAATATACATCTGTTGGTATGGTCGTTGATAGTTTTAGATGATTTTCACAGCCCTTTGTTTTTTGCAGACTGTTTATGACCAGTGGTTTATCACCTTATACAACATCGTTTACACATCTCTTCCTGTTCTGGCCATGGGCATATTTGATCAGGTAAAGTAATCTTTGAATTAATTTAGATCCGTTCAGAATGAGGGTTTAATTTCCTTTTGTTCATGGAACTTTGCTGATAATAGAAGCCTATTTGTACATAGATTCCAACAAATTCTCCCAGTACAGCGTGCCAGGAAATTCAGTACAGCTCTTTAAATATTCAATCTTTGTTGCAATTATGTGCATATTTATTGTTCAATGGGGTGAAGGATTCTCTCTTTAACCAATACCATTTCAGCTGCAGTCTGGCCCCAAATATGTATCAAAATATGTACCCTCTACTCTGTTCCAAATCTTAGGTGTGCATTTGGCATTTCTAGCATGGTAGCTTCTGGAACGCTTGTGCTTTGAGCGAGCCTGATAATTGTTTTGTACTTTGAGCCCAATTGAGAACTGGATTGAGACAGTCAAATTTCATTCAATTCAGCACTCTATCAGAGAGTTCATGGAGAGAATGGTAAACAAATTTACAATGTCGCTACAACATGGACTAACCAGGCATCGAACAATCGGCATTAGTAGCAATCAGACTAGGACTTACAATTTCCCTTTCTACCTGTACGTTGTATCTTTTGTTTATAAGGAATGCAATTTACTTGGATCTTCACTATGACACTGAGTGTTATTTTTTTTAAACTACAGTCAAAGTAGAAGCAAAGAATACTGTATTATGTTTACACAGTCCAGGATCAAAATCATCTCACTGTGAATTAGGTCGATGATGTGCTGACACAACAGTCTTTTTTTTGCCCATTTTCATCTAATCAGAGTTACCTCAAAAACCTAGTCATGGTCGAGAACTCCTCATGTGTTTCCTATAGTCTGGAGGATCGTGTTACCCCGTATCTTTCTTAGTTTGTCTTTTTTAAAATCAAAAGGACCTCCAAACAATTTTCTCTCCCTATTCCTCTGAGGTACTTGCTGGTACTGAGGTATTGTGCCCTCTGCCTCCAGCCAATTTTCACTGTAACATCATTGCAGTGTTGATGTAAGCCTACTTGTGACACTAATAAAGATCATTATTATTATGTCTAATACCTTGTGCAAGTGACTGCACTTTGCATGAAAATCTAGATGACGAGTGTTAATTAGCTACTTTGACCAGAGGAGACATCCCGGGTGGGATTCTCCCTTCTGGGGACTAAGTCCCCACGCCGGCGGGAAAACCGGCACCAACCACTCCGGCATCAACAGCCCCCGAAAGTGCGGAATTCTCTGCATTTTTGAGGGCAAGGTGGACGCAGGAGGGGTTGGCGTGATTCCACGCATGCGCAGACCGGCCGCCGTATTTCGCGCCTGCGCGGGGGGGTTCTCCTCTCCGTACCGGCCCCCGGGCAATATGGCGGAGCCCTACAGGGGCCCGGCACAGAAGAAAGAAGTCCCCCCCACTGAACAAGCCCGCCTGCAGATCCGTAGGCCCCGATTGTGGGCCAGGCCGCCACCGTGGGGTGCCCCCCCCCCCAGGGTCGGATGCCCCCGCGCCCCCCCCGGAAGACTGTCCCCGCATACTCACCTGCATACTCACATGCCAGGTCCTGCCGTACGTGAGGTGAATAATTCACGCTGGCGGGACTGGCCAAAAATGGACGGCTGCTCGGCCCATCGGGGCCAGGAGAATCCCCGGGGGGGGCCACTGTCAACGGCCCAAGACCGGCATGGCGGGAATCCCGCCGCCGCCGGAAAATCGGCAGCGGAGAATACAGCAGCCGGCGGCGGGGCGGAATTCATGCCTCCCCCCGGGGATTCTCTGACCCGGCGGGGGGGTCGGAGAATCCCGGCCCTCATCTAAGCTTCACCTTGCCCAACATTCACAAATGTGCATTTTCTAATAGGAGCCAATGTCTACCAACCAAAACAAGGGAACTTGGTTGATCATTGTTTTCCAGTCCCTAAATCAGTTGTGGCCTCTATATTTACGAGACCAGCTGAGATAGCCTAACTCAACACAATTAGTCAGAGTTCAAACCTTGGTGCTGTTTCGTCTCTTGTCTAACTCAGCAGCATTTCAGGAAATATAATCACCTAATGATCAATTAGAGGTGAGATAAGGGTTAAGGTCCATCTGTTGGGATGGGGAGTAATACGTTAGTCAGTTCAGAGTGTTTTTCGTTACCGCGATGCCGAATTGATGAGTCACTGATGAGAGTATTTAGTCTCTAATGTAATTTTTCTCCTCAGGATGTCAACGAACAGAAAAGCTTGGAATACACAAGACTCTATGAACCCGGACAACTCAATCTGTTGTTCAATAAGAGGGAGTTCTTTATCTGTATAGTCCAAGGAGTCTACACATCCATCGTCCTTTTCTTTGTTCCATACGGTGCATTTTGTGATACTACAAGAGATGATGGGACTCATCTTTCTGATTACCAGTCATTCGCTGTTACTGTGGCAACATCTTTGGTGATTGTGGTTAGTGTGCAAGTAAGTTCTGCTTTTAAAAAGTTTGTGCAGGTTACTTCAGCGTGACACCAGTGATAGAGTTATCACAAATACTCAGGAATTTTTAAATTAAGATTGTTGACAACAATAATGAGCCTCTATCCAGAGAACGTAATAAATTAGGAAAAGCTCTTTCACAGATGTGAAGGAGTATTTAGGAGGGGCAGTCAAAGATTTGGCTGGAAAGGTAGGTCAAGAACAGCATCTTTTTTTTTTCAAATATTTCTTTATTCTCCTTTTTAATATTTTCTCCCAAATTTACACCCACCAACAATAAACAATAATCAGTAACAAATCTGACAATCCCCATATCAATAACAACAAGCCCATCCTCCCACCAAACCCCAAACATTAGCCCGCATGTTCAAATGACAAAAAGGAATCGGGAATCACCCATAGCCACCATTAACACACACCGCAGCCCCCCCCCCCCCCCCTCCCCCCAACTAATGTTCGATGTTATCCAGTGCTTGAAAGTGCACAATGAATAATGCCCATGAATTGTAGAACCCCTCCATCCTTCCCCTCAGTTCAAACTTAACCTTCTCAAGAGTCAAGAATTCCACCAGGTCCCCCCGTCACGCCAGGGCACAGGGTGGAGAGGTTGCTCTCCAACCCATCAGGATCCGCCTTCGGGCGATCAACGAGGCGAAGGCTACAACATCTGCCTCCGCACCGTTTCCAACCCTGGCTGGTCCGACACCCCGAATATGGCCTCCGGGGGACCCGGGTCCAGTTTCACGTGCACCACTTTAGAAATTACCCTAAAAACCTCCTTCCAGTAATCCTCTAGCTTCGGACAGGACCAAAACATATGAACGTGATTAACAGGGCCCCCATCCGCAACTTTCACACACATCTCCTACTCCTTCAAAGAATCGTCTCATCCTCGCCCTCGTGAGGTGCGCTCTGCATACCACCTTCAGCTGTATCAGCCCCAACCTCGCGGACGAGGTGGAGGCATTCACTCTCCGGAGCACCTCACACCAGAACCCCTCCTCCATATCCTCTCCCAACTCTTCCTCCCACTTTGCTTTGATCCCTTTCAGTGATGCTTTCTCCTCCTCCAAAATAGCCCCATAAACCGCTGACACTGCCCCCTTCTCCAGTCCCCCTGCCGTCAGCACCTCCTCCAGCAATTTGGAGACCGGCTCCACCGGGAAGCCCTGTATCTCCTTTCTGGCAAAATCTTGAGCCTGCATGTATCTAAACATTTCCCCCTGCTTCAGCCAATACTTCGCTCCCAGCTCCTTCAACCCTGCAAACCGACCCCTAAGAAACAAATCTTTTCGTGTGTTAATCCCCTTCTCCTCCCATTTCCGAAAATTTCCATCCCACCTCCCTGGCTCAAATCTGTGGTTCCCCCGAATCGGCATTTCCTTTGACCCTGCCCCCAACCAGAAGTGTTGGCGAAACTGCCTACAATTTCTCAATTAAGCTATTATTACCGGACTCCCTGAGTACTTCCCCGGGGCTATCGGGAGCAGCGCTGTTGCTACTGCTTTCAATCCCGACCCCCTGCACAAACTCTCCTCCTCCATTCTGACCCACTGGGAATCAACCCCTCTGACCCAGCTCCGCACCTTCTCCACATTCGCCGCCCAGTAGTAATACATCAGGTTCGGAAGACCCAAGCCCCCTGCCTGCCTTCCCTCTGCAGCAGCACCTTTCTAACTCTGGCCACCTTCCCTCCCCATATGAACGATGTAATTGTTCCCTCAATCTCTCTGAAAAAAGCCTTTGGCAGGAAAATCGGCAGGCATTGAAAAATAAACAGAAATCGCAGCAACACGTTCATTTTAACCGCCTGTGACAGAGGGACCCCATCCCACCTTGCCAGATATGCTTTCACTCCCCCCACCAAACTAGAAATGTTGTACCTGTGGAGCCCACCCACTCCCTGGCAACCAGGTACCTAAAATGAGTCCCTGCCCTACGGAATGGCAGCCCCCCCACCCCTGCCCCACCCCCGGACGAGACGCCACAAAATACTCACTCTTATCTAAATTTAGTTTGTACCCCGAGAAAGACCCAAACACTCGAAGTAGCTCCAATATTCCCCCTATCGACACCTCTGTTTTCTTCCCCTCTGCCGCTGCCATAACGACGTTCAATAACAAAGAGCTGCCTCCCTCTCACAAACCCTGTCTGAAGAACAGCATCTTGAGGGGATTGGGATATAGGGGTGAGCAAAGGGGTTTGTGGAGGAATTTCGCAGAAGAGGATCCAGGCGACTCAGAACTTAACGACCAATGGTGGGATGAACCAACAAGGGGATGATCTAGAGGATGGAGTGATCTAGAGGGGATCTAGAGGGAATGATCTAGAGGGGGGGGGTGGCGGAGCATATGTAGTGTCACAATCCCCCCTGCCTTCCCACCCACCTGTGACCCAGTCCCCACGATACAGAACGTAAGTAAGACGCCCACTAGACCACCTGCCCATAAGCATTTCTGGGCCTTAGTTGGCCAATTATTGGCCACTTAAGCCCCTCAACCCACTTCCAATCCCATAACACACTGAGCAGTGAGAGTGGGAAGGCTGATTTTTTTGTTGTTGCAACTCTTGGAAAGGTGGAAAGCACATAATTTGGGGGCATCCCCCAAGACGGAACTTCCCAATTTGTGCGTCCCCGCCTAGCCTCCAAAACCGGCCCCTTGTTTCCCCCACCCATCCCCACTTCCACTCCCAGTCACACCAGGACCCTATCTCAGTAGAGCTGCTGGTTGATTTTCTAGGCCAG
Organism: Scyliorhinus torazame; assembly: GCF_047496885.1. Lineage (NCBI taxonomy): Eukaryota > Metazoa > Chordata > Chondrichthyes > Carcharhiniformes > Scyliorhinidae > Scyliorhinus > Scyliorhinus torazame. The sequence continues at coordinate 36,314,604 of NC_092718.1, forward strand.
CAGAAAAGCTTGGAATACACGAGAACGCGGGCAACTCAATCTGTTGTTCAATAAGAGGGAGTTCTTTATCTGTATAGCCCAAGGAGTTCACACCTCTCTTGTCTTTTGTTTCGTACAGTGCATTTTGTGACACTACAAGGGATGATGGGACTCTTCTTTCTGATTATCATTCATTTGCTGTTGCTGTGGCAAAATCACTCAGTAGCTCTTGAGGGTGGAACCTACCCCTGAGGGAGGGAATTCTGACCTCCAGCTTGTTTAAGCTGCGGAGTGGCCTTTTTAATAAATTGGTTGGTTTGGTACCAACTTCGCGGTCGCTCCTCCCCCCTCCCCCACCACAACCAATCCCCGGTAAAATCCAGCCCGTGGAGTCAATGGTAGGAATTCTCTGGCCGTAGCAATTCACTTTTCCAGCTGGCAGCGCACCCCTGCCTGCGGGTTACCCGACAGCGTGGGGTGGCTTCAGTGGAAAATCCCATTGACAAGCGGCGGGAGTATCATAGAATTTACAGTGCAGAAGGAGGCCATTCGGCCCATCGAGTCTGCACCGGCTCTTGGAAAGAGCACCCTACCCAAGCCCACACCGCCACCCTATCCCCATAACACAGTAACCCCACCTAACACGAAGGGCAAATTTGGACACTAAGGGCAATTTAGCATGGCCAATCCACCTAACCTGCACATCTTTGGACTGTGGGAGGAAACCGGAGCACCCGGAGGAAACCCACACACACACGGGGAGAATGTGCAGACTCCGCACAGACAGTAACCCAAGCCGGGAATCGAACCTGGGAGCCTGGAGCTGTGAAGCACTTGTGCTATCCACTATGCTACCGTGCTGCCCTCGTGCTGCCCTGAGTATAGAATCCCACCTCCCGCGAATGGGACGCCACTGAGAAACGTGCGCTGGGGAATCCGAAAATCCAGCCCGGTGTCACACAATATATTGGAAGTGCAGTGGGTGTTATTATGAGCACATTCGTAATTCTAACATTGTCATCTTTCAGTGCCAAGAGTTCCAGCATCTTCTTAGCACTGCAGCATTTGAGCCTAAAAGATGAAGTCCCACATTCAGGCGCAGAACTGGTGAGAGCTATTCCCAGTTACCACCAACTAGAAAATGTTGTCCCAGACAATGAATAATCGTGTCATTGTTGCCATGTACGAAATAGTTTTATTTCAATTAAAGTCTGATGCCCCCATAAGCAACTCCTTCATGAACAATAAAATAGTAATTCAATTAATTCTTAATAAATGGATGGCTGAATCTAATTCTCAGAAGGTATCCGGTCTTTAGGCTTTCAAATTAGCTTAACCTTGAGGCACTTTGATTGTTCAAAAGTGGAAGAAAGCTATTCAAGTAACTCTGCATAAATGCATGCAGAACACAAGCATTTAATTCCCTCCCAAAATTCCTAATGTGTAGGAATATTATACGGTCTGGATCAAATTAACATTGCCCAGCAAACTTCCTGTATGTTTAGTGTGTGCTATAAAATACTAAGGAGTCAAAGTCTTTACTGCACAGAAGGAAGCCATTCAGCCCATCAAATCCAGACTGGCCCTCTCTAAAGCAATCCAGTCAGAGAACATGGGTCTTGTCACCAGGATGTCCCAAGTGGAACAACCCCAGCTGCAAGCAGATCATGTCATCCATTTACTGACTGCCCGTTTGACTGACAATGGGGTAGAACAACATTTGAACTTATCCACTGGAATTGAAGGATAAATAAGCCTTTTAGAGATGGGTAATTTACTGACCAACTTAAATAGGCCATATTACCACTAAAGCGGTGTTGCATTGTACATTGTTTCCTAAACTTCCAGTCAGAAGCAAGTATGGTAGTGGCAGTGATAAGTAGGAAAATATATTGCAAAAATAATTTACAGTATATAAATAGATTATGTAATGTACTGCTATGTTTTAATCAGAAGTGTGGATGTGCATTGTGAAGTTACCAGAAATACACATTTAAATCCTGCAGAGGGAAAATAACGTACGCCAACACATGATACAGCCGTTAATTGATTATATCTTGTGAGGGTATCGTCCGATAGGGCCAGAGGTTCTCAAATGATTTTTAATATATTAGCATTCAGGTAGTTTGGGTACTGTATTATGAGGCAACATACTGGGGTGGCATGGTGGCACAGTGGTTAGCACTGCTGCCTCACGACACCAAGGACCCGTGTTCAATCCCGGCCCCTGGTCACTGCCCGTGTGGAGTTTGCACATTCTCCCCGTGCCTACGTCAATCTCACCCCCACAACCCAAAGATGTGCAGTGTAGGTGGATTGGCCACACTAAATTGCCCCTTAATTAGAATTTTTTTTTAAGTTAGTAAAATTAATTTGTATGTTAATCCATTGAGAGATATACTGAGGTATAGGATTTTTGTCCAAATTTCTCAGCCACTATCAGCATTAAGCAGAATAAGGTCACTTGTACTATCGGACCGTCAAAAGTACGACTTGCTATTTAATGCGATTACTGGACAGCAGATTAAAGTGGATAAATTACAGATACAGTCAAATCAATCCAGTAATCGATAACCTATCATCATTTGACAGTACAGAACTTGAGTCGTACTGAAAATACTTTGGTCAAAATTTTCATCTTGGACTCATCAGAACATTTTCCAAAATACCAATGTAAAGGAAAAAGAACAATTTTTACTGTGTGGGAAGAAAGTGCTGATTGGTTGGCAGGTGGCCTCTGATCGGTAGACGCGTTGCCATGGAGAATGCACTATGGTGCTTACATGTGTGCGTAGAAGAGTCCCATTGGACTCAAAATGCCAATTATGCTTCTCCACAGATGCGACCAGACCTGCTGAGTTTTCCCAGCATTTTCTGCTTTTATTGTGAAATAAATTGATGGATTAAATATGTATAAGTCACCTAAATCAACTGGAACATACCCTTGACTTTTAAAAGGCAATGCAGGACCAGTTGATTTTAAGAGCTATTTAAATAGAGGCACTTGTTTTAAACAATGGCTAAGATTTGACATTTGGTCAAATGCTAGCATGCCATTCATTTTAAATTGAAGCATCTGTGAAAGTAATTGGGCAGGACTGGGAGATGTAGGATCTAGGCTTGAATGGATAACCTTGAGCTGATAACTTTGTTGGGGAGGGCTTACACAGTTTGATGGAGCATTATCTTCTTGGAGGTCTTATCTGTAATTAGTCACTCCTTTCAGGAAATTGAGTGGACCAACCTGTTTAATCTCCCACTCCAGGAGCTGTAGCTTTGTGAAGGGTGGAAATCTATACCTGTGTTCTTCAAAGACAGTAAGTAGCATTTTATCCGCAGCAATTTTGACATCGGGGTAAGCTGAATCCTGAGATTGAACCATCAATACAATTCTGAGGATTGAGATATTTTGTTAAAGAAAGTGCTGTCACCACACTCTAGATGGGTTTACAAAGTGGTTCTAATGATAAACTGGGTACTTTATGAATCAATAAACCAATACCTTGATTTAGATTAGTTCTAAACTGTAGTACGAGAGAATTAACTGTTAGGAAAAGCTGCTAGCAAGACAGCCTTGGCTGCAAGTGTTAAATTGTATGCATTCAATGGGATATTAGTCTTTTGGGAAAGGCACTCATCATCATGGATTCTATAGTGCAGAAGGAGGCCATTTGGCCCATCGAGTCTGCACAGACCCTCCGAAAGAGTAGCATTCCATCCCTGCAATCCAAAACCTAAACTGCACATCTTTGGACACTTAAGGGGTAATTTAGCATGGCCAATCCACCTAACTTGAACATCTTTGCGCTGTGGGAAGAAACCCACGCAGTTGTAGGGAAAACGCGCAAACTCCACACAGTCACCCAAGGCCGGAATCAAACCCGGGTCCCTGGCGCTGTGAGGCAGCAGTGCCAGCTAACCACTGTGCCACACTTGACTTGCATGCATTACTTGCTTGCATGCAAGTAAGCCAGATTGACTAATAATCCAATTGTATAATTAAAAGGACATTAAGTGTTTAATGGGATGTAAGTGTGTAAGACTTATAAATGCAGAGCTACGTGGTTTGAAATAGATAACAAATGATATCCCACCTTGCATGAAAGTGTGCTATTTGTGCCTGTCTCAATGTGGCAGGTTTTGAACAGTACGGCAATTGAGGGGAAAGCCCATGTCAGTTGATATTAGAGCAGCACCTAGTGGTTCCTATGAAGTCTGGCAGATGATGTGCAATCTTTATTTTTAAAGTTCGTGAAGTGGCCTTTTTGCCTTCTAAAGTTTATAGTAAACCGTGGCACTGATTCTTTTTATTGGACGTAAATTATTGGTATTGATAGCTTTGTTTTTAGTTGGTCTATGTAGAATTACCTCCGAGTATCTCTCCCCTTCCCAGCCTGAGCCATTTTAGATATCACAGCACACATTCATGGACACAGTACACATTGACGGGGTGCTGTCTTTTTTAAAAATTCATTTACGGGATGTGGGCATCGCTGGTTTGGCCAACGTTTATTTCCCATCTCTAGTTGCCCTTCAGAAGGTGGTGATGAGTTGCCTTCTCGAACTGCTGCAGTCCTCGAGGTGTAGGTACACCCACTGCCCACTGTGCTGTTTGGGAGGGGGTTCCAGGATTTTGTCCCAGCGACAGCGAAGGAACGGTGATATATTTCCAAGTCAGGGTGGGGAGCGGCTTGGAGGGGAACCTCCAAGTGGTTGCATTCCCAGTGTCTGCATCTTGTCCTCCTAGATGGTAGAAGTCGTAGATTTGGAAGGTGCTGTCTAAGGAACCTTGGTGAGTTACTGCAATGCATCTTGTGGATGGTGCACAAGTGGTTTTCAATTGCAGTGGTTTTAAATCCAATTTTTATGTCAGACCAGCACACACAACTGTCCATATCGTGACCAACTGATTTACCTTCTATCAACTCTCTGGAACAGTGCCAATACATACATGGCGGCACTGTGGCACAGTGGTTAGCACTGCTGCCTCACAGAGCCATGGACCCGGGTTCAATTCTGGCTTTGGGTGACTGTCTGCGTGGCGTTTCCACGTTCCTCCCGTGTCTGCGTGGGTTTCCTCCGGGTGCTCCGGTTTCCTCCCTCGGTCCAAAGATGTGCAAGTTAGGTGGATTGGCAATGCTCAATTGCCCCTTAGTGTCCAAAAGGTTATCTGGGGTTACTGGGTTATGGGGATAGTGTTGGGGCGTGGGCCTAGGTCGAGTGCTCTTTTAAAGGGTCAGTTTGTTCTTGACCCGTGATGAGATATGGAGTGCAGATTTCTCTGGGGTTCCCTTGCTTGTCTGACAAGTGGCTCTTGAGAACCTCTCAACTCCTTGATCAGCCTTAGATGGATATTATCTCAACCTGGAGCCCTATCATATTTGAGCTTTGCTGATCAATCCAAAATAACATTTTCATCCATTAATTATTAATACTACTCGGGGCAGCATGGTGGCACAGTGGTTAGCACAGCTGCCTCATGGCGCCGAGGTCCCAGGTTCGATCCCGGCTCTGGGTCACTGTCTGTGTGGAGTTTGCACGTTCTCCCCGTGTTTGCGTGGGTTTTGCCCCCACAATCCAAAGGATGCGCAGGGTAGGTGGATTGGCCACGCTAAACTGCCCCTTAATTGGAAAAAATGAATTGGGTACTCTAAATTTATTTTTTTAAACATTTTTTAAAAAAAATTATTAATACTATTCAATGCTGAGCACCCTACACCTGGAATATAAACACCATCTGCAGGAGAGCAGATTGATATAGAATTGTTACTCAGCAGCTCTGCCATAACCTGAATATCAGTTTGAATTGACCTTTGAACATCCTTTAATCTCCTATATAATCTTAATTTACTTTTAGCATTGTAAGAAGTCTTACAACACCAGGTTAAAGTCCAACAGGTTTGTTTCGAATCACTAGCTTTCGGAGAACTGAGTAAGGAGCAGTGCTCCGAAAGTTAGTGATTCAAAACAAACCTGTTGGACTTTAACCTGGTGTTATAAGACTTCTTACTGAGCCCACCATAGTCCAATGCCGGCAACTCCACACCATAGCTACTTTTAGCATGGTTAAATAAGCTTTAGCTGGACTGCTATTTTCCAGGAATCTCTTGGCTTATGTTTGTCTTCTTTAAATTGCATGCAATACTTTTTTTTCCTCTCATGTGAATTAAGCGTTTTCAGTGTGTGGAATGTCTTCTGTTTCAATCAGATTTGAGCCTGAGGGACCAACGTTGGCGTGAGTGGCTGTAACCTTAGATTGGCCAATAAGATTAAACCTAATTATATCACGATTAGAGCTGACCAGATAAACCAAGTGTGATAGAAAAGGTTTAGTGGAAGTGCCTTTAAAACATTGTCTGATTATTTATCTTAACTGCTGTTTGTGAGTCCTTGAAGTATGCAAATTTGCTGTCACATGTCCTACATCACAACAGTGACTACTCATTAAAAGTGCTTTGTTGGTTATTTTGGACTTTCAAATATAGAGCTTTCCTTTTCTTTGCCATAGAATATGTGAATTTGTATGTATTTTATGTATGATTACAATTGATTAGTCAAAGTAAAGTATAATCAAAGAACTATTGGAGTGTAATTTCTATAATCTGGTGCTAAAGTATAACTCCACCTATTGGGCAAACACCAGGGGCTGAATTCTCCGCCGGAGGGATGCTCTGTTTTGCCGGCAGCCCGGGGGTTTCCCGACGGCGTGGGGCTTCCCCACAATGGGAAACCCCATTGACTAGCCAGCGAAACGGAGAATCCTGCCGGGGTGCTGAACCAGAAATCTGGTGAGGCGGGACAGAGAAACCTGCCCCAGTATTCTCAAATAGAATAGAAGTGTTACGTTTTTGATTTGTAAAAGATTGCAATTTGGCAGGAAACCAGCTGACAAAATGGATTTCTCCCATGTTGCTCGTCAGTCGGGGTAAATTTGCAACACAAACTGATAGCACGTGATGTGCAATTGAGTGCAAGAGAACTATCAGATTAACAGTCCTCCAAAATTCCTTAATGGCGAGATGTTACTAATTTTATTACAACTGGATTTAAACGCAGTGATCCATTCACAAACAAATGCATAAGGCATTGTGCCAGTGAATCTTAGTAACATTTATCATATCTGGAGGAACTGCTAATAATATCTTCATTTTACAATTCTGCTATACAAATATCCAGCATTAATTGGCTAGTCAGCCTACATTGCTCTTCCCTATTTGCCCTTGAGTGGAGTGCTTTTTAGAGGGCATTTTAAAAGTCAACCACGTTATGGTGGGTCTGGAGTCACATGCAGGCCAGACCAGGTAAAGTGGCAGGTTTCCTTCCCTCAAGTGAACATTAGACTTTCCGACAATTGGTCATCATGATCATCATTACACTTTTAATTCCAGATTTTTCCTGAATTCCAATTTTGCCATCTGCCGTGGTGGGATTCGAACCCAGGTTTCCACACCATTGCCCTGGGTCTCTGGATTACTAATCAACCACAATTGCCTTCCCCATTATGGGTTACTTGTGCCAAATTATCTGATGCCCTGTTTATAACAACATTAACACAATCTTCAGTTGTGGGCGTGATCTAATTAAATCAAACAGACTCCGTTCTGAGTGGGATCGGCAGGGCGCCGGGAACGGCCACGCTATTTAATGGAACTCTTTTCTCCGGGCCTCAGTGGGCAACGCCCTGCTGAGGCCTCACTCAGTCACATTTCCTGCACTGAGAAGCTCCGCTCATCAGTGGAGGAAACGATCATTGTGTCATTTGCCCCCATCTTTCGACCCCTTGATCAACCTCCGGACCCCCCGCAATGCCCCAACTCACCTGTTGGGGAGTCCTCGAGCCCCCCCCCCCCCCCGCAATCCACCTTAATACGATACGAGCAAGGCACCCCTGGGCTGATCCCCAGTGTGGGCAAAATGCCACCTGGGTACCTCGGCACTGCCAGCCTGGCACCCTGGCAGTGCAACCTGGGTGCTAGCCTGGCACTGCCAGGGTGCCAGGCTGGCAGTGCCAAGGTACCCAGGTTGCATCAGCAGTGCCTGCCCAGATACTAACCACCCAGGAGCCTCCGGTCGCCTGCAACCAGTGCCATTACATCTGGCCCCCGTTTGTGGGGGCCAGTGCTAAACGGCGCCCGGTTGGGGTTTCCTTGGCGAGGCTGCTAGATCCCAGAAGCGGGTTCATCTGGCGTCGGCGGAGTTAAGTGGGCTTAGGGGCTGGTTTAGCTCACTGGGCTAAATTGCTGGCTTTTAAAGCAGACCAAGGCAGGCCAGCAGCACGGTTCAATTCCCATACCAGCCTCCCCGAACAGGCGCCGGAATGTGGCGACTCGGGGCTTTTCACAGTAACTTCATTGAAGCCTACTTGTGACAATAAGCGATTTTCATTTCATTTCATTTTAAGCTCACTTACAATTATAGGCGAGATCCAGATCGCTGCATCTCACGTGATCTCGTTAGGTCTCGTGAGGCATAACGTCCATCGGGAATCCCGGAAGAGGCGTCCCCGGGATCTACCGGCAGCGTCCCGTCCCAATTCTGGCGGGACATGGCTGGTAAATCACACCCTGCTTCTAATAGATATGTACAATAGCTGCATCATTGATCCATTAATTCTTCAAGCTTATATTTTATAGATTTGTTACATTTTCTTGTTTTCTCATCCTTTACGTTTCTGATGAGCAACATAATGTGGATAATTAAAATTCTTGGGGGGGGCACAAAATAAACCACCAAGCTTGATGATTGATATCAAATCAATCCATTATTTAAAAGGTAATATGATTGTGCAGGGTTTATGCTACGTAATTGTTACTGAAGTAATTCTGCATTTAATGTCATTATTCGTTTTGAAACTTTTCTTAAATTTAATTGTTTTGGGTTGTAAATCTGTACAGAAATCTAGCATATAAGATTGATTACACATAAATGGTACTGTGGCGATTATGTGACTCACCTGGTTATCCAGATGCCTAACAATTCCGAGCGCTTGAGTTCAAATACCCCAGTGGCATTTTGAACATTTTTAATTCGATATGAAAAATATCTGGACGTTAAAGAAGGAATGCGGTATTGGTAGAAATTAACTTGAAGTAAATTTTATCTTGTAAAAAAAATACCTACACAAATATTCTGCAGTGACGAAAATCTGCTGCTTTATCCAGTCCAGTGCCGCATTCTTCAACTGCCCTCTGGGTTGACCCAACAATCCATTCAGTTGTATCAAACCACAAAGTAGTATTTTGTGGGAATCCCTTCACCACATGGAATGGGACTGTTCAAAAACACCACTCAGCTCCAGCCTCTAAAGGCAGCTAGGATTGGGCACGAAAATAAAGTCAAAACACTGTGGATGGTGGATGTCTAAAATAAAGTGCTGGAAAAACTCCGCAGGTCTGGCAGCATCTGTGGAGCAAGAGAGATTGAGTTAAAGTTTCGAATCCAGTATGACTCTTTGGGTGGGCCGATAAATGCCAACATTGCCAGTGACGCCCATTTCCCAAGGTTGACTTTTCTGGTTCTATTTACAGATTGGTCTCGACACCAGCTATTGGACAGCGGTCAACCACTTCTTCATCTGGGGGAGTGTGGCTGTCTACTTCTCCATCTTGTTTGCCATGCACAGTAATGGATTGTTCTCAATATTTCCAAGCCAATTTCCTTTTGTAGGTAAGTCTCTGGAACTTAATGCGGGCAAACCTGCTGGATCAGTGTAGGCACCAATTAATCTGACTAATTGCTGACTAACATATTTTGTCATCACCCGAACATATTAAGCTCTGAAACTTAATGAAGTAGACAACTGGAAGCTGGTTACCATCTTGTGATAAGCATTTTGAAACGTTTGAAATTTAGTTTGGCACTGATTTAGGTAGCAATCAGCTCAAATTGATATGATAACTTTAAATTAGGAATGGATCTCTTTGATTACATTTCTTTTTGCTCCAATTTTCAAATATGCAAAATAAGCAATATTAAAATAATGGCTAAATCGTTGTGGAACAATATTTACATTGATCCGATGCCCTCAGATTATTTCCACTACTTGCAAGCAATTCACAAGGAACATGTTTACAACTTTGTCACAAATATTGAATATAAATCAGCAACAGTGCTCCAGATATTTAAGTGTTCTGAAGAATATTTTTAAATACTTGTGCCTCCAGGAAATGCTCGGAATTCCCTGGTCCATCTTACCGTGTGGCTTGTCATCATTGTGACCACCGTGCTATGCATCGTGCCAGTGGTGGCAATCAGGTTCCTGATGGTAGATTTGAAACCAACTTTGAGTGACAAGGTATGTATTCAGTTCTTTATCTTGGATCGTTTTTCACCTGTACTTCAAAAGAAAGACTCTGAATGTACATTGTAACACCATCCAAGTCAGCTTTGTCCAACCTTGAGATTTATTATTCAGCTGTAATATTTTCCCTTTGTTACTTCAGTAATGGGTGCAATCTACGCAAATGAGGACAGAGTCCCGTTATACGAGATTAGCCAGGTGTTTCCCGGTGCTCGGAGTGCATCAGGGTAGATTGGGGGCCTCAGTAGGGAACTCGCCGACGAGGCCTCACTTAGCCCCGTTTTCTGCACTAAGGAGCTCCACTCGCCGGACCTCTTCAGCATAGCGAGAGATTGGTACGCCATTTTTAAGTGGCGACCCAATCTCTCGAGCCCCTGACACAACCGCTGAACCCCCCCCCCCCGAAGCCCCATTGCAAGAAGACCTCACTATAAGAAGGACCCTGGGTTCCCCATACACACACAGGGCACACCCCAGCCCGTTCACCTCCTGCAGAAAATGCCGGCTTGGCACCTGGGCAGTGACAGCCTGGAACCCTTGGCAGTGCCCCTGCCAGCTGGCAGTGCCACCTGGGCACCTTGTCAGGGCACCTTGGCTGGCACCCAGACGGTGGCACCAGCAGTGCCAGGGTACCACCCTGCCCAGATGGCATGCACCTGGGGGCCTCTAATCCCCTGGGAGGCCCTCATGAGTGCCGTTCCGTCTGGTCCCTGTTTGTGGGAACCAGTACTGAACGGCGCTCACCCGAGGTCTCTGAGGCGAAGGAGATTGATCCCATGCCTCAGGAATCTGCATATTAAAAGTGAGACAAGCTGTCTCACTCTAATGTGCAGATTTACCAGAATGTGATCTTGATGTTGTGTCCAGCTCAATTATGGCCCCATGAATTGATTTCTTTCTAGATTTGAGAGATTAAGTTTCTCTAACTCTTTTGTAGCTCATGCCCTTTTTGTTTGTTGCCCTCTCACGTATCTTTTCCAATGCATATAGCACTTTACTTTTGTGTTGTTTAATTCAACACCCTAAAGTGTAGTCTCCCTGGTGCATTGCAAAGACATAGAATAACTTCTGTTGACTTACATTTGATTTTTGTAGCTAGTTATCCAATAATTCTATTGTTCTTCACTCCACTGCCTGCACACTGAAAATAACATGCCAGCTATCACACCAAGACCCCTTTCTCTCTCTCCCTCTTTCATAACTCAGTTTGTCTCATTTTAACTGTTACCAGCTATGCTTTTAAAACCCGGGGCGTGATTCTCCGAGCCCCGCGCCGGGCTGGAGAATCGCCGCAACCGCGCCACGATGCCCCGACGCCGGCGCGCGATTCTCCGAGGTGCGGAGAATTGGCGCCATTTGCGCCAGCGCGTTTGACGCGCCGCAGGTCGCTGGAATCGGCGGGGCCGCCGATTCTCTGGCCCGAATGGGCCGAGCGGCCGCGTGGAAAAAGCAGAGTACCGCCGGCGCCGTTCACCCCTGGTCGCTGCCGGCGGGAACTCCGCACAAAGGGTCGGGGGGCGGCCTGTGGGGCAGGGAAAAGCGCTCCTTCACCGGGGGGGGGGGGGGGGGGTCCTCCGATGGGGTCTAGCCTGCAATCGGGGCCCACCGATCGTCGGGCTGGCCCCCCCTTTGACCCCCCCGGGCCTACTTTGTTTTGTGGCCAGCCCCTGAACCCCTACGCCATGTTGTTTAGGGGCCGGCGCGCTGAAGAAGTCCCCCACGCATGCGCAGGTCGCCGCGGCTCAACTGACCATGCGCGGGTTGGCGCGGCGCCCATTTGACGCCGGGTAGGGAGGCTGGAGCGGCATGAACCGCTCCAGCGCCGTGCTGGCCCCCTGTGGGGGACAGAATCGGTGGTACCCGGGCCCATTTCGCGCCGTCGTGAAACGCGACAATGTTCACGACGGCGTGAACACTTAGTCTCCATTTTGGAGAATTGCCCCCCATATGTATGAGTTTGTATTTATCAACGTTAAATTACATTTGTATTAATGCTACCAGCCTAAATCCCTTGGTAAATCTATTAATGTGGGAGCAGGTTGGAAACCTGAAGTTTCCGAGGCAACTGCACTAAACAAACTCCCAACAGATAGGATTGCAATAACATTTGTACAAACTCCTGGTTTCATGCTGATGGTTCCGCCTGTTTATCGGGAGTTGTGGCAAACTGAAGACCAGGAGGCCATCGCCAGATAGATGGCCGGCAAATCATTTTTGCCAAGATAGTTGGACAACTGTGGTAATAGCCTGGAAAAGAGGGAAACTGCCTGCATGAAAAGCCAGTCAACTGGGATAGGCCAAGGATAGAATTCTTGATTTATATCCAGGTTTAAAACTGCATCGGTTTGCTGGTCCTTTGCCGCCTCTTCATCTGAAGTGCATATCTACATAACCAAAACACACCTGCACAGCTGACGTTTGAAACAGAGGGGAGGATGCTCCTGAGTCACCAGCCAGCAGCCCAGTGAATAAGACGTCGGGCAAAGAACATGTTTCATCAAACCTGTCATGAGTCTCCCTGCCTACCCCCCCAACCCCGATAAGGTTCCCGACGGCCCCAACAATGCTCCCGCCCAGACCCGCTGGGAACATGCAAATGGGTCATAGCACAGTGGTTAGCACAGTTGCTTCGAAGCTCCAGGGTCCCAGGTTCGAGTCCCGGCTTGGGTCACTGTCCGTGTGGAGTTTGCACATTCTCCCCGTGTTTGCGTGGGTTTCACCCCCACAACCCAAATATGTGCAGGGTAGGTGGATTGGCCACGCTAAATTGCCCCTTAATTGGAAAAAATGAATTGGGTACTCTAAATTATTTTTAAAAAAAACATATTAATGGTAAAAACCTGGTGAAGAATAGAGTGGGGCCCGTAAGGGACAAGCAGAGTAAACTGCTCACTGAAGAGAAGGGTATGGTAGCAGTACTAAATGAGTACTTTACTTCGGTCTTTACCAAATTAGAAGGTGGTGAGAATGGCCCAGTTGAAAATGTGGATGTTGTGCAACTGAGCGGTATAGTGATAGATAAAGCAAAGGTGCTAAAAAGGCTGACAGCACTCAGGGTAGAGAAGTCGCCAAGCCCGGTTGAGATGCATCCTAGATTTCTCAGAGGTAAGGGAGCATATTGTGGAACCGTTGACAGAAATTTTCCAGGCCTCTCTGGACACAGGATTAGTCCCGGGGGACTGGAGGATTGCAAATGTGACGCGGTTATTTAAGAAAGGGGCAGAGGATAATCCAGGAAACTAGAGACCTGTCAGCTTGACATCAATAGTGGGAAAACTTCGAGAAAAATAAGTTAAACTCGACAGTTAACATGGCTTGGTCAAGGGCAGGTCATATCTGACAAATTTAGTTGAGTTCTTTGATGAGGTGACACATGTAGTGGATGGAGGTAGAGCTGAGGATGTTGTATATTTGGTTGTACAGTGCTGAGGATGTTGTATAGGGGATGGTTTCGCACAGTGGGCTGAACAGCTGGCTTGTAATGCAGAGCGAGGCCAGCAGCGCGGGTTCAATTCCCGTACGGGCCTCCCCGAACAGGTGCCGGAATGTGGCGACTAGGGCTTTTCACAGTAACTTCATTGAAGCCTACTTGTGACAATAAGCGATTATTATTATTATTTGGACTTTCAGAAAGCATTTGCTACGGTGCGACATGGCAGATTGGTTAGAAAATTAAAAATGTTTGGGATTGATGAGTCCTTGGCAGAATGGATTAGAAGTTGGCTAAGAGATAGGAAACAGAGGGTAGGTATAGATGGGCATTTCTCAGACTGGAAACGAGGTGAAAGTGGTGTTCCCCAGGGCTCAGTGTTGAGACTATTGCTTTTTCTGATTTATATACATGATTTAGAAGTGGGCGTTGAGGGCAAAATCTCTAAATTTGCAGAAGATACTAAGCAAGGGAAAATAGTGAATTGTGGTGATGATGCTGAGTCACCTCAGAGGGACATTGAGAAGTTGGGCAAAAGGGCAGACACCTGGCAGATGAACTTCAATGCAGCGAAATGTGAGGTAATGCAGTTTGGTAGAAGAAACATGGAGAATCATTATAGGCTCAATGGTACAACTTTGATGGGAGTACAGGAGCAGAGAGACCTCGGGGCTCAAGTGCATAATTCACTGAAGGAGGCCAGGCAAGTTGAAACAGTTGTTAAGAAGGTTTTTAGGATCCTTGGTTTCTAAATAGAGGCATAGAGTATAAACGCAAGGAAGTGATGCTGCAGCTCTACAAATCATTGGTCAGACCACATTTACAGTACTGTGTTCAGTTCTGGGCACCTTATTTAAGGAAGGATGTTAAAGCCCTGGAGAGAGTGCAGAGGATATTTACTAGAATTATACCAGGAATGAGGAATTTTAGATACAAAGAAAAATGGGAGAAATTGGGTAAATTCTCCTGGGAGCAGAGATGATTAAGAGGTGACCTTATTGAGACGTTCAGAATTATGAACAATTTTGACAGGGAAATTCTGGTCACACACCGGCAAACGGGTTTCCCGGTGATAAAGGGTGCTATCAATGGGAAAGCCGCTGATAAAGGTGAGAACGGTAGATCCCGTCGGCGGACTGCCTCGCCCGCCGAAAAACACACTGCGGAATGGTCGGTAAATCCCACCCTAGGGTTCACAATTTCAAGATGGACAGCAAGAGAGTTAGGAGTGAGATGAGGAGAAACTTCTTTATTCAAGAGAGTTGTTGGGGTTTGGAATGCGCTGCCAAGGAGAGTGGCGGAGGCGGATTCCATAGGAGGTGGCCATATATTTGAAAGTGATTAATTTAGTGGGCTACAGAGATAGGGCTGGGGAATGGGACCAGCTGGGTCGTTCTTTAGGAAGTCGGTGCAGACACAGTGGGCTGAATGGCCTCCTTCTGTGCTGTAAATAACAAATTGCCTCCAAGGTGCCGAAGGGGGTCCTTTCACGGGAGGTGTTGGGGGGGGGGGGCTGGAGGGGCTCAGGTCGGGAGTCTTTCCTGGGATGTGGGTCATTTGGCTGGTCTTCCCATCTGCAGTCTTAAACAGTCTGTCAGCATCTCAAAATCAAGTTCTCTGAGAAAAAAGTGAAAGTCTTCCTGTCTGTCAGCCTGCCAAACTCAAAGATGAAGGTAAAAGTATTCCCTGTAATGTGGTTGGAACTTTTGAATTTTTTTTTCACCATCAATTTCTTTGCCCTTTAAAGTATTGAAGTCGCTCTACAAGCTTAGAAGCCTAGAATAGCATCCAGAGTTTATAAAGCAACCAAAAAGCCTAAAAATATAATCAGAAGAACATATTTAATGTTTCAGGTTTCACCAGTCGCTATTGAATGGAATAAAGTTTCTTTCCCCCAAAGTATTCTGCGTTCATAAAATTTGTAAAAGTACATTACACAACAGCTGAAATTTAGCAATAAATAAAGTGTTATACAGATTAGTTCCTTTCAATTCAATACATGAAAGTAGAATTACACTTCAGATCAAATATTCTCTGATGCACGCAGCCCTTACATAGATTTCCATAGTTTCCAGCTCCTCGGTACACTATGGTGGGAGGGCCTTAGACAGTGGCTTTCCCCATTGAATCTCTGTGTTGACTGCCCCAAGCTAGCATGCATCACTCATCACATCGGCCTGGACCTTGGAATGTGCCAGAATGCAAAATTCAGTCAGTGAAAGCTCTTTGCACTGGAAGGATCAGCAGGTTTTGGGCAGACCAAAAAGGTTCTTTCACCGAGACGATGGTCCTCCAGCAACAGTTGATTTTTATCTCGGTGTGCGTTCCTGGGAACAGCCCACAGAGCATACGGTCTTGCGTCATGGAACAGCTCCGGATAAACCCCGACAAGAATCACCGCATTTCTACCCAGGCCTTTCCATTTCTTGGCAAAGGAACATACCAGAAGGAGGTTGGCAACATTCTCTTCCCCCACGGAGCCGCCTCGAGGGTGGTGGAAGGATCTGAAAGGGAAGCTGCGTGAATGCGTTTTAGTATCCATGTGTAGATCTCCACTTTCCCCAGTTTGCAATTGGACAACGGTCTCTTGATCGCCCGCCCTCAGTCATGACCCAAGTCCTCCGTTGCCTCATTCATATAGTAAGAGGCATTATGCATGATATTCTTCTGGAAAATGTTATGTCCAAATTTTGAAATGATCCATTAATTATTAAAAGAAATTTTAAGCATGTTTATTGACAATTACTCAGAAATCCATACAAAATAATTAAAACTCTGACTAAAAAAATTGCTTCCATGCATGAAGCCATCCGTTTTGTATCGTGCTTCTAAAAATTACTATGTTTTGTTTTCAGGTACGATACATGCAACGTGTCAGAAGGAAACAGAAGCCATTGCAGCACCGTATGCGACGTGTAAACCGCACCAGCTCAAGAAGATCAGGCTATGCATTTTCTCACCAAGAGGGCTTTGGTGAGCTCATTACCTCGGGAAGGAACATGCGCTTCTATAAGCCGTCACCAGTGGTAACCGGGAAGTCAATGCTGAGCAGCACCAGTTGGATTGAAAACTTAAGGAAGAAAACAACAGACACCATGAATAGCTTTGGCAGTGAGAAGAATATTAAACTGTAGAGCAACAGATATTCCGAAGGAAAGATGCTTTTCCTCGCTCTAGACTTGGCCATAGTTTGCACTGTGTTGTACGTCCACAAAGCTTGAATCACTACTACTTGCCGAAGAACCACAAAGTAACGGACTCTGGTTTCTGAGTTGTTGTGTGCGTATCAATGGTTGTAATGTTGGACATCTATGCCAGTTAGCAAATATGGAAGGATTTCAACTTACAATTTTGGTAAACCTGCCAAAAAAATGTCAGTTCAATGGAAATTGAGCATTTTGAGACACGTGTCAGTCCCATCGGCTGACGTCCCTGTGACAAAACAAGTTTGTACGTCTGAGCTATAAATATTTTTTAGCCTTTGCAAAAGTTTTGTAATGCAAGAGAGCAATCGTTGCATTTTTTTAATGCTGCTCAACTTAAGTGGACCCATCCAAACAAAATTACAGAACTGCGTTGGTAGAGCAGCTGTATATAATACAGTTCACGTCTTTCACTAGGGGGACCCAATTATATTGTATTCTGTCTAAGAATGTTACACTGCGGTCCTGTAGCTATGACCTCATTGAGGAATTAGTGCCTTTGAGCTTTCCTTTCACAGGGGAACAACTTTTTTTATTTGAATGTATGATTTTGAAAGCCACACAATGCATTTACAGACACGTCCTGTTTTAATGGTTCTGTGTAACTTCACTCTCTGATTGTAGCTCTCGAGTGAAGTGCAACAGCTAACCTTGTATGAATTGTTACATCTACAATATGTTTTCTACAAAATAATTCCTCTTCATACAGTTACTCTTTATATAATCAATGGATTTGCACTCTTTTTCCATGGGAAGGGTGGAGCATCAAAGGGACAAAGTCTGTTTTAAGACTTACGGACACTGCAAACTCATCACGTGGTTTTCATCCCTGTTCCAGTATGTCTTTTAGTACCGGGCCACTGACCACCTCTATCTCCCAGCAATGTTTCTCTGTTTGTTTCTCGTGAAAGTAGGTTTTTCTCACTTTATTAGGACTTTGCTGTGCATGTATTGGCTGCTGCATTTTCTCCAATAAGACTGAAATACAATTCAAAAAGTTTTTCATTAGCCCTGAAAAGCTTCGAGATGTCTTGATGTTGTGAAAGTTTCTACGAGAATGCAAGTTATTTCTTTATCGGTAAATGGGGCCCATTTTTTCTTAGGTACTTAATTTTTCCAGCAGTATTGAAGTTCAACAAATATCTCTAAAATATCAGCATAACTCTGCTGAAAACCTGAACTAAATTCAGAATATGGTTGAAAAGCTCAGCAGATCCGGCAGAATCTGTGAAGAGAGAAAAGTTAACGTTTCGAGCTCTTCGCCAGAGCTCTGCAGACGGGTCATATGGACCCGAAGTGCAAACTCAGTTTCTCTCTCCCTGTCAGGCCTACTGAGTTTTTCAACCAATTTCTGATTATTTTGTATCTCTAAAATATCTCCTCTCTTTAGCATAACTGCCCATTTTACATTTGTTATATTAAGAATGGTCAGTGTCTCTGGATTGAAACAGTAATTCTGTAATGCTGCGTGACATGTAGGTGCACAGTGCAATACTGCTGCAGCATTTTCAGTGGACAATGTAAGATACAAGGAGATTACTCCCCCCACCCCTCTCTGTTTCCACAAAGCAAAAATTATATCCCCTGTCGCCCAAAATTTCCAAACATCCTTACAGAAGCACCTTCACCGTGGAGCACAAAACATGTCATACTTGCCACACCTGCCCCCAACCACCTAGCAGTAATGAGTTACTCCAACCCCAGCATATGCATCCTTCTCTGTGGCCAACTGAGGACAAGGTGGTTCCGTCAGCCCATCCACGGGGAGGTCAAACCTGACCGTCCAATTCCTTTCCCACTGAGGACAGACAATACTTTGCTTCCCCCCCATCATTCAAGAAAACTTCAGCTGCTTATGTGTATCCAAGAAGAAGGCTCACCAGCACCTTCTCTAGGGTAATTAAGGGTGGGCAATCAATGCTGGCTTTGCCAGCAGTGCGTGCAACCCGTGACTGGATTAAACAAAACAAATCCGGCATATAATCTTTTAACGATATTGTGAGAACTGTTTCAACATTCTTTTTTTAAATAAATTTGGAGTACCCAATTATTTTATTTTTCCAATTAAACGGCAATTTACACCTAGCCAATCCACGTAGCCCACACGTGTGTTGGGTTGTGGGGGTGAGACCCACCCCAACACCGGAAGAATGTGCAAACTCCACACAGACAGTGATCCGGGGCTGGGATCGAACCTGGGACCTCAGCGCCGTGAGGCAGCAGTGCTAACCACCGTGCCGCCCATCTGTTTCAACATTCTGACAGGTATAGTGTAAATAACTGAAAGACGGGAAATCCATCCTGGAGATAAGGATGCCTTTGATAACTCGACATACACGTTTTTCGGGAAGTTTACGTTTAGTAAGTCTCAACTCTTCAATTTTGCTTTGGCACGCCAAACCAATATTTAGTTGCACATCTCCAAATATCTGGTTTCCATGTTTTTCAAAGTTTTGCATTTTCCTGATCTTTGAGGGAACCTGAGCTACTTTTCAATGGCCCTCTTCAGTGGCTAATGGGACTCTATAAAATCGATGGATGCTCACCACTGAGTTTCCTTACAATTATCCTCCAGCAGACTACGTTTGGGAAACACCCTATCCATGATTAGAAACCAGTGCCAACTAAAAAGGATTCCTTATGTTTG
Source organism: Scyliorhinus torazame (assembly GCF_047496885.1). NCBI lineage: Eukaryota > Metazoa > Chordata > Chondrichthyes > Carcharhiniformes > Scyliorhinidae > Scyliorhinus > Scyliorhinus torazame. The sequence continues at coordinate 36,334,163 of NC_092718.1, forward strand.
TCGAGAAAAAGGGTATATTCCAAGATACAAATAACATGTATTTAGGTGCGCTGATAACCTACATGAAGCATTAAATGAAACAGATATAGCCTATGGCCAGAACTCCCCAAGCTCCTTGAGGAGTGCCTCACGTTAGCACGTTACTTGATTTTCCTGAAATTGAAATTAGAAGCCATTTCTCTGATACCGGATTCCAGGCTTCCCATGAATTCATAATGTTTTGTTTCTTGAGGCTTTTTCCAAGCCCAGACAACTAGCAGGGATGCATGGTTTGAATGGTGCTCCTGTAGCATGTTTGCTAACAACCAATACAGCTTGTTACCCAGGTCCTGTTACCTATCACTTTGACCGCACGTGAGCTGGCTGTCACTTTGTACTATGACTGATCCCTCTCCTTTTCTCCCCAAATCTTCGTTCCACAAATTTTGCAAGTGGTGAGACCTACTCCAATAATTAAGAGAGCCTCAATTCTTGGATCGTGTCTGTTGCTTGTGGACCTGCTTCATGACCGGAACTTTCCAGCCCCCCTCCCGGGACGGGGCCAGCGAGCCGTTGAAATCTCCATTCACTGGCTGGCATGAAGGCCTGGAAAGTTCCACCATGGTCTCTCTCACGGGCCAAGTGTGCTTATAGAGATTGAAAGGGGAAGATTCCTTTGCAACTCATTATTGAACTCTGCACCCTTCAATGAATCAGATCCTATCATGTCTCCTGCTGGTTAACCAGAACAAATCCTTTGCACTATAACTAATAAAACCTGTCTTGCTTATAATACAAGATTTATAATCTACATTTACGGATATTGAATTATGCATTGTAATCCTTTGTCATATTACTGCAGATTAATCAACAATTTATGCTAGATTACAGGATAAAAAGAACAGTCAGAATCAACACGAGCTGTGCGAAAGGCTTAAAGCTTGCTATCATGGATTTATGGTATCTAAAATCCAATTATATTAGTTCCTTCTCATTCTACCAGATCTTTGCTTTATATATTATCCTAAGAGGTTTTATTAACTATTTATTTCGTGAAGAAAATTATAGATTTCTCCCTGTTCCGTTATCCTTCACTTAGGAGGGTATGAATGCAGTTGTCCAGTGGGGCAGTTAGATTGACATTGTCAGCTTAAAGTACTGCCACACAGGTTTACTAGAATTATTGCACAGTCTCGCTATTCCATGCTGCCCAAAGGCAGTAAACCTGAGCAGCTCAAAATCAATGTACCTGCAGCGATGTAATTTTGTATCTCTACATGGCACGGTGGCACAGTGGTTAACATTGCTGCCTCACAAAGTCAGGGGCCCGGGTTCAGTTCCGGCCTTGGGTGGCTGTCTGTGTGGAGTTTGCACTTTCTCCTCGTGTTTCCTCCGTGTGCTCCAGTTTCCTCCCACAGTCCAAAAATGTGCAGGTTAGGTGGATTGGCCGTGATAAATTTCTCCTTAGTGTCCAAAGATGTGCAGGTTGGGTGGGGTTGCGGGAATAGGGTGGGGGAATGGGCCTAGGTAGGGTGCACTTTCAGAGGGTCAGTGCAGACTCGATGGGCTGAATGGTCTCCTTCTGCACCTTAGGAATTCTATGATACACACCTTGTTTGTCATTTGGTGCCATATCTTAATTCATTTTCTTCTGTAATATATATTTTTAATGTCTTTTTCTTGTAAATTCTGTGTTTTGTACTTTAAGTCGCTATTGTACCTAAATGCTTCAAATTCTATCTCTCTGGAGCACTTTGCCTTTGTGCTTCAGTCAGTTTCACAACAATTTGTTATTTGATTTCATTTCATGTTCCTTGATACCCATGAGACAAGAAATATCCTCAATTTCCAACAGTCCCACCCTATTCAATTAGAAAATGACATCAAGTGCTCAGTGTAGTGTTACAAGTGCAATGTTTTATACGATTGGTATGTTTTGGGACTGTGTTTCAATTCAGGGCAAAATGGAGGAATGAATGGAGTCATGTGACCTGTTCTGAATTCTGCTGATCGCACATCTGGGTGGATTGGTTGTCAAGGGGGGGGGGGGCAGGTTATTTTACTGGGAAGCATGTGCAAGGCATTCACACTTGTAGACAATGGCAGAAACATTTGGACTGACAGTAGATGGACTGTTAGTCTCCAAACTCCAAAGGATGTGTAAAGAATGTCAAGTTGGAAACGGTTATACTTTAAACTGGTTATTAAATTCCGAGATTGAACTGAGTAGGGCGTCTAAAGGGTAGCTAATTGGCATGTCTACCAGGGTACAAGACACAAGTGATCCACATTGCCTTAGAGATGGATTTTGCGAGAGGAAAGGTGCAAATGAAGCAATGGTATTATAAGGCTCTCCTAAATAAAAATCCCTGAATTTCACAACAGAGGTAGGTCAGCCAGGATCCAACAGAGAAAGCAGATCGAGACCATAAGTCTCTGTGGCTGACCGCACAAGTGGAAACTTGCACTCAGACTGAAAAGACCAAATTCATGTGGATTTAAAATGAAGATTCACCTAGCTTGAACTAGAAGATGTATTTCTAGGAGAACCTGAATCATGAAAGACAGTTCTGGGGTTAGGGTTAGGCTGGGAAAGGATAAGAATGGAAGTAAACCCTTGGGAGCCAAGAATCACTTTGGATTGGTTCCGAGAGAATTGAATGCCTACTTAAGGGATGGTGTAAAGTATAACTGTGGAGTAGCTTTTTCAGTTGTGTCAAAAGTCAAAGAAGAAGGTTCTGTTCCATACTTTAAAGTACAAGTCTACTAAAATAGTGTTTACTCAATGTTACTTTTAGTTAGTTTCTTACAGTAAAGGTCTTAAAATGAGTCATCCTTTCAGGTATTTGTTGCAAGTTTGAATTTATTTTTTAAAGTTATCTGTCCCTACCAGAATCATAACAGTAGGAAAGACCATACCAAAGGTAAGCAATCTAAGATTTCATGATCTGATGTTGGAATGTTCACTAAGAAGCAAAAATTAGCTAAGATCTTCATATCTCAATTGTACGCAGCAAGGTCACAAGAACAGTAATAGATTTAACTAGATAACTTGGTTGACATTGGTTGAGGGATAAATGCTGCCTCGGACACTGGAAGAAATCCCTGCTCTTCTCAGAATAGTGTCAAAGAATGTTGTTTTTCTAACTATTCGCAAAAGCAGACGAGACCTGACTCAATATCTCATATGAAAGTTGGTATCTCTTACCAACTCTGCACTCAAATCTGAGCCTAGATTATGGGAGTGAGATTGAAGTCACAACTGCTGACTTGAACGTTCTCCTTAGTCAAGCCATGTGCATATAAATAAGTTTAACTTTTCTTTCACCATGTATCCAGGACATTTGTTCCCATTCAGTTACACAGTTATATAAAGTAAGCAAAGTTGCCATAGTCCCAGTTGGCCAAAGGCTGCTTTCCCCTTTGAGGGGAGAGAACTGACTGGTGGTGATTTAAGCTGAAGATCAACACACCTCAGGCAAGGGGCAAGGTTGAGAAGGCAGGGCCTTCATGAATAACCTCAGCCTGTACGGGAATTGAACCCGCGCTGTTGGCCTTGCTCTCTGCATCGCAAACCAGCTGCCCAGCCAACTGAGCGAAACCAGTCCCCCTACAGTTCTATACTGATTGCATAAAATCAGATTTGACTGCCATTTCAAATTGACTTTAAAAAAATGTCAGGAATGTCACATTCATGAAGATAAATAATTCTGGGAAATTGGATAACCATGTCATTTCAGCTCTCACCTGCCCAGGCTCAAATATAGTGCATTCAGAACGGAACAAAATCTTCCATGTTTGACCGAGATTAAGGGCTAAAAATCATATCAATCTCTCTCATGTTCTGCCTCTCACTCACACTCACTATCTCTAAAGAGCACTAGTTACACGTAAAGTTTTACAATCATCCATCTCTCATGACAAGCACAAAATATTGCATTTAAACATTCATGTATAGAATTAATTCATATATGGTTCATTGTTCATATATTGTCAAGATTGTTACTCAACAAAGCATGAGAATATATATATAAATATATATATATATACTAATTTATAAAAGGATTAATTTTTATTTTCAATATTTAGGTAGATTGCTTTTATCTTTCATCTCGTGGCATAAATATCAGAAATATACTTGTGAAGTCAGAAATGTTAGAAGCCCAGATTTGACTTCTATTATGAAAATTGTGCTTCTACAAAATGTTACATCTTAATTCAAACAAATGGTTCAGAATTGTCTCTCTGTGCAATAACATGGTGTACATTGTATAAAGATGCATGTTTGAATACCAAAGAGTTTTAGCTCTTTATTTGTAAAATGGAGAAAGAGTGTTTACATCTGTTATGTAAGATTCCATCGTTATACGTTTGTCTATTGGAAAAATATGAAGCATCAGTGCAGTTTATAAACATTTTTTTTCTTCCCACGTGTGTCTTCTGCTGTAAATATATTTTACTATTTAAAACTAATTGAATGTGAAAGGAATGTACATTCACGTGTGTCAAAATCTGATTTTGGGTGGTTTTGATTATAAACCAAGTTTGCAATTCTACAATTCTTTTAATAATTACACCTCCCTTCCCACCTGTATTAAAGCAGAAATTTCTTCCTTTTCCATCTTGGCTTATTTAATAATAATGCTTAAAAGGGAATTGAACATTTAGTTGAAAAGTAAAATAACTTGTAGGGCTTTAGAGAAAGAGCTAGGGAGTGGGGAAATCTTCCAAATAGTTTGTGCAGGCCCAGTGGATCAGATGTCCTTTTTCTGTGATGCACACTCTTATGATTTGTACCTGATCAGTTTTGAGGTCATTATCACAGGCGTTTCAGCCCCCTGAATCTCCAATGTTTAGTATAATAGTAGTAGAGGACAACAATTCGAAGCACATACGTGTTGATGACACCTTTACTGCCAAATGCATTGTGAAGTTAATTGTTTCTGAAATAAAGTTTAAAGTTTTAATTATTTGCTATTTTACCCTCTTAGTAACTCTGAATCTTTCCTTGCAACATTCATGAGACAAAAAGAACCCTTTTTATAGAAAGACATCAGGTTTAACTTCACTACTGAGAACCGTTATCACTTTTAGCACAGGGCTAAATCGCTGGCTTTGAAAGCAGACCAAGGCAAGCCAGCAGCACGGTTCAATTCCCGTAACAGCCTCCCCGAACAGGCGCCGGAATGTGGCAACTAGGGGCTTTTCACAGTAACTTCATTTGAAGCCTACTTGTGACAATAAGCGATTTTCTTTTAATTTCATTTCATTTTAAACTAGCAAGTGATTTGAAAACATTCCTTTCATGCAGAAATAAATCAGAATTACACCTGGTTTTTGCTGGATGCAGCTTCCAATCTGCAAAACTAAACTAAACACACCCTGTCGCTGCAAGTCCAAAGTGAAAGTAAAAGCAGACAGACAGCCCAGCTCCACCCACACTCTGACATCACTGATAAACACCCATTTCTTAAAAGTACATCCACTACAGCTATTTTATAAACTCCCATTTCTTAAAGGTACTCTCACATGACAGTTTGGATAAATATTACGTTACATTGTGCCACTTCAGTGAAGCAACTTCTCATTAATTGCTCCCTTTCTAACTGATGGTGAGCGGCACGGTAGCACAGTGGGTAGCACTGTTGCTTCACAGCGCCAGGGTCCCGGCGATTCCCGGCTTCGGTCACTGTCTGCGTGGTGTCTGTACGTTCTCCCTGTGCCGAATAGATAATTAGGATATTAGGTGAATTCTGAATTCTCCCTCTGTGTACCCGAACAGTTGCCGGAATATGGCAAATAAGGGCTTTTCACAGTAACTTCATTGCAGTGTTAATGTAAGCCTATTTGTGACAATAAAGATTATTATTATTAAATCTAAGCATCTGCGAATCCTTCGCCCCGCCCACTCTCTCCCCCCCCCCCACCCCCCCCCCCCCCCCCCCCCTGCCACCCCACAAATTTCTTTTATAGTTATGGTCAGTTTTGTTCCTCTTCTCTGTGCCTTCTTCTCCATATGGATTTCTCTGTTGTGGCTGACATACATAAGGCACTAAAGTCCTTTTCTAAATCACCCTGTACTCATTCTATTGCATTTGTTGTATACATGTCATGTTTTAGACCTAACTGCATGACCTACATTAGTTTTTACATTAGTTGTAATGGGAAAATCTGATCCACTTAACGTTGTTTTGCTTAAAGTTGTACTTTTCAGGAACACGACTATGACATCAAGTGAGGAAAACCGGTGTATGGATATTTAATGTAAATTAGACATAATGGAAGGACATGCACCGATCTCTGCAGAATTATAATCAATGCTGTACCCAACTTCACACTGCAACTGTCACATATGCTCTGTTCCCTGTTAAAAGTCTATCATGTAAAATTTTATCAACGCCTTTATGTACAGTTCATCAGCTATAACATTGGGAAAGGACTTATTTATAGGAATTAATACAAGTACAACCCAAAATGGAGAAAAAAGAATGTTGCAAACTTGAGTGTAGTACCATAGAATTCCTGTTCAAATACCGTGGATGAAACTTTGAGCCCCGTTAGCTATCAGCAAGAACAGCGACGGGGGTGGAAAATACTGCGAGAATTGGGAAAAACAATTCTCGCCAGCAAGATCGTGCTTTGATTTTCTAGGAGCCTCGCCAGTGGCATAATGAGAAATCCGGCACAGAAGGTTGGGAACCTCATTTAAATGCATTAGCATACCATTAGCGAGCCCTCTGAACTGAATGTTAATTGGTCGTGAACAGAGCAATTTTCAGCAGCTGTAGAGAGCCTGGCGACCTCGCCTCGGAAGGGGATTTGGAGGTGAGGACTCAAGTTGCCATCACCCTCAAGGGTGTCAGTTGCAGAGGGGACACTGGAGCGGACGCAGGGGCCCAGGTAAGTTCAACTCGGAACCGGGGGAGGGGGGATCAGTATCGGCATCACGGGGAGCTGGGTCATTCGCACACCTGAGTGGCCCTTCATGGCTGCGAGCCTCTAGGTTTAAGGGGTCTGGCTGGTGGTTTGCAGGCATCGCTTCCCACATCCTCCTGGCGAGACATGTGGCAATGGAGCCGCTGAGGAATTGTCCTTCCAGAGTGGCAGTTGGAAAGTGGGTGGGGGCAAGTGGATCCGCAGGCTCAGCACAGGGGGCGACTGTGAGATCCCAGGGTGGGGTTCCATGCGATGCCAGGCTGAATGGGCAGAGTGGGGGAACGCTAACAAGGGGTGTTTTCCAGCCTCTTCAGGCCTGAAGACCCTCACACAATGGGGGAGGACGAGTGCAGTGAGCATAAACTCCCACACTAAGGCAGCACTGTGAAGCCAGAAGGCATGCAGTATCTGGAAGTTCAAGGCCACTAGTTATAGAGGCCAGGCTATCATGGTTTAGTGCAAGAGTGGCTGGCTGTTTAAATTGGAAGGTTCATTTAATCCACAGCCCACGAGAGCTGAGAGAATGAGGATGGCATCTAAGGATGAAGTTGACATGCAAATTTCCATCTTCACACGCATCTGGTGTACCTCACAAGGCGAAACCAGTTGCCTTCTTACCAAACGAAACCAAATGACCCTCTTATGGACTGATTTCATTAACACTACACCCTGTAAGCTTCATCCGATGCCAGTGCTTATGTAGTTACATTGTATATGTTGTGTTGCCCTATTATGTATTTTCTTTTATTCCCTTTTCTTCTCATGTACTTAATGATCTGTTGAGCTGCTCGCAGAAATATACTTTTCACTGTACCTCTGTACACGTGACAATAAACAAATCCAATCCAATCCTGTTCAGCTCCATGACCCTTATTTTACAAGTCAATTGTGCCAATTTAGCCAGCATTGAAATGCCATTGTGTGGCACTGACTGCTGCCCAATCTTTAACCCCTTGATTCACATTTTGTTTAAGGCAGTTTCCCTTTAAGGGACTGATCCCTTTCATTTGTCCCTCAGTTTATTTGATTTTGATCAGCTGGTTACTTATGTTGATCAAAATAGTTGGAATCAAAATGGTTGGAAGCCCAGCCCCCAAGCATTGAACTCAAAGGCTCATACTAACATCTACATAAATGAGAAGTGACACAAATGTCGTCCCCATTGCAAGGTGTTATAGTGAATTTGTTCATCAGTCAACCAATTCAAAGAACAAAGAAAATTACAGCACAGGATCAGGCCCTTCGGCCCTCCCAGCCTGCGCCGATCCAGATCCTTTATCTAAACCTGTCGCCTATTTTCCAAGGATCTACTTCCCTCTGTTCCCCGCCCGTTCATATATCTGTCTAGATGCATCTGAAATGATGCTATTGTGCCCACCTCTACCACCTCCGCTGGCAAAGCGTTCCAAGCACCCACCACCCTGTGCGTAAAAAACTTTCCACGCACATCTCCCTTAAACTTTCCCCCTCTCACCTTGAAATCGTGACCCCTTGTAATTGACACCCCCACTCTTGGAAAAAGCTTGTTGCTATCCACCCTGTCCATAACTCTCATAATTTTGTAGACCTCAATCAGGTCCCCCCTCAACCTCCATCTTTCCAACGAAAACAATCCTAATCTACTCAACCTTTCTTCATAGCTAGCACCCTCCATACCAGGCAACATCCTGGTGAACCTGCTCTGCACCCTCTCTAAAGCATCCACATCCTTCTGGTAATGTGGCGACCAGAACTGCACACAGTATTCCAAATGTGGCCTAACCAAAGTCCTATACAACTGTAACATGACCTGCCGACTCTTGTACTCAATACCCCATCCGATGAAGGCAAGCATGCTGTATGCCTTCTTGACCACTCTATCGACCTGCGTTGCCACCTTCAGGGTACAATGTACCTGAACTCTCAGATCTCTCTGTACATCAATTTTCCCCAGGATACTTCCATTGACCGTATTGGATCTTCCAAAATGCTCTTGAATTGGATCTTCCAAAATGCATCATCTCACATTTGCCTGGATTGAACTCCATCTGCCATTTCTCTGCCCAACTCTCCAATCTATCTATATTTTGCTGTATTCTCTGACAGTCCCCCTCGCTATCTGCAACTCCACCAATCTTAGTATCATCTGCAAACTTGCTAATCAGACCACCTATACCTTCGTCCAGATCATTTATGTATATCACAAACAACAGTGGTCTGAGCACGGATCCCTGTGGAACACCACTAGTCACCTTTCTCCATTTTGAGACACTCCCTTCCACCACTACTCTCTGTCTCCTGTTGCCCAGCCAGTTCTTTATCCATCTCGCTAGTACACCCTGAACCCCATACAACTTCACTTTTTCCATCAACGTGCCATGGGAAACTTTATCAAACGCCTTACTGAAGTCCATGTATATGACATCTACAGCCCTTCCTTCATCAATTAACTTTGTCACTTCCTTAAAGAATTCTATTAGTTTGGTAAGACATGACCTTCCCTGCACAAAACCATGCTGCCTATCACTGATAAGTCTATTTTCTTCCAAATGTGAATAGATCCTATCCCTTAGTATCTTCTCCAACAGTTTGCCTACCACTGACGTCAAGCTCACAGGTCTATAATTCCCTGGATTATTCCTGCTACCCTTCTTAAACAAAGGGACAACATTAGCAATTCTCCAGTCCTCCAGGACCTCACCCGTGTTCAAGGATGCTGCAAAGATATCTGTTAAAGCCCCAGCTATTTCGTCCCTCGCTTCCCTCAGTAACCTGAGATAGATCCCATCCAGACCAGGGGACTTGTCCACCTTAATGCCTTTTAGAGTACCCAAAACTTCCCCCTTCCTTACGCCGACTTGACCAAGAGTATTTAAACATCCATCCCTGACCTCAACATCCATCATGTCCCGCTCCTTGGTGAATACCGATGCAAAGTACTCATTAAGAATCTCACCCATTTCCTCTGACTCCACGCATAAATTCCCTCTTTTGTCTTTGAGTGGGCCAATCCTTTCTCTAGTTACCCTCTTGCTCCTTATATATGAATAAAAGGCTTTGGGATTTTCCTTAACCCTGTTAGCCAAAGATATTTCATGACCCCTTTTAGCCCTCTTTATTGCGCGTTTGAGATTTGTCGTACTTTCCCGATATTCCTCCAAAGCTTCATCAGTTTTAAGTCGCCTAGATCTTATGTATGCTTCCTTTTTCATCTTAGCTAGTCTCACAATTCCACCCGTCACCCATGGTTCCCTAATCTTGCCATTTCTATCCCTCATTTTCACAGGGACATGTCTGTCCTGCACTCTAATCAACCTTTCCTTAAAAGACTCCCACATTTCAAATGTGGATTTACCCTTAAACAGCTGCCTCCCAATCCACATTCCCTAGCTCCTGCCGAATTTTGTTATACTTGGCCTTTCCCCAATTTAGCACTCTTCCTTTCGGATCACTCTCGTCTTTGTCCATGAGTATTCTAAAACGTACGGAATTGTGATCGCTATTCCCAAAGTAATCACCGACTGAAACTTCAACCACCTGGCAGGGATCATTCCCCAATACCAGGTCCAGTATGGCCCCTTCCCGAGTTGGACTATTTACATACTGCTCTAAAAAGCTCTCCTGGATGCTCTTTACAAATTCTGCTCCATCTACGCCTCCAACACTACATGAGTCCCATTCAATGTTGGGGAAGTTAAAATCTCCCATCGCGACCACCCTATTGCTCCTACGTTTTTCTATAATCTGACTACATATTTGTACCTCTACTTCACGCTCGCTTTTGGGAGGCCTGTAGTAAAGTCCCAACAATGTTACTGCACCCTTCCTATTTCTTAGCTCTACCCATATTGCCTCCGTGCTCGAATCCTCCATAGTGCCCTCCTTAATCACAGCTGTGATATCATCTCTGACCAGTAATGCAACTCCTCCACCCCTTTTACCTCCCTCTCTATCCCTCCTGAAGCATCTATATCTTGGGATATTTAGTTGCCAATCTTGCCCTTCCCTCAACCAAGTCTCAGTAATACCAATAACATCATATTCCCAGGTACTAATCCAAGCCCTAAGTTCATCTGCCTTACCTGCTACACTTCTCGCATTAAAACAAATGCACCTCAGACCACCTGTCCCTTTGCGCTCATCATCGCTTCCCTGTCTACTCTTCCCCTTAGTCACAATGAGTTTATTATCTAGTACCTTACTGGCTTTAGTTGCTGCCTCTTTACTGACCTCTAACTTCCTCTAACTTTCATTTCATTTCATCTGGTTCCCATCCCCCTGACACATTAGTTTAAATTCAGTGGGTGATGGGGGGCAGTCTCTTGTTCCTCTGTGAGGTCGGAACAAAGTCCATTGAATACACTCAACTGCCCTCACTCAGCCATAGGGGGTGGTGGGGGGAGCGGTTGGGGGGGGGGGGGGGGGGGGGGGGGCGCACACGGACCACTGAGGCACTCATGGATCAAAGCTCTTCAGTCAGGTGGTGTTGAGAGGGACAACTGTGGGGAAGTGGATATTATGTGACGGGAGGGAATAAGGCTCATTGGGAAGATGCTCACATAGGGAGATGCGCATGGGTGGATGTCCCAGATTCTAAGAGGGTGGATGATCAGGGCATTGTTAGGCCTCCTCATCGCTCACTTTGATCTCTTCCTTTCAGTTTTTGACTCTGGAGAATCATTGAACCAGTTGAGCTGGCAATTCTTCTGATGGCAATTGACCAGCAGCAGCCACATCGATGTGCCACTGAACACATCCAGGACCAGTGCCCTGCAGAGAGGGAGACAGGGACCACTGATTGTCCGTGAGCAGATGGTGTAGCGTTGGAGGAGACACTACCAGCCACGGGTATTCCGACGTAGAACTTCCTACCTCCAGGTGTCAGAGTCTCACTCCCGGAGAAAATTGTGCCTGTCCTGGGGGACGGTGGACGATCGGTGCCAGGTGATGCAAGAGTTGGCACCACATGGACTGAGCAATCACCCATTTCCTGTGGTCCTGAAAGTTACTGCTGCACAGAACGACTATGCCAGCAGCTTGTTTTAGGGATTATGGGGATGAGGAATATATCAGCCATGATCGAATGGCAGAGCAGACTCGATGGGCTGAATGGCTTGATTCTGCTCTTATGGTCTTAAGGTTTATCTCCTGAGATGTCAAGGAGGGCGGCGACAGGCAACCCAAGAAGAAGGAGGAGGAAAGACCTCAATCGATGGCTCGGGCCAGGATGGGGCGAAGGGCTAGGGACGTTCTCATTGATTCTTGGTTTGGTGACAACCAGGACTCGGATGTGAAGACCTCTCCCAACATGGGTCTCTCATTGTCTCACTACTCTGGGGCCTGTGGGAGGCCTTTGACATGATCATTCATGGGCAGGGTGCTAAACGACTGACCTACGCTGCAGGAGAATGATGATGACTTGCAGTGAGGACAGAGTGATGCTCATCTTTTTTAAAGCTATATATTTTATTCAAGATTTTTTGGCCAAACATAACAGTACGTAGTGTTTCTTTTAAACAACAATAAAGCAATATAAATAACAGTGGCCAGTTTTAAACAAATAAATAAATAATATATGAACAGAAACAAAAACCAAACTAAATGGCAACTGCCTTGTCAAAAATAAATACTCTCCAAAGATACAATCCAACAGTCCAATATACATTACCTAAAACAAGTGCCTTTACATATACAATAACATCCCTGAGAGTCCGTCCGATTCCTCCCCCCCCCCCCCCCTCCCCCCCACCTTCGAAAGCACATTTGCCACCCCCACCCAAAACCCCTGTAGTGACCAGAACATGTGGGTGTGATTCGCTGGGCTTCTCGAGCATCTCGCACACCTATCCTCTACCCCAAACAATTTACTGAGCCGTGCTCCAGTCATATGCGCCCTGTGTAACACCTTAAATTGTATCAGGCTTAGCCTGGCACACGAGGATGATGAGTTTACCCTACGTAGGGCATCATCCCACAGCCCCTCCTCAATCTCCTCCCCCAGCTCTTCTTCCCATTTCCCTTTCAGCTCATCTACCATGATCTCCCCCTCGTCCCTCATTTCCCTATATATGTCCGACACCTTACCATCCCCCACCCATGTCTCTGAGATCACTCTATCCTGCACCTCCTGCGTCGGGAGCTGCGGGAATTCCCTCACCTGTTGCCTCGCAAAAGCCCTCAGTTGCATATACCGAAATGCATTCCCTTGGGTCAACCCATATTTTTCCGTCAGCGCTCCCAGACTCGCAAACGTACCATCCACTAACAGATCTCTGTGCTACCCCTGCTCTTTGCCATGCTCCAAATACCCCATCCATTTTCCCCGGAACAAACCTATGGTTATTTCTTATCGGGGACCGCACTGAGGCTCCCGTCTTTCCCCTATGCCGTCTCCACTGCCCCCAAATTTTCAATGTAGCCACCACCACCGGGCTTGTGGTGTATTTCTTCGGTGAGAACGGCAACGGTGCCGTCACCATAGCTTGTAGGCTAGTCCCCCTACAGGACGCCCTCTCCAATCTCTTCCACGCAGCTCCCTCCTCTTCTCCCATCCACTTACACACCATTGAAATATTGGCGGCCCAATAGTACTCACTTAGGCTCGGTAGTGCCAGCCCCCCCCTGTCCCTACTACGCTGCAAAAATCCCCTCCTCACTCTCGGGGTCTTCCCGGCCCACACAAAACTCATAATACTCTTCTCGATTCTTTTGAAAAAAGCCTTCATGACCACCACCGGGAGGCACTGAAACACAAAAAGGAATCTCGGGAGGACCACCATTTTAACCGCCTGCACCCTACCTGCCAGTGACAGGGACACCATGTCCCATCTCTTAAAGTCCTCCTCCATCTGTTCCACCAACCGCGTTAAATTAAGCCTATGTAATGTACCCCAATTCTTGGCTATCTGGATCCCCAAGTACCGAAAGTCCCTTGTTACCTTCCTCAACGGTAAATCCTCTATTTCTCTGCTCTGCTCCCCTGGATGCACTACAAACAACTCACTTTTCCCCATGTTCAATTTATACCCTGAAAAATCCCCAAACTCCCCAAGTATCCGCATTATCTCTGGCATCCCCTCCGCCGGGTCCGCCACATATAGCAACAAATCATCCGCATACAGAGATACCCGATGTTCTTCTCCTCCCCTGAGTACTCCCCTCCACTTCCTGGAACCCCTCAATGCTATGGCCAGGGGCTCAATCGCCAGTGCAAACAATAATGGGGACAGAGGACATCCCTGCCTCGTCCCTCTATGGAGCCGAAAATAATCAGACCCCCGTCCATTCGTGACCACGCTCGCCATCGGGGCCCTATACAGCAACTGTACCCATCTGATATACCCATCTCCAAAGCCAAATCTCCTCAGCACCTCCCACAAATAATCCCACTCCACTCTATCAAATGCTTTCTCGGCATCCATCGCCACCACTATCTCCGCTTCCCCGTCTGGTGGGGGCATCATCATTACCCCTAGCAGCCTCCGTATATTCGTATTCAGCTGTCTTCCCTTCACAAACCCAGTTTGGTCCTCATGAACCACCCCCGGGACACAATCCTCTATCCTCATTGCCATTACCTTGGCCAGAATCTTAGCGTCCACATTCAGGAGGGAAATAGGCCGCGGGTCTTTTTCCTTCTTTCGGAGGAGCGATATCGTTGCCTCTGACATAGTCGGGGGCAGCTGCCCCCTTTCCCTCGCCTCATTAAAGGTTCTCATCAGTAGCGGAGCCAGCAAGTCCATATATTTCCTATAGGATTCAACTGGGAATCCGTCTGGTCCCGGGGCCTTCCCCGCCTGCATGCTCCCAATCCCTTTCACTACTTCCTCCGTCTCAATCTGTGCTTCCAGTCCCGCCCTCTCCTGCTCCTCCACCTTAGGAAATTCCAGCTGATCCAGAAAGCACATCATTCTCTCCTTCCCATCCGGGGGCTGAGCTTCATATAATCTTTCATAAAATGCCTTGAACACTCCATTCACTCTCTCCGCTCCCCGCTCCATCTCTCCCTCCTCATCTCTCACCCCCCCTATCTCCCTCGCTGCTCCCCTTTTCCTCAGTTGGTGGGCCAGCAACCTGCTCGCCTTCTCCCCATATTCGTACTGTACACCCTGTGCCTTCCTCCATTGTGCCTCTGCATTACCCGTAGTCAACAAGTCAAATTCTACATGTAGCCTTTGCCTTTCCCTGTATAGTCCCTCCTCCGGTGCCTCCGCATATTGTCTGTCCACCCTCAGACGTTCTTTCAACAACCGCTCCCTTTCCCTACCCTCCTGCTTTCCTTTATGTGCCCTAATAGATATCAACTCCCCTCTAACCACTGCCTTCAGCGCCTCCCAGACCACTCCCACCCAGACCTCCCCATTATCATTGAGTTCCAAGTACCTTTCAATACACCCCCTCACCCTTAAACACACCCCCTCATCTGCCAATAATCCCATGTCCATTCTCCAGGGAGGACGCTGTTCTTTTTCCTCCCCTATCTCCAGGTCCACCCAATGTGGAGCGTGATCTGAAATAGCTATAGCCGTGTACTCCGTCCCCGTCACCTTTGGGATCAGTGCCCTTCCCAAAACAAAAAAGTCTACCCGTGAATAAACTTTGTGGACATAGGAGAAAAACAAAAACTCCTTACTCCTAGGTCTACTAAATCTCCAGGGGTCTACTCCTCCCATCTGCTCCATAAAGTCCTTAAGCACCCTAGCTGCAGCCGGCCTCCTTCCGGTCCTGAACCTCGATCTGTCCAGCCCTGGGTCCAGCACCGTATTAAAATCTCCACCCATTACCAACTTCCCCACCTCTAGGTCTGGGATACGTCCTAACATACGCCTCATAAAGTTGGCATCATCCCAGTTCGGGGCATATACATTCACTAAGACCACCGCCTCCCCTTGCAACTTGCCACTCACCATCACGTATCTGCCCCCACTATCCGCCACTATGGTCTTTGCCTCAAACATTACCCGCTTCCCCACTAGTATAGCCACCCCCCCTGTTTTTTGCGTCTAGCCCCGAAAGAAACACCTGCTCCACCCATCCTTTGCGTAGTCTGACCTGGTCTATCAGTTTCAGATGCGTCTCCTGCAGCATAACCACATCTGCCTTAAGTTTCTTTAGGTGTGCGAGTACCCGTGCCCTCTTTTATCGGCCCGTTCAGCCCTCTCACATTCCACGTGATCAGCCGGGTTGGGGGGCTCTTTACCACCCCCCCTTGTCGACTAGCCATCTCCTTTTTCAATCCAGCTCCTCACCCGGTTCCCATGTAGCCGTATCTCCCCCCAACGGCGCCCTCCCGCCCCGACCACCCCACCCCATACCAGCTCCCCCTTCTCCCCAGCAGCAACCCAGTTAACCCCCCCCCCCCCCACCCCCCCCGGCTAGATCCCTCACTAGCGTAATTGCTCCCAGAAGTCAGCAAACTCTGTCCGACCTCGGCTTCCCCCCGTGACCTCGGCTCGCACCGTGCGAGGCCCCCTCCTTCCTGCTTCCCTGTTCCCGCCATGATTACCATAGCGCGGGAACAAAGCCCGCGCATTCCCATTTGGCCCCGCCCCCAATGGCCGGTGCCCCCAGCTCCTCATCCTCCCTCCCCCCCTCCCCACGACATGGGGAAGAGAGAAAAGTTACAGGGTCGCAGGATTAACAACTTGGGAAATCATCTCTTCCCCCTTTTCCCCCTCTTCACCCCACATATTCGCCCCACCACTTTGTCCCAAACGTTCTTTTTCTAGCCCGCCTATTCCAGTTTGTCCTCGACAATAAATGTCAACGCCTCTTCTGCCGTTTCAAAGTAGTGGTGTTTTCCTTGATGTGTGACCCACAGTCTTGCCGGCTGCAGCATTCCAAATGTAACCTTTCTTTTGTGCAGCACCGCCTTGGCCCGATTAAAGCTTGCCCTCCTTCTCGCCACCTCCGCACTCCAATCTTGATATACGCGGATCACCGCGTTCTCCCACCTACTGCTCCGGGTTTTCTTTGCCCATCTGAGGACCATCTCTCTGTCCTTATATCGGAGAAATCTCACCACTATGGCTCGAGGAATTTCTCCAGCCCTCGGTCTTCGCGCCATAACTCGATAGGCTCCCTCCACCTCCAACGGGCCCGTCGGGGCCTCCGATCCCATTAACGAGTGCAGCATCGTGCTCACATTTTTTTTTTTATAAATGTTTTATTGAAAATTTTTTTCCAAACAACAATTTTTCCCCTCTTACAAAGCAAACGCAACAATAACAATACAGAAATTTTAAACAATACACAAGTAACAAAACCCCTTTATCTTTGACCTAAACTAAACCCCCCCTCCCCCCCCCCCCCCTCCCCCTGGGTTGCTGCTGCTGGTCATCTGTCTTCCCTCTAACGTTCCCCTAGGTAGTCGAGAAATGGCTGCCACCGCCTGGTGAACCCTTGAGCCGATCCTCTCAGGGCAAACTTTATCTGCTCCAGTTTAATGAACCCCGCCATATCATTTACCCAGGCCTCCAGTCCGGGGGGTTTCGCCTCCTTCCACATGAGTAGGATCCTGCGCCGGGCTACTAGGGACGCAAAGGCCACAACGTCGGCCTCTTTCGCCTCCTGCACTCCCGGCTCTTCCGCAACTCCAAATAGAGCTAACCCCCAGCCTGGTTTGACCCGGGCCTTCACCACCCGCGAAATCACTCCCGTCACTCCCTTCCAATACCCTTCCAGTGCCGGGCATGCCCAAAACATATGTGCGTGGTTTGCCGGGCTCCCGCCACACCTCCCACATTTGTCCTCCACTCCAAAGAACCTGCTCAATCTTGCTCCCGTTATGTGTGCTCTATGTAGCACCTTAAATTGAATCAGGCTAAGCCTGGCGCATGAGGAAGAGGAATTTACCCTGCTAAGGGCATCAGCCCACATACCCTCCTCTATCTCCTCCCCTAGTTCTTCTTCCCACTTTCCTTTTAGTTCGCCCACCGACTTCTCCCCCTCTTCCCTCATCTCTCGGTAAATCTCTGACACCTTGCCCTCTCCGACCCACACCCCTGAAAGCACCCTGTCCTGTATCCCCTGTGTCGGGAGCAATGGAAATTCCCTCACCTGTTGTCTAGTAAATGCCCTCACCTGCATATATCTCAAGAAATTTCCCCGGGGCAACTTATACTTTTCCTCCAATGCTCCCAAGCTCGCAAAAGTCCCATCTATAAATAAATCTCCCACCCTCCTAATTCCCAACTGGAACCAGCTCTGAAATCCTCCATCCATTCTTCCTGGGGCGAACCTATGGTTGTTCCTGATTGGGGACCCCACCAGGGCTCCCCGCACCCCTCTCTGTCGCCTCCACTGTCCCCAGATATTCAATGTTGCCGCCACCACCGGGTTCGTGGTAAACTTTTTAGGTGAGATCGGTAGCGGCGCCGTCACCAGCGCCTCTAAACTCGTCCCTTTACAGGACTTTCTCTCCAGTCTTTTCCACGCCGCTCCCTCACCCTCCATCATCCATTTACGTATCATTGCCACATTGGCGGCCCAATAGTAATCGCCCAAGTTCGGTAGTGCCAATCCTCCTCTGTCCCTACTACGCTGAAGGAACCCCCTCCTTACTCTCGGAACTTTCCCTGCCCACACGAAGCTCGTGATGCTCCTGTCTATTTTATTAAAAAAGGTCTTAGTGATTAGTATAGGGAGACATTGAAATACAAATAAGAACCTCGGGAGGACCATCATCTTAATTGCTTGCACCCTGCCCGCCAGCGATAGAGGCTGCATGTCCCACCTCTTGAAGTCCTCCTCCATTTGTTCTACCAACCGTGTCAGATTAAGTCTGTGCAAGGTTCCCCAGCTCCTAGCGATCTGAATCCCCAGGTATCGGAAGTTTCTTTCCACTTTCCTTAGAGGCAAGCCTTCTATCTCTCTACTCTGGTCCCCTGGATGTATCACAAATAATTCACTCTTTCCCATGTTTAGCCTATACCCCGAGAAATCCCCGAACCCCCTCAAAATTCGCATAACCTCTATCATTCCCCCCGCTGGGTCCGACACGTATAACAATAGGTCATCCGCATATAACGAGACTCGGTGTTCTTCTCCCCCTCTAATCACCCCTCTCCATTTCCTGGAGTCTCTCAACGCCATGGCCAGAGGTTCAATTGCCAACGCGAACAACAATGGAGACAGCGGGCATCCCTGTCTTGTTCCCCTATATAGTCGGAAATACTCCGATCTATGTCGACCTGTAACTACGCTTGCCGTTGGAGCCCCATAAAGAAGTCTAACCCAGCTAATAAACCCGTTCCCAAACCCAAACCTCCTTAACACTTCCCATAAATACTCCCACTCCACCCTATCAAATGCCTTCTCTGCGTCCATTGCCGCCACTATCTCTGCCTCCCCCTCCACTGGGGGCATCATTATCACCCCTAATAGTCGTCGCACGTTAACATTCAGTTGTCTCCCTTTTACGAACCCTGTCTGATCTTCGTGCACCACCCCCGGGACACAGTCCTCTATCCTCGATGCCAGTACCTTTGCCAACAATTTGGCGTCCACGTTCAACAATGAAATGGGTCTATAGGACCCGCACTGCAACGGATCTTTATCCCTCTTCAAAATTAACGATATCGTCGCCTCCGACATCGTCGGGGGTAGAGTCCCCCCTTTCCTGGCCTCATTGAACGTCCTCACCATCAACGGGGCCAACAAGTCCACATATTTTCTGTAATACTCCACCGGGAACCCGTCTGGTCCTGGGGCCTTCCCTGCTTGCATGCTTCCCAGTCCCTTAATAACCTCGTCCACCCCAATCGGTGCCCCCAGGCCTACCACCCCCCGCTCCTCCACTTTCGGGAACCTCAATTGGTCCAGGAACTGCCGCATCCCCTCCTCTCCCTCTGGGGGTTGAGACCTATACAGTTCCTCATAGAAGGTCTTGAACACCTCATTTATCTTTCCTGCCCTTCGCACCGTGTCTCCCCTTTCGTCTCTAATTCCTCCTACCTCCCTCGCTGCTGTCCTCTTTCGCAATTGATGAGCCAACAGGCGACTCGCCTTTTCCCCATATTCATACCTCCTCCCCTGTGCCTTCCTCCACAGTACCTCCGCCTTTCTGGTGGTCAGAAGGTCAAATTCCGTCTGGAGTCGTCTCCTCTCCCTGTACAATTCCTCCTCCGGGGTCTCTGCAAATTCCCTATCCACCCTTAAAATCTCCCCCAGTAATCTTTCCCTTTCCTTGGCCTCTGTTTTCCTTTTGTGGGCCCCAATGGAGATCAGCTCTCCTCTGACCACCGCTTTTAGTGCTTCCCATACCACTCCCACAGGGACCTCGCCGTCGTCATTGACCTCCAGGTATCTCTCAATACACCCCCGCACTCTTGCACACACTCCCTCATCCGCCATCAGTCCCACATCTAATCGCCAGAGTGTTC
Organism: Scyliorhinus torazame; assembly: GCF_047496885.1. Classification (NCBI taxonomy): domain Eukaryota; kingdom Metazoa; phylum Chordata; class Chondrichthyes; order Carcharhiniformes; family Scyliorhinidae; genus Scyliorhinus; species Scyliorhinus torazame. Next base: position 36,354,439 of record NC_092718.1, read on the forward strand.
TCTGCTCCCTTTCCTCTCCTAATTCCAGGTCCACCCAATGTGGGGCATGATCCGAAACCGCTATGGCTGAGTACTCAGCTTCTTCCACCCTAGAGATCAACGACCTTCCCAAAACAAAAAAATCTATCCGGGAGTACACTTTATGGACATGGGAGAAGAAGGCATACTCCCTAGCCCTAGGTCTAAGAAATCGCCATGGATCCACTCCCCCCATTTGGTCCATAAACCCCTTAAGTACCTTGGCCGCTGCCGGCCTTCTTCCGGTCCTTGAGCTGGATCTATCTAGCCCCGGGTCCAGCACCGTATTAAAGTCCCCTCCTAAAATCAAGTTTCCTACCTCCAGGTCCGGTATACGCCCCAGCATCCGTCTCATAAATCCTGCATCGTCCCAGTTTGGGGCATACACGTTAACCAACACGACCTCCATTCCCTCCAGCCTGCCACTCACCATTACATATCTACCTCCGCTATCTGCTACAATGTTCTTTGCTTCAAATGCGACCTGTTTCCCCACCAAAATGGCCACCCCTCTATTCTTTGCGTCCAGTCCTGAGTGGAACACCTGTCCCACCCATCCTTTCCTTAGCCTAACTTGGTCCGCCACCTTTAGGTGCGTCTCTTGGAGCATAACCACGTCTGCCCTTAGTCCTTTCAAATGCGCGAGCACTCGGGCCCTTTTTATCGGTCCGTTCAGGCCTCTCACGTTCCACGTGATCAGCCTCACTAGGGGGCTACCTGCCCCCCTCCCGTGTCGACTAGCCATTACCTTCTCTAGGCCAGTCCCATATCCCGCCTCCGCGCTCCCGCTCGCTCCCCCAGCGTCGCACACCATCCCCGCCCACCCACTCTTTAGCCATTTCCTTTTGGATTTCCGCAGCAGCAACCCAGTTGTCCCCCCCCCCTTCTCCCTCCCTCCTCCCCTCCCCGCTAGATCTCTTTCTAGCTTGATTGCTCCCCCCATATTACTTCCGTAAGTCAGCTGACTTCAACTGACCCCGGCTACTCCTGCTCACTCCTCGACCTCCCCATGTGGGGAACTCCCATCCGCCTTGCGCCTGTCTTCCCGCCTTATTCTTTCTGGTGCGGGAACATCCCTTTACCTGACCCGCCTCTTATGGCGCAGCTCCCTTTCCCCTCCCCCTCCCCTTCCCCATTCTCCAACTATGTCCCGTCTTTCCCCCCTCACCGGCGCCCACATTTCCCCAATGTCTCCCCCCTTCCCTGTTTACTTCTCAATTAACTTCCACCGTAACATTATCAATAACATTTCCTGCAGCATCAGTCCCTCAGTTCCGATCCAATTTCTCTTCTTTGATGAAGGTCCATGCTTCCTCCGCCGTCTCGAAATAATGGTGTCTCTCCTGATACGTGACCCATAGTCTTGCCGGCTGCAGCATCCCGAACTTCACCTTCCTTTTATGCAACACCTCTTTGGCTCGGTTGAAGCTCGCCCTCCTTCTCGCCACCTCCGCACTCCAATCCTGGTATACCCGTACCACTGCATTCTCCCATCTGCTACTCCGCACCTTTTTAGCCCATCTCAGGACCTCTTCTCTATCCTTAAGGCGGTAAAATCGCACGATTATCGCCCTGGGTGGTTCTCCCGCTTTTGGTCTTCTCGCCGGAATCCGATTTGCCCACTCCACCTCCAAGGGGCCCGTAGGGGCCTCAGCACCCATCAGTGAGCTCAGCATCGTACTTGCGTACGCTCCACAGTCCACTCCTTCCACACCCTCAGGGAGACCCAGTATCCGAAGGTTCTTCCTTCGCGCTCCATTTTCTAGGGCTTCGATCCTTTCAGTACACTTTTTATGAAGTGCCTCGTGCGTCTGTGTCTTAACCGCCAGGCCCAGGATCTCGTCCTCAATATCTGTCACCTTCTGCTCCACCACACGGAGCTCTGTCTCCTGGGTCTTTAATGTCTCCTTGAGCCCCTCAATTGCCTGTAGCAACGGGGTCAGCACCTCCCTCTTCAGCAGCTCCACGCACCGTCTCACAATTTCATGCTCAGGCCCCCATGTCGCCTGCGCTTTCTCCGCCGCCATCTTGTACTTCTCTCTTTCTGACCCTTTGGTCGACGATTCCTCGCGCTGCAGCCGCCGCCGCCGGTTTTTTCCTCCTTCGTTTGGGGGGGACTCCTTTCTCACACGCCCCACACCGGGTTGCGTCGTCGAAAAATTCCCCGTTGAGGCTCTTAAAAGAGCCCGAAGGTCCGTCGGAGCTGGAGCCGCCGAAGCGTGCGGCTAGCTAGGCATCACCGCAACCGGAAGTCCCTTCAGGGGCCTTGATGAGGTCTTTTCACAGTTGTTCCCTCTGCTGCTAGAATTCACCTTTGATACAGGCCCTCAGGTCAGCTTGCAGCTTTAAGCTTGCCCTTCCCCCGCCTGCATGCTGGAAGAGGCCCTGTTTATCCTGTAGTTGCAGCCAAATCTTTCACTGTTTCTGCGTGTGTCGGGCAACCAAGAGACATACCCTTCCTGGGGGACACTGTCGGGGGAATATTGCCGCCTTCTTCCCACACCGGGAAATGTCAAACAAATGCCGTGGGGGCCCTGTAAAAGAGCCCAAAAGTCCGTTCCAAGCAGGAGCTGCCGAATATGCGACCTAGCTCTGCATAGCCGCACCCGGAAGTCAGCATCGTGCTCACATATGCCCCGACGTCCGCCCCTTCTGCACCTTCGGGAAGACCAAGAATCCTTAAATTCTTCCTCCTCGCATTATTCTCCAGCACCTCCAGCCTTTCCACACACCTTTTGTGTTGTGCCTCGTGCATCTCTGTCTTCACCACCAGGCCCTGTATGTCGTCCTCATTCTCAGCAGCCTTTGCCTTCACGACCTGAAGCTCCTGCTCCTGGGTCTTTTGCTCCTCCTTTAGCCCTTCAATCGCCTGTAAATCGGGGCCAACAGCTCCTTCTTCATCTCCTTTTTAAGTTCTTCCACGCAACGCCGCAGGAACTCTTGTTGGTCAGGGCCCCATATTAAACTGCCTCCTTCCGACGCCATCTCGCTTTGTGCCTGCCTTCCTGGCCGCTGCTCTAGAGGATCCACTGCAATCCGGCCACTTTCCTCTCCTTTTTCCATCCGTGTCCAGGGGGGATTCCCTTCTGGTTTACCGCACAGTGTTTTTAGCCGTTAAAATTGCCGTTGGGGCTCCTATTAAGAGCCCAAAAGTCCTTTCCACCGGGAGCTGCCGAAACGTGCGACTTAGCTGGTCATCGCCGCACCCGGAAGTCGAGTGATGCTCATCTTAACCTCTGTAAAATGTCTGACTCCCAGCTGGCAGAGAGCTGAATATAACCTGCCACTGAATGGGTGATCTAGGGACCCAACTCAGCTGCTGCTGCCTCCCCTGAGGTCAGAGGTCCCGATGTGTTTTGCCACCTCTTGATGAGGTGGACAGACTCCTACGTGTTTTCTGCCGGTGGCATCTTCATAACTATAGAATGCTGGCGCACAGGAGAGGCCAGAGTGTTGGTGTGGAAGTGGTGGGGGGGGGGGGGGTTATCATCCACGAGTGGGGGGTTGAGGGAGGGTAGGATGGGGGATTGTGCCGAGCGAAGTGGCATCACTGCGTTGTCAGTGTGGGAGGTGGGAGAGAAATAACGCTGCCATTCTCACACCGCTCAGGGAAGAAGCGCCGATTTTGTGCGGGTGTTTGCGGAATGGTGCCGTGACATGACAGTGTGGAGGCTCTTCATGAAAATGAATTTTAATGCAAGTGCGATATTACAATGGTGACTTTTCTCAGAGAGTGCCCAAGTTCACCCGTGCCCACTAGGTACCCATCGTTTCATAGTCTTCCTCACCCTCCTACTACGTCTAGGTGTATCCCCAGGATCCACAGCTGAGGTTGAGGTGGCCTGCTGACTTCCACGCCTGAGATTACCTTGGCAGGCGTCCCTGAGGGGCTGGGACCTTGAGGCTATCAGCCTGCTTTCCGGCAGCACAGGTGTTACTGTACTGCCCTCCTTGGTGTGCGGGGCTGGAGGGCGTGGGGTGATGTCAGATGAACTGGACACCACAAGATCTCCTGGGTGGAAGGCCCCTGGGCTGTGCGTCGACTGCTCCTCCATGGGATAGAAGGGTAGCTGGAGTGAGATCCAGAAGTCCCTCCGTCCTCTGATGATGACACGCACGGGTTCCCATTAGTGCCTGAACCGTACAGTTGAAGCCCTCAACCATGGAGGTCATGAGCTGAACGATGGAGCGGACTCCCCTGCCATGGAGTGCATGTTTTGTGCCAAGGTCTCCACTGCGGACGCCATTCTCGTAGTGTTGGCCTCATTGCATAGGAGTGGCAGCATCATGTCCTCGGACGCAAGACGATGGGACTCCTCCAGTTGGCCTTGCAGTCTGAGACTAGATGCTGTCACCACTTCCTAATGCTCACGACTCCGCCTTTGCAGATCCAGCAACTCTGGGACAACCATACCCAGGGGCACATCATCGGCCTGGGGCTCAGCAAAGTCCTGGGCTCCGGCATCCCTCTGAGTGCTGATCTTTCACTGTTCAAATGCAGCTCAACATAAGCTCAAGGAACTGTGCCTCATCTCTCACGTAGGCACTTTATAGCCAGATTCTAGACTCGACAATGAGTCCCAACAATTTCAGATAATATTTGTGTTTTGTCGGAGGGCAGTTGCTGGTGATGATCCCACTGTTCCCATGGTGTAAATGCCTCAGCTCTTCTCACACCTCTCCCAGTGGGGCTTCAGAATTGCCGGCTCTCTAACTGGGCCAGGAACAAGGGGAGCCTATCCATCAATACTAACAAGAGAAAAGTCGTGAGGGTTCCCGCCTCTACCACCCTTTCAGGTAGTGAGTTCCAACCATCCTCTGGGTGAAAAGCTCTTTCCTCACAAAACTGGTCATCTTTAGCCATGTGGTGACGATGGTGTAGTGGTAATGTCACTGGATGAGTAGTCTTGAGAGTTAGACTAATACTCTGGGGATGTCGGTTCCAGTCCCACTTTGGCAAATTTAAATTCAATTTACTAAAGTCTTGAATTTAAAACTAGTCTTTGTAAATAACATGAGACAGGCATAGGCAATTCAGTCCCTCATTCAATATGATCATGGCTGATTGCTGATCTCCTTTCAGCCTCAAATCCACTGCCATAAAAACATTGATTGTGGTAAAAACCCATCTGGTTCACTATGGTTCACTAATGAAGCATTTAGATGAGTACTTGTCACAGCCTACAAGGCTATGGACCAAGTGCTGGAAATTGGGCTGGATAGGTGCTTGATCGCAGACATGAAGGCCTCTTTCAAACTCTATGACTCCCTAAGAAAGAACTCTGCCATTCTGTGACTCCAGACCCACAGCAAATGTGGTGAACTCTTCAATGTCCTTCAAGGCCAGTTACAGGGCTGGGCATTGGAAGGAAAAAGGGGTGATGCCCACATAATCCCATCAAATAATGTTTTAAGGAACTGGTTCCTAAGAAAGATTACACTGCCTCTTGCTGTTGCAAAGTGTGGGCTGAGTCCCACCCCTGCACCCCCTCCCCTCTCTCCACACCTCACCCAAGCTGGACGGGTTACACCAAGGCAGGACTGGGACTGATGTCTGAGGGGGAGTATTTGCTAGAGTGGTTGGGGAGGGTTTAAACTAATATGGTAGGGGGATGGGAACCTACGCAAGGAGGAAATAAGGACAAAAACAAAAGACAGAGAGGGGAATAAGAAAAGCGAAAGGCAGAGAAACCAAGGGCCAGATTCAACAGGGCCACAGTGAAAAATATTGGGAGCTGGACTAATAATGTAATAAAGACAAGCTTCAAGGCTTTGTGCCTTAATGCACGGAGCATTCATAATAAAGTTGCTGAATTAATTGCACAAACAGAAGTGAACGGGTATGATATAGTCAGGATTACGGAGATATGGCTACAGGTGGACCAAGAATGGGAACTAAATGTCCTGGGGTATTTAGTATTTAGGCCAGCCAGACAAAAAGAAAAAGCGGTGGGGTTGCATTGCTGGTCAAGGAGGAAATTAACACAATAGTGTGGGAGGATATTAGCTCCGACAATGTGGAATCTGTATGGGTAGATCTGAGAAACAGCAAGGGGAAAAAACCCTACTAGACGTCATGTATAGATCCCCAAACTGCAGTGATATTGTTGGGAATGACATTAAACAGGAAATTAGAGATGCATGTGATAAAGGAACAGCTGTAATTATGGGTGATTTTAATCTGCATATAGATTGGGAAAATCAAATTAGCCACAATACCTTAGAGGAGTAATTCCTGGAGTGTATGCGGGATGGTTTCCTACATCAATATGTTGAGGAGCCAACTAGAGAACAGGCCATCCTAGACTGGGTACTGTGTAATGAGAATGGAATCATTGGCAGTCTAATTGTGTGAGACCCCTTGGGGATGAGCGACCATAATATGATAGAATTTTTCATCAAGATAGAGAGTGAAGTCATTGATTCTGAGACTAGGGTCCTGAATCTTAACAAAGGAAACTACGATAAAATGAGGCGTAAGTTGGCTATGATCGACTGGGGAATGGTACCTAAAGGGATGACAGTGGATAGGCAATGGCAAACATTCAAAGAGCGCATGGAGGAACTGCAACAATAGTTTATTCCTGTCTGGCACAAAAGTTAAACGGGAAAGTGAGCCAATCCATGGATTATGAGGGAAATTAGTGATAGAATTCGATCCAAGGAAATAGGAATTGGCCAAGAAAAACAGCAGGTCTGAAGATTGGGAGCCATTTAGCATTCAGCAAAGACGGACCAAGGGATTGATTAAGAAGAGGAAAATAGAGTGCGAAAGTAAACTTGTAGGGAACATAAAAACTGACTGCAAAAGTCTCTGTACTTTCGTGAAGAGAAAAAGTTTGGTGAAGACAAATGTAGGTCCCTTACAGTCAGAAACAGGGGAATGTATTATAGGGGACAAAGAAATGGCTGAGTAACTAAATAAATACTTTGGTTCTGTCTTCCCAAATGAGGACACAAATAGGATACCAGAAATGTTGGGGAATGCAGGGTTTCGTGAGAAGGAGGAACTGAAGGAGATCAATATCAGTAGAGAAATGGTGCTGGGGAAATTGATGGGATTGAAGGCTAATAAATACCCAGGGCCTGATAATCTACATCCCAGGGTACTGAAGGAGGTGGCTTTGGAAACAGTGGATACATTGGTGGTCATCTTCCAGGATGCTATAGACTGTGGAACAGTTTCTGCAGATTGGAGGGTAGCTACTGTAACTCCATTATTTAAAAAGGGAGGTCGAGAGAAAACAGGGAATTATAGACCAGTAAGCCTGACGTCAGTAGTGGGGAAAATTCTAGAATCCATTATCAAAGGTTTTATAGCAGAGCATTTAGAAAACAGTGGCAGGATTGGACAGAGTGAGCATGGATTTATGAAGGGGAAATCATGTTTGATAAATAACAAAGAACAATACAGCACAGGAACAGGCCCTTCGGCTCTCCAAGCCTGTGCCGACCATGATACCTGCCTAAACTAAAACTGTATGCACTTACGGAGTCCGTATCCCTCCATTCCCAACCTATTTGTATATTTGTCTAGATGGCCCTTGAATGCCGCTATTGTACTCCCACCTTCTCCCCAGGCGGCGTGTTCCATATATTTATCACCCTCTTTGTAAAATACATCAGTTCTAAACTTTTCCACACGCACTTTAAACCTATGTACCCTATGTGGTAAACCACTGTTGTACTTATATTAGAGGTTGTACAGTAGAACCTGCACGACAGGTTCGCCTGTGGCCCCTGCCTGCTGGCTCCGCCCAGGAGGTGAGGTATCAATATGCGTGTCCTCCAGCTCGCAGCCATTTCGCCAGCTGCTGTGGGAAGCCACACATCTGATACCAATAAAGCCTCAGTTTGGATTCAACTTTCGTCTTTAAGTCAAATTGATCATGCCTCAATTTATTGGTATCAGTTTCGAAGGATGGACCTCCATATTAAACCAGACCGCCTGCAGCTGGATCCGCACTCAAGCGACGCCAGAAAGGACTTCCAGCACTGGCTAGCTTGCTTTGAAGCGTATGTCAACGTGGCGCCGACCCCTGTTCCAGAGGCTCAGAAGATCCAGATCTTATATTCCAGGGTCAGCTCCAAAGTCTTCCCGCTGATCCAGGATGCGCCAAACTACTCCGAAGCCATGACTCGACTCAAGGACAATTACGAGCAGAGGACAAACACGCTCTTCGCCAGGCACGCGCTCGCAACTTGTTCTCAACTACCGGGTGAGTCCATAGAAGACTTCTGGAGGGCCCTAATCCCACTAGTCTGGGACTGTGACTGCCAGGACGTTACAGCTAAGGAACACTCAGACCTCCTTATGAGGGACGCCTTTGTGACCGGAATTGGGTCAGACATCATACATCAGCGGCTCCTAGAAGGGGCCACGCGCGACCTCGCAGAGACTAAAACGGTAGCGCTCTCCATGCCAGTCGCCCTGCGCAACGTCCAGTCCTACGCCCCCAGCTGCGCGACCCACCCCTACACTTCATGGACCTCACAGGCAGCCGCCCCAGCGGGGGCACTGCCCACCTAATATGCCTGCGCTACACGCCAGCCAGCAAACCCCGGGGGGCCCCGTTGCTACTTTTGCGGCCAGCAAAAGCACCACCGCCAACGCTGTCGGCCCACGCTGCCCTTTGTAAAGCCTGCGGGAAGAAGGGCCACTTTGCCACGGTGTGCCAGGCCCGCTCAGTGGCCGCGATCGCCCCCCCAGTCACGGACAATGGGCGCCGCCATCTTCTCCTCCCCCCCCCCCCCCCCCAGACCATGTGCGATAAATGGGCACTGCCATCTTCCCCTCCGCGCAACACGTGCGTTTGGAGGCATTACCTGGCCGGCAGGAGATTCACTCTCCTCACTGACCAATGGTTGGTAGCCTATATGTTCAACAACACACAATGTGGCAAGATCAAAAATGATAAAATCTTGCGGTGGAGAATCGAGCTCTCCACCTATAATTACGAGATTAGGTATCGCCCTGGCAAACTCAACGAGCCCCCAGACGCCCTATCCCGAGGTACATGTGCCAGCGCACAGGTATCATAGAATTTACAGTGTAGAAGGAGGCCATTCGGCCCATCGAGTCTGCACCGGCTCTTGGAAAGATCACCCTACCCAAGGCCAACACCTCCACCCTATCCCCATAACCCAGTAACCCGACCCAACACTAAGGGCAATTTGGGACACTAAGGGCAATTTTATCATGCCCAATCCACCTAACCTGCACATCTTTGGACTGTGGGAGGAAACCGGAGCACCCGGAGGAAACCCAAGCACACACGGGGAGGATGTGCAGACTCCTCACAGACAGTGACCCAAGCTGGAATCGAACCTGGGACCCTGGAGCTGTGAAGCAATTGTGCTATCCACAATGCTACTGTGCTGCCCTGACTCTGTAGACTGACTCCGGACCCTGCACGATAACCTTTGTCACCTAGGGGTCACACGGTTTTACCACTTCATTAAGGCACAAAATTTGCCCTACTCCGTCGAGGAAGTAAGGACAATCACCAGGGACTGCCAGGTCTGTGCGGAGTGCAAGCCGCACTTATACCGGCCTTGACCGCGCGCATCTGGTGAAGGCCTCCCGCCCCTTTGAACACCTCAGCATGGACTTCAAAGGCCCCCTCCCCTCCACCGATCATCACACATATTTCCTCAGTGTGATCGATGAATACTCCCGGTTCCCCTTCGCCATCCCTAGCCCCGACATGATGTCTGCCACCGTCATTAAAGCCCTCAATTCGATCTTCACTCTGTTCGGTTTCCCCGCCTACATCCACAGTGACAGGGGATCCTCATTCATGAGTGATGAGCTGCGTCAGTTCCTGCTCAGCAGGGGTATCGCCTCCAGCAGAACGACAAGCTACAACCCCCGGGGAAATGGACAGGTAGAAAGGGAGAATGGGACGGTATGGTGGGCCGTCCAGCTAGCCCTACGGTCCAGAAATCTCCCGGCCGCCAGCTGGCAAGAGGTCCTCCCTGATGCACTACATTCCATTCGCTCATTACTCTGCACTGCTACTAACAATACACCGCATGAACGTCTTTTTGCCTTCCCCAGGAAGTCCACATCCGGGGTGTCGCTCCTGACTTGGCTCACAGCTCCGGGAACCGTGCTTCTCCGTAAACATGTGTGACTCCACAAGGCAGACTTGATCCACGCAAACCCCCAGTACGCCTACGTGGCATTCCCTGACGGCTGCCAGGATACTGTCTCCCTCAGGGACCTGGCACCAGCAGGTTCCACCCCCACACCACCCCCTTCGCCACCCTCCCCTCCCCCGTCGCTCGCAACACCACCACCCCCAGGACCGTCCGTCCTCCCCCTGCCCACGCCCGTCGATGAAGAGGATTTCGGCATGCTCCCAGAGTCACCCTCGACCAGGTCAGCACCAACATCGCCATCATCACTTTGTCACTCTCAAAGGACCATCAAGGCCCCGGACCGGCTGAACCTCTGACCGGTCCACCGGACGCCAAGTGACATTTGTTTTGCTCTGTAAATATTAAAATCCTGATTGTATATAGTTATCCACCACCCCCGCCAGAGTCAATTTTAACAGGGGGTGAATGTGGTAAACCACTGTTGTACTTATATTAGAGGTTGTACGGTAGAACCTGCACTACAGGTTCGCCTGTGGCTCCTGCCTGCTGGCTCCGCCCAGGAGCCGGGGTATAAATATGCGTGTAGGTTAGGTGGATTGGCCATGATAAATTGCCCTTAGTGTCCAAAATTGCCCTTAGTGTTGGGTGGAGGTGTTGACTTTGGGTAGGGTGCTCTTTCCAAGAGCCGGTGCAGACTCAATGGGCCGAATGGCCTCCTTCTGCACTGTAAATTCAATGATAATCTATGATTAATCTAGGACAAAGGTTCGGCACAACATCATGGGCCGAAGGGCCTGTTCTGGGCTGTATTTTTCTATGTTCTATGTGTCCTCCAGCTCGCAGCCATTTCGCCAGCTGCTGTGGGAGGCCACACATCTGATGCCAATAAAGCCTCAGTTTGGATTGAACTTCGTCTTTAAGTCAAATTGATCGTGCCTCACCCTAGCACTTGACTCTCCGACCCTAGGAAAGAGCATCTGACTATCCACCCTGTCCATGCCACTCATAATCTTCTAGACCTCAATCAGGTCACCTCTCAACCTCCGTCATTCCAGTGAGAGTTCAGAAGAATGAGGGGGCGTTCTCATAGAAACCTATAAAATTCTATCAGGACTGGACAGGATTAATGCAGGAAGGATGTTCCCGATGGTGGGTGTGTCCAGAAGCAGTGGTCACAGTCTGAGGATATGGGGTTGACCATTTAGGACAGAGATGAGAAATTCCTCCACCCAGAGAGTGGCGAGCTTGTGGAATTTGTTACCACAGGAAGTAGTTGAGGCCAAAACATTGTATGTTTTCAAGAAGCAGTTAGATATAATAATCTTTATTATTGCCACAAGTAGGCTTACATTAACACTGCAATGAAGTTACTGTGAAAATCCCCTAGTTGACACACTCTGGCGCCTGTTCGGGTACACTGAGGGAGAATTCAGAATGTCCAAATTACTAACAAGCATGTATTTCGGGACTTGTGGGAAGAAACCAGAGCACCCGGAGGAAACCCACGCAGACACGGGGAGAACGTGCAGACTCCTCACAGGCAGTGATCCAAGCCGGGAATCGAACTTGGGACCCTGGCGCTATGAAACAACAGTGCTAACCTCTGTGCTACCGTGTGGCCCATGTGGATATGGTACTTAGGGCGAAGGGGATCAAAGGATATTGGGGGAAAGTGGGATTAGGCTATTGAGTTGATCCGCCATGATCATAATGAATGGCAGAGTGGGCAGCACGGTAGCACAGTGGTTAGCACAGTTGCTTCACAGCTCCAGGGTGCCTGGTTCGATTCCGGGCTTGGGTCACTGTCTGTGCGGAGTCTGCACATTCTCCCTGTGTCTGCGTGGGTTTCCTCCAGGTGCTCTGGTTTCTTCCCACAGTCCAAAGGTGTCAGGTGGATTGGCCATGATAAAATTGCCCTTAGTATCCAAAAAGGTTAGGTGGGGTTACAGGGATAGGTTGGAAATGTGGGCTTAAATGGGGTACTCTTTCCAAGGGCTGGTGCAGACTCGATGGGCTGAAAGGCCTCCGTCTGCACTGTAAATTCTATGAAGGGCCGAATGGCCTCCTCCAGGTTCTATTTTTTCTATGTTTCCAAGACCCCCGGGGGAAAAATTAATCGATTCCATTTCCCTCTCTGTCTTTCTCCCGTGATGCTATCTGTGACCTGCTGAACACCTCTTTTTGAATGAGCACTTTCCCTGGTTTAACCCTCAATGTGAGGGGTTGCAAGTGGGTGGGTGAAGGCACCCCTGACTGGAGGCTGTTCCTGCTCGGGGACTGTTCACAGTGCCTTCTTCCTGCCGCCGCACAGAATCACATGAGGGTTTATTTAAAGGAGGGAGAGAGAGAGAAAAAAGCGGGTGAGTGGCGTCTGACGTGAGTGAAGGTCACAGGAGGGGAGAGACCTCCCTCTCTCTCTCTCGGAGTGTCCCGGCTTGCCGGAGGGTTGCGGATCCGCTGCCCGGCTCAGCCCAGCCCGCACAGTGGCCTTGCGAGCTCAGTCGGTGCCTTTACCTCTTTAACCGGGTGAGTGAGGCGGCAGTGGGTGATGTGGTAGTTTTGTTTTGTGTCTGGGCCAAGTACTGCACACACACACACACACCTCTCTCTCTCTCGGCTGCAACCAATGGCCTTAGTTATCAGTCCCAACAGCCGGCAAACGCCAAGGTTATTGAGGAGTTTTACTTCAAAAATCACTGAGATGAAGCAACCTTAGCAATTTATTTTGCACAAGAAACAAAGTATTTTAATGCCCGCGGTGCATTTTCTGTTTCATTCTTAAACCGCCTCCCTTTGTTTTAATGCATCCCCCCCCCCCCCTTCCAAAACAAATCTTTATTTCTGTCACATCTACCGCAAAATGCTGATCTCAGCACAAATCGGCGGTAGCCTGGCCAGTAAAGATGTCGGTTGATTTATATGAGACTGGAGAGTTTATTCTCTCTTTCCCCCTCCTCCCCCTTTCCAGTTTGCCCTTCTCTTGCCCTTCTCTTGTCCTTTTCGTGTCATTGTCGTCCATTGCCATTATAGCCGCTTGTTGGGGACTAGAACCGTGTGTGTTGTGACCCAAGTTATACGCTGGCCTGCTCCATTTCATCAGTGCTCTCTCCCGCTAAGCTGTTCCCTGGCAACGCCTGAATGGTGGAATGGTCATTTGCGAAGCCATGCCGTTGGGGGGGGGGGAAAAATCTCTCCATTCATGCAAAGCCCAAAAGGTCGACCATATGATGTTCGTCCACCGGTAGACAATCTTAACCCTTACTGTTGGGTGGGGTTGCTGGGTTGTGGGGATAGGGTGGAGGTGTTGACCTTGGGTAGGCTGCTCTTTCCAAGAGCTGGTGCAGACTTGATGGGCCGATTGGCCTCCTTCTGCACTGTAAATTCTATGATAATCTCATTCCTCAGAAAAGGAGGCTGTTTTTCTCCCATTGGACTGTGACAGTTGGGGTCAGGTTGCCAGAAAAGGGGTTTTCATTTTGGACATCATTTCAAAGGGAGCTAAGCTGGCTTCTCTTGGAAGAGGGGTATTAATAGCATTGCCCCCTCCGCCTTCCCCAGCCCAAATGTTCTTATCCTTATTTGAGTGGGAGATCAGAGAAGTACTTTTGCTTTGCAGAACAGTATCACGTGATGGTGGTGGGGTATAAAGTTCACAATAAAATAATTACAAATGGACCCAGGATAGAGCAGACGGATGACCTTCTCACTGCAGACATTTTGATGTGCTGTGACTATTTAAAGACAAAGGGAATGAATGAATGGTAATAAAGTTATAGGGTTTATAAACCTGTAAGTAGAATAACCTCTTAATAGCAACTCAAACTCTTCATTTCAACTCTCCGGTTTCATATGCAAATCTTCCTCTCCATAAATACAATCATTCTTCGACACTCCTGAACCTTTTCGTGATCATTTCGTGGTTTTTATTGTTTGAAACCACTGTGTTATGATTCAGAGTGATGGGTCCTTTTATGTGTTACTGTGCATTCTTACAGTCGGCATTTGCACGTGGAGTAACAATCAACTTTTTAAAAATATAAATTTAGAGTACCCACTTAATTTTTTTCCAATTAAGGGGCAATTTAGCGTGTTCAATCCACCTACCTTGCACAACTTTGGGTTGTGGGGGCAAAACCCACGCAAACACGGGGAGAATGTGCAAACTCCACATGGACAGTGACCCAGAGCAGGGTTCGGACCTGGGACCTCGGCGCCATGAGACTGCAGTGCTACCACTGCGCCGCCGTGCTGCCCAATCAACTTTTTTAACCCTGTGGTTGATGGGGCCGGCCCCCAACTCCTGCCACCTCTGCCCTTTCCCTCCCATAATCAAAATCTGGGTCTCCCATCTCCTCACTTTTCACCCCACCAGTCGCCACATTCCAAAGATCATGCACTGTCATTATTTCTGCCGATTCCGGCATGTTGCCACTACTAAACACATCTTCAACAGCCCCCCCCCCCCAAAATAGTGATCACTTTCTGTGACACCCTGGCCCACTCCTCCATCCCCCAAATCCTTCATCCACTTACCACGGCACCTTACCATGAAATCGTAGAAGGTGCAACACCTGTCCCTTTACTTCCTCCCTCCTCACTGTCCCAGGGCTCAAACGCTCCTTTCAGATGAAGCAGCATTTCACTTGCACCTCCTTCAGTTTGATCTACTGTATTCACTGCTTCCAATGCATGAGACTAAACACAGACTGGGTCCACAAGCATGACCCCAACCTTCCTGTTGTGTGCCATTTTCACTCAGCATCTCGCTTTCCTGCCCACACGTCTGTCCGTCCTTGGTCTGCTGCAGTGAAGCCTGGCACTAACTGGAGGAACATCCCCCATCTTCCAATTAGGCATGTTACAGCCTTTTGGACTCAACATGAGTTCAACAATTTTCTCACACACACACCGGGCGATCAGTTACATGTTCTTCAGTTTTGCTTTTACTGAGCACTGACCTTTGTTCTCGTTTTAACAAATTCTGCTATCGTACCTTTATGCCACTATCAGTATTACTTTAGTCCTTAATGCTACCACTAGCACCAATTTTGGCTTGTATCCTTGACATCTTTGTCAATCGCTCCTTAGCCCCAACCTATCTCCCTGGTCTTCTGTTCTGCCCCCTCTCCAGCCAAATAATCCATTACATTTCTACCCTTCGGTTCTGAAGAAGGGTCATATGGACTTGAAACATTAACTGCGTTTCTCTCTCCACAGATGCTGCTAGACCTACTGAGTTTATCCAGCGTTTTCTGTTTTTATTTAAAATTTCCAACATCCACACTAATAACTTTTATTTTTAATGATGTAAATATAGTAATGTTCCAGTGCGTTACAGTTCTATGCCTGGGTGTTCCTAACTCCTTCGTATGAAAGTAGTCACTGGGAGCAGCCCCGGGTCCAATCCCTGACACGGACAACCTGGGCATCATGGCACTGCCAGCCTGGCACACTGGAGGTGCTCCTGCCAGCCTGACAGTGCCAAGGTGCCTGGATGGCACTGCCTGGGTGCCAGCAGGAGTGTGGGGGTACTACCCTGCCCAGAGCCCAACCACCTGGGAGACCTCCCCAGGTCCCATTTATGCCTGGTCCATGTTTGTGTGGACCAATACTGAATTGTGCCATGGCGAGCTCTCCCAGGCGTTCATTCCCAGGCCTCCGGAGAATCAGGTGGCAACATATTTAAATGAGCCCAATGACTCACTTAAATATGTAAATCTGGATCTCACGAAGTGAGGACAAGATCCCGATCGTAACAGATTCCGCGAGGTATTCGGAAGGTTGCAAATCCCGTGAGAGGCCTCGTGTGAGATTTAACGGCCTCATAACGTCACCGAGTCGGGCGTGACCAGGCCATTCGATTGCGCCCATAATTATTAGCTGTATCACAATGTTAAAATTCATTCTCTCAACTATAATCAGATTCATGTGTGATTTATTTATACGTTTACAAGAATTTACTTTCCCTTTTGAATTCTTATCTTCCTTCTGTCATGTGAGAGTACCTTTAAGAAATGGGTGTTTATGAATGGATGTGTATATAAATATCTGTAGTAAGAGTACCTTTAAGAAATTGGTGTTTATTACTGCAGTGATGTCAGAGAGTGGGTGGAGCTGGGCTGTCTGTCAGCTTTTTACTTTCGTTTTTGAGCAAGCTGCAGGCTGTGTTTTAGTTTCGTTTTCAGTGTTGGAGCTGAAGCCAGACCAAGCAGGTATACTGCTGTTCTCTCTGCCATCAAAAGACTATCTCTTGATCATTTGGTGAATTCAGGATTATAAATGTTCTCCGTAGTGAATGTAAACCTAATGTGCTTCTGGTAAAAGGTGTTTTAAGTCTTCTGGATGTTAAAAGGAAAGTTTAAAGGATTACTTAGTGTTGTATTCTTTGGGGGTTGTATTTGAATTAATGGTTGCTAAGATGTTCATTATGTTTTAAAAAGGTTAACTTGAGTTCATAGAATAAACATTGTTTTGCTTTAAAAAAAATACTTTTCCATTTCTGCTGTACCACACCTGTAGAGTAGGCCGTGTGCTCCCCATACCACAATCTATTAAAAGTCGTGGGTCAGGTGAACTCCATGATACACTTTGGTGTTCTCTGAACCCTGGCCCATAACACTTCGACATGCATTAGTGTCAGAAGATATTTTATTGCTAATAAGCTTCCCAATTCATTATGATAGATTCTTCCCCTTTCCATGTGCTAGTTATGCTTCAGCCTCTTAGTTTATTGCTCTTTGATCAGGATCGGTTTGATGAGATTTTCATTCAACCAATGATTCATGAGCATGACCCTGCATTCCCAGCAAGTTGCCCTAATTGCAGGGGTGCACGGTTAGAATAGATGTTCGGCTGTTGTAGTCCTATCCCTGACCGTGGGATGGGTTTCTGAATTTGTCCATTTTGAACTACAGCAGCAGAATTTCAACCTTTCATTTTCAGATGATCAACTTGACCTACCTCATGTGATTAGAACTGGCCACCATACCTTTTCAGTGAAGGAATCTTAAATTCCTCATGAGTGAAAATAAATGTTTCTGTGTACAACGGCCAGCGCTTCAACAATCTAGGATGTTACAGCAGTCTTAATAGGAGGGGTGTTGTGATGCCAGGTCAAAAAGAATACAGGGTTTATTTAACTATCTGTGCTGGCTTTATTGGAATGAATACACCGAGGGCAGTGGGTGCTTGGAACTTGCTGCCAGAGGAGGTGGTGGAAGCAGGTACAATTATGACATTTAAGGGGCATCTTGAGAAATACATGAATAGGATAGGAATAGAGGGATACGGACCCCGGAAGTGCAAATGGTTTTAGGTTCGATGGGCAGCATGGTTGGCACAGGCTTGAAGGGCCAAAGGGCTTGTTCCTGTGCTGTACTTTACTTTGTTCTTTGAATGCTGGCCTTCCTGTTATCCTCATTTTAAAATTTTCTTCTCCCCTTCTCTCTAGGGTGGCTTTATTTTAAAATAAAGATTGAAGAACAATCCTGGCCCGATATTCATCATGGCCAGTTTATTCCGTGGGGCGATGTGCTACTCCTTGCCATTGTTCCACAGTGTACCAACTGTGACAGTTAAAAGAACGCTGTGCAAACGCTATTTTAGAACTTACCGAGTTTTGTGGAACCAGCAAGCAGTTAAAGGTAAAGATTGCTGTTTTGTTTTCCCATGTAGTTTGTACCACACTCCAACTAAACAAGAGGAGTGAGTTGCTAACATGTGTTCTGATTTCTCATCATTTGAAACCTCCTGTTTTGGTATCTTTGAACATCCATTGCATTTGGGTTGCTCCCCTTGTAACGCAAATTCCATTCGTGCAAGCTCAGGAAAAACACAGAGCTTTGCCATGCCTTAAAACAACTAATTTAGATGGCCTGATGGATGTGGAGAATTGTGATTATGTGTGGCTGTTGCAATACTGACTGAACTATAGAATCAGCTTGTGCTTTATTTTAATGTCAGTATAGTAACGAGAATATATTCATTTTCTGTTTCAATTTATCAGCGTGCTTGGGCGGCACAGCGCAGTGGTGGTTAGCACTGCTGATTCACGGCGCCGAGGACCCGGGTTCAATCCCGGCCCCGGGTCACTGTCTGTGTGGAATTTGCACATTCTTCCCTTTTCTGCATGGGTCTCACCCCCACAACCCAAAATGTGCAGGGTAGGTGGATTGGCCGGCTAAATTGCCCCTTAATTGGGGGGGGAAAAAGAATTGGGCTCCTAAATTTAAAAAAAAAAAATTATCAGTGTGCAGCCTTCACATTGTTTTCCATATGGTAGTCTCATATAATCAATAGTTTAGACGTGAAATAATGATTAATCTAATTTACACATCTTAAAGGTCTTGTCTAGCTTTCTTTGCATCAAAGAGCAGCAGTATTTTATGATTGACCATCAGGTTCTTGTGCATGGTATGATTTCTTGGGTTATGCAATAAAAGTAATTGACCTCACTGCAGGTTTGACTCGCTGGTCAGCCTTTCCTAGGCCCGTATTGGGCAGAGTTCCCAGCAACTATTTACTAGAACTTGAGACCGTGCGTGTCCTTGCCAATAAAGGAGTGACATGTGAAACCAACATGTGTGCAGTGAAAGCGGAGTAGTTGAGAGCTGGATATAATGTGGAATTTGTGCAAGGAAGTAATGTCTTTGTTCCAGGACTAGATTAATTCAACATATTGATCAAATTGTATTGAACAACGATAATAGCTCAATTTACTAATTCCAAGTTCAAGAGGAAAAATAGAATTATGGAGGTTTTCAAGGATTCATCTCTGCCAGCTTTTTGCTGACGCTAAAATTAATTCTCAGATTTTAAAAATTCATTCTCAGGGTGTGGACGTAGCTGGCAAGGATTGCATCCAATGCACATTCCTAGTTAGCCAAAGGAACATGTGACAGGTCACCTTTATCTGTCTTCCTATGCTTCTATCATTGAAACAATTTTCCTTTTCAAAAAGATGTTTGTCAAATCCATGCTGCAACCCACCTAACCCTTCTCTCTCTTCCTTGTGATACTTAATATAGATACTGTTTCAATTCACTGCAATAGTGTCCAGTTGCAGAATACATTTTAATGTTTCAATGGAAATCCGAACATAGTTCTTAACTTGCTACAATGAGTCAAAGCTATACAAAGAAAATTACAGCACAGGGACAGGCCCTTCGGCCCTCCAAGCCTGCACCGACCATGCTGCCCATCTGAACTAAAAAACCCTACCCTTCCGAGGACCATATCCCTCTATTCCCATCATATTCATGTGGTCCTTTTTGATTTTTGTCTTTGGTTTCTCTGCCATCCACTTTTCCCTTTACTGCCTTTTGTTTCTGTCCCCACCTTACTTTCCTCCGATTTCCTGCATCGGTTTCCATCCCCCTACCATATTAGTTTAAACCCTCCCCAACAGCATTAGCAAACCCTTCCACTCGGACAGAAATGTCAACTTTTTTTAAAAAAAAGCTTTGATTATCACCGAATCACAATCTTTACAATGCAGAAGGAGGCTATTCGGCCATGGAACCTGCACTGGCTCTCTGCAAAAGCATTCAATCTAGTCCCACTCCCCTGCCTTATCCCCATAACATTGCATGTTCTCACTTTCCAGATCACAATCCAATTTCATTTTGAATGAGTCAGTTGAACTTCCACAACCTTCTCATGAAGTTTGTTGCAGACTCCAACTACCCTCTGGATGAATATTTTTTTCCTCGCATCACTTTTACTCCTTTTAATTTGTGCCCTCTAGATCTTGATGCACTCTTGAGTGGGAACAATTTCTCATTATTTACCCTGTTAATACCCCTCAGGATCTTGACTACTTCTATCAAGTCTCCTCTCAGCCTTCTTTTCTCCGAGGAAAACCGTCCCAACCTTTCCAATCTATCTCCATGGCTACAGCTCTTTACCCTTGGAATCTTTCCTGGGAATCTCCTCTGTACTCTCTCCAGTGCCTTCACATCCTTCCTCAAGTACAGCACCCAGAACTGGATGCAGTCTCTAGATGAGGCTTAACTAGTATCTAATATAGGTTTAACATGTCTTCCTTACTCTTGTACTCCGTGTCGTTATTAATGAAGCCTAAGGTACCATCTGCTTTGTTAACTGCTCTCTCAACCTGCATTGTCACCTTCAATGACTTATGTACATATACACCGAGGTCCCTCTGTCCTTCCACCTCCTTTAGAATTTATTTTATTTTTATACTGTCTCTCCATATTCTTCCTGCCAAATGAATCACCTCACCCTTCTCTGTAATGAACTTCATCTGTCACTTGTCTGCCCAATCCACCAACATGTCTATGTCCCTTTGAAGTTCAAGACTGTCCTCATCACTGTTGACAATGTTTCTAATCGTCATATCATTTGCAAATGTTGATGCCCTGAACACCACATTCTAGGTCATTAATATAAATATCAGGAAGAGTAAGGGTCCCAACACTATCCCCTGGGGAATTCCACTACAAATCTTCCTCCAATCCAAGAAACAACTATGTATCACTATCCTCTGTTTCCTATCACTCAGCCAATTTCTTATCCAAGTGCCTACTTATTCCATGAGCTAGACGTTTGCTCCCAAGTCTGCTGTGTGGCACTGTAACAAATACCTTTTGAAAATCCATATACACCAAATCAACAGCGTTGCCCTTATCAACCTCGGCTATCTCCTCAAAATAATCTGCAGCAAATTAGTTAAACGTGATTTTGCCTTGCTGAATCCATGCTGGCTTTCCTTCATTATCCTGCACTTGTCTAAGTGACTATTGACTTTTGTCCCAAACTATTGTTTCCAAATGTTTCCCTACCACTGAAGACAAACTGACTGGTCCGCAGTTGCCGGCTTTATCCTCGCACGCCCTTTGTGAACAAGGGTGCAACATTCGCCATTCTTCAGTCCTCTGGCACCGTCCCTGTGTCTAAGGAAGACTGGAAGATTATCGTTGGTGTCTCTGAAATTTCCCCTCTATCGCATCCCTCAGCCCCTTGGATGCATCTTATCCAGTCATGGTACATTATCCAGGAAAGATATCCTTTGTAACACCTCCTCCCTCTTAATTGTAAATTTTCCTAGTGTGCCGGTTACCGCCTCTCTCACCTCGGCCTTAGTCGCACCTTTGTAAAGACCGATGCAAAGCACTCATTTAATACCTCTCCTGGCTCCGTGTGCAAGTCCCTTTTTTCAAAAGATTTCTAATTGGCCCTATTTCTTTTTAACAAACAATTTTATTGAGGTATTTTTGGCATTGTAAACAGTAACTATATACATTAGTGTGCAAATATCAATTACAAAAACATAATGCAAATAACAGTTCCTCTCTCGCAAATAGACCCGCCTATTCTTCCCCCCTACTCTACACTATTCTATTCTACCCCCGGCTGACGATTAGTTCCCCGCGAAGAAGTCGATGAATGGTTGCCACCTCCGGGCGAACCCCGATAGTGATCCTCGTAAGGCGAACTTGATTTTTTCCAAGCCGAGAAAACTTGCCATGTCCGACAGCCATACTTCGGTCTTTGGGGGCTTTGAGTCACTCCAGGCCAACAGTATTCGTCGCCGGGCTACCAGGGAAGCAAAGGTCACAACGTCGGCCTCTATCCCCTCCTGGATTCCCGGGTCCTCCGACACCCCAAAAATCACCCCCTCTGGACTCATCGCCACCCTTGTTTTCAGTACCCGGGACATGACATCGGCAAATCCCTGCCAGTACCCCCTGAGTTTTGGGCACGCCCAGAACATGTGGACATGTGGTTCGCTGGTCCATCGCACATCTAGCACACTTGTTCTCCAGCCCAAAGAATTTACCAGGCCACCGTCATGTGGGCCCGGTGAAATGAATCAGTCCGAGCCTGGCACATGTTGCGGTTGCATTTACCCTCCTCAGTGCGTCTGCCCATACGCCTCCCTCCAGCTCCCCACCAAGCTCCTCCTCCCACTTGAGTTTCAGTTCCTCGGTCCCTGTGTCCTAGCCCTATTCTTTTTTATCATCCTTTTTATTATTTATAGCTTATAGAAGACCTTGGGTATTCCATTTTATGTTAGCTGTTTATTGTACAATTGTAAATTTTCTTTACGCAAGTTGTTCAGGGAGGCTCTGGACATCAAATAAACTTAAAGTTTTAGAAATTTTAATCTGGCCCAAAGATCATTTGGAAGTCCTAATACTAATACTTTTAGCACACTAATCCTAAAAACAACACTGCTGTTTAATATGAAAAGTAAAAATTGGTTTAAGAAAATCAATTCAATCCTTTAACTACTAATTCTATGTTCAAAATGGAAATAAAAGGTGAGGTTTTCTGCTTTAGCCCTTGTCAGCCTGCAATTGTCAGGCGTTTACCATAAGTGGAAAATCATGGATTGGTGATCACGTAGAAAAAAAGTTGAATGAAGATTTGTAAAGAGTACAGAAAAGTGGATAAGTTAGCGTTTACAAACAAAAAGGACACTTGAATTAAGACCATACACCATTAAAAGAAAACTTTATAATTGTTAAAGAATCTGAAGTTTTGGTGGAATATAGAACAGGTAAATCAATACCCGGGAAATCAAACGGAGAATGTTTGGCACATTATGCTCACCAGAATTCACATCATTTTCTTTGTCAATGAAAATTTATGAATTATTCGTCACCCGTATATACTCTTGCTGTTGTTTTTGTTGTTGGTGTCTGGCTGATAAATATGGTATGTGCTCTTGTCTATAACATTCCAACCTACGAACTAGGAGCAGGAGTAGGCCACTCGGCCCCTCAAGCCTGCTCCGCCATTCCGTAAGATCATGGCTGATCTGATTGTAACCTTGTAGTACCGTCAATATGACGCAAGGCAGGTTGAGGTAATGTCAATTGAAGGCTTTATTAAGCAGAACTTTATCCCCAGCAGCGTGGTTACAGAATGCAGCTGCTGAGGGAAATGGAGGGAAAAGCTGGGTTCTTATACCGGCATTTCTGGGTGGAGTCCAGTAGGTGGCAGATCCTATCAGGACCTGGCATCCCTCCACCAATAGCCTGTCGACACGTGGTGTACCATATTACCCCTAATACATACCACCACATTCACCCCTTGTTGAAAAAGAACCCGGCGGGATGGTGGTTTGCATGGTGGTAGGGGTTTACAGAGTCGGTACTGTGCCGTAACTTTGAACAAAACACAAAATTATCGCTTCAACTGGGCCAACGGGCCAAACAGGGTCGGCATGATGCCATAACTATAACTAAACACAATAACTGAAAACGTTGAGAGTTAAAGTGATTCGATGAGCCGGATGGGTGCCCTGGTCGTCCTTTCCGATCGTCTCGGGCGCGGTGGTGATGGCGCTGGCTCGAGTCCCGTCAACTCTGGGAGCGTAGCGCTGTCCCCTGTGTCCTTACTCCTGGGCGGGTCTGGGAGGAGAACCGAACCCCCCGGGAAGGGGGTGGCTGCGGGATGAACCGGCGGGAATGAGGAGGTGGTGATTGGCGTTGGGGGGGTGTGGGTAGCCCCGGCGGGCGCCAGGTCTCGCAGGGAGACCGTATCCCGTCGGCCATCGGGGTACTCCACATAGGCGTATTGCGGGTTGGCGTGAAGGAGATGCACCCGTTCCACCAACGGATCTGACTTGTGCGCCCGCGCATGTTTCCGGAGCAGAATGGGTCCTGGAGCTGCTAGCCAGGTCGGAAGTGGCATTCCAGAGGAGGACTCCCTAGGAAAGAGGAGGAGGTGCTCATGAGGCGTTTGATTCGTGGTGGTGCACAGCAGGGACCGGATAGAGTGAAGGGCATCCGGGAGGACTTCCTGCCAGCGGGAAATTGGGCGACTCCTAGACCGGAGGGCCAGCAGGACGGTCTTCCAGACCGTTCCATTCTCCCTTTCGACCTGCCCGTTCCCCCGGGGGTTGTAACTGGTTGCCCTGCTCGAGGCTATGCCCTTGCTGAGCAGGAATTGACGCAGTTAATCACTCATAAAGGAGGACCCCCTGTCGCTATGGATATAGTCGGGGAAACCGAACAGTGTAAAAATGGTACCGAGGGCTTTAATGACCGTGGACGCTGTCATGTCGGGGCAGGGGATGGCGAAAGGGAAACGGGAGTATTTATCAACGACGTTCAGGAAGTACGTGTTGCGATCGGTGGAGGGGAGGGGGCCTTTGAAATCCAAACTGAGGCATTCAAAGGGTCGAGAGGCCTTAACCAGGTGCACTCTATCTGGCCTGAAAAAGTGTAGTTTGCACTCCGCGCAGATCTGGCAGTTTCTGGTGACTGTTCAGACGTCCTCGACGGAGTAAGGGAGGTTGCGGGCCTTAAGGAAGTGGTAGAAATGAGTGACCCCAGGGTGGCAGAGGTCCTCGTGGGGGGCTTGTAGACGGTCCACTTGTACATTGGCACATGTGCTGCGAGATAGGGCATCGGATGGCTCGTTCAGCTTTCCGGGACGGTACAAGATCTCATAATTGAAGGTGGAGAGTTTGATCCTCCACCGCAAGATCTTGTCGTTCTTGATCTTGCCCCGCTGTGCATTATCGAACATGAAGGCAACCGACTGTTGGTCAGTGAGGAGAGTGAATCTCCTACCGGCCAGGTAATGCCTTCAGTGTCGCACAGCTTCCACTATTGCTTGTGCCTCCTTTTCCACTGAGGAGCGGCGGATTTCTGAAGCGTGGAGGGTTCGGGAGAAGAAGGCCACGGGTCTGCCTGCTTGGTTGAGGGTGGCTGCCAGAGCTACATCGGATGCGTCGCTCTTGACCTGGAAGGGGAGGGACTCGTCAATGGCGCGCATCGTGGCCTTTGCGATATCCGCTTTGATGCGGCTAAAGGACTGGCATGCCTCTGTCGACAGGGGAAAAGTAGTGGACTGGATTAGCGCACGGGCCTTGTCGGCGTATTGTGGAACCCACTGGTCGTAATAAGAAAAGAAGCCCAGGCAACGTTCCAGGGCTTTGGCACTGGGGGAGAGGGAACTCCATGAGGGGGCGCATGCGTTCGGGTCAGGGCCTATCACTCCATTGCGCACTACGTAGCCCAGGATGGCTAGACGATCGGTGCGGAACACGCATTTTTCTTTGTTGTAAGCGAGGTTCAGGGCATGAGCTGTCTGGAGGAATTTTTGGAGGTTGGCGTCGTGGTCCTGCTGGTCGTGGCCGCAGATGGTGACGTTGTCGAGATACGGGAACGTGGCCCGTAAACCGTGCTGGTCAACCACTCAGTCCATCTCTCGTTGGAAGACCGAGACTCCGTTCGTGACGCCAAATGGAACCCTTAAAAAGTGGTATAACCGCCCGTCTGCTTCGAAGGCAGTATAGTTGCGGTCACCGGGACGGATGGGGAGCTGGTGGTAGGAGGACTTGAGGTCCACGGTGGAGAAGACCTTGTACTGTGCAATCCGATTGACCATGTCGGATATGCGGGGGAGAGGGTACGCATCTAGCTGAGTGTACCTGTTGATGGTCTGACTATAGTCGATGACCATCCTCTGTTTCTCCCCGGTCTTAACGACTACAGGGACTGTTGCTAGCCTGGATGATGCCTTCCTTCAGCAGTCTCTGGACTTCGGACCGGGTAAATGCTCGGTACTGGGCGCTGTACCGTCTGCTCCTTGTGGCGACGGGTTTGCAATCCGGGGTGAGGTTTGCAAACAAGGATGGCGGTTCAACTTTGAGGGTTGCGAGGCCGCAGACAGTCAGTGGGGGTATAGGGCCGCCAAATTTAAATGTTAAACTCTGGAGGTTGCATTGGAAGTCCAACCCTAGGAGTGTGGGCGCACAGAGATGGGGGAGGACATACAGCCGGTAATTTCGGAACTCCCTCCACTGTGACGTTAGGTTAGCGATGCATAACCCCGTGATCTAAACGGAGTGGGATCCCGCCGCCAGGAACATTTTCTGGGTGCTTGGCCGAATTACGAGGGAACAGCGCCTTACCGTGTCCGGATGGATAAGCTCTCCGTGCTCCCAGAGTCGATGAGACACGGCGTCTCGTAGCCATTCACTAGGACTGTAGTGGTTGCAGTCTGGAGCGTCCGGGGTCGCGACTGGTCGAGGGTCATCGAAGCCAGATGTGGTTGTTAAAGTTGAGCATCGTAATCAAGCAGTATGTGGCCGTCTGTGTCGGGGTCCTTCAGCCAAGATGGCGGCGTCCATGGATCGAGCGCGGTCGGGGTGGACAAAATGGCGGCGCCCATCTCTCCCTCGTGGCGTCCGGGGTCCAAAATGGCGGCGTCCGTTGGTCGCACATGGATCGTTGGGGGGGCTGGGTCTGTGGTCCCGTTCCTTCCCCGGAGATAGCGGCGACCCCGCGGGACTTGCCCACCGTCGCGTAGTGGCCCTTCTTCCCGCAGCTTTTGCAGGTAGCCGCGCGGGCCGGCAGCGCTGCCGAGGGTGTTTCGGCTGGCCGCAAAAATAACAGCGGGGCCCCCCCGGTTGGTCTGGTGTTTTGGCCGCGCAGGTTTGCGGGTGTCGGAGAATCGACCGCGGCGGGTGTCCAGGGAGCCCAAGGAGCTGTAGTGCGGTCGGAGGCGCGGGCGTTACGCGAGGCCATATCGAGGCATGCCGCCAGGGCCCGAGCTTCTGTAAGTCCCAGAGATTCTTTCTCCAGAAGCCTCTGGCGAGTCTGGGAAGAGGCCAAACCTGCCAGATACGCATCGCGGACCAGGAGCTCTGTGTGTTCATTCGCTGTTACCGCCGGGCAGTTGCAGTTTCGACCCAGGATCTGCAGGGCGTTATAAAACTCGTCCAGCGATTTCCCCAGGAAATTGCCGTCGTGTAGCGAGCTGGTAGCGAGCAAAAACCTGGTTGGCGGGCCGGATGTAGATATCCTTCAGCGCGGCGATGGCACCGGTGAAACTGTCCTCGTCCTCGATAAGGGAGTAGACGTCAGGACTCCCCCTGGAATAGAGGACCTGCATCTTTTGTTCGTCAGTCGGTGTGCCGGGGGTCGTTCGGAGGTAGCCCTCAAAGCATGCCAACCAGTGCTTTAAGATAGAGGTCGAGTTAGCTGCTTTGGGTGCGATGCGCAGGCACTCCGGGGTGATTCGGAGCTCCATGTTCCCACGTCGTTTTCTTCAATTTAAATTCTGCTTAATAAATTGTAGTACCGTCAATATGACGCAAGGCAGGTTGAGGTAATGTCAATTGAAGGCTTTATTAAGCAGAATTTTATCCCCAGCAGCGTGGTTACAGAATGCAGCTGCTGAGGGAAATGGAGGGGAAAAACTGGGGTCTTATACCGGCATTTCTGGGTGGAGTCCAGTAGGTGGCAGATCCTATCAGGACCTGGCATCCCTCCACCAATAGCCTGTCGACACGTGGTGTACCGTATTACCCCAATACATACCATCACAACCCTCAACCCCACATTTTGGCTAAAGGGAAGCATCACTCCACCAGACAGACTGGGTCTCCAGACTCTCCTATCTTCTGTCATCATCTATTTTGCTACTCTGTTTCACTTGACCTGATGTCATGTGGCAAGCATTGCAAGTTTAATTTGTGTATTGAAACATCAGTTAGAGTGGAATTTGAACTCATCACTGTCTGGTTAGAAGTCCACAAATATAAAACTATCAATCCACTCTGGTAAGCCATCTAACTGCTTTTATAATCTTATCTATGGTTACATGGTGTTGTGGTAATAATAACACTGGACTAGTAAATTTGAGTTCCAATCCCATTGTGGTAACCTGTAACATATCAGGGCCACAGTAGTACAGTGGTTATGCCACTGGGACAATAACACAGAGAATGGTATTTTTTATAATCTTTATTGTCACAAGTAGGCTTACATTAACACTGCAATGAAGTTACCGTGCTGCTAGTCGCCACATTACGGCACCTGTTCGGGTACACGGAGGGAGAATTTAGAACGTCCAATTTACTTAACAGCGCATCTTTCGGGACTTGTGGGAGGAAACCGGAGCACCTGGAGGAAACTCACGCACACACGGGGAGAACGTGCAGATTCCGCACAGACAGTGACCCAAGCGGGAATTGAACCTGGGACCCTGGAGCTGTGAAGCACTGTGCTACCATGTTGCCCCAGTTCCCATTCCACTAATGCAGTTTGAAAATTTGAATTCCTATTTTAAAAATCTAGAAATAAAGAAACCTCGACAGTAAAAGTACCGAGAAAGCTTTTGGATTGGCATAAAAATGCAATTGGTTCACTAATGTAGTACTGCCAATGTTCAACAGGTAAATAGCCATTTACTGAATTAGGCAGCAGAGGACATTCCAATGTCTCACCACCGTTTAGTTGTAATACCATAATTCAGGACAAACACTGGTTTCCACTCTACCCTTCTGGATCCTCTCCCTATGCAGAAGCAACTGGGGATAAAACCTAGCTCGTAAGTACAAGCTTCAATGAGCATCGCCTGCTCTCAATTCACTCTGAAGATAGTCCTGCTTTTCCGATCTGGATTTCTAACATATTTGTCAGTCAGGAAACGTTGTCATCATTGCCGTTAGCCAATATATATGAGTTCAGTCTCACGTCACTGTGCTTGACTTTTTAATGCATCCGATATGGCCCAGCACACCACTTCATTGTAACAAAGCACTGCAACATTTCAAGGAGAAAACCAATCGGCGCTTTCCAAGCTGCAAGCAACGAGGATGGGCCTTACCAACGAGCTGCTCACCCCGAGACTGATGTGAATAAATAAACCTAGTAATTTATGGGCTAGCACCAGGAGTAAAAGAACATAAAGGAACCTTCCTTACCCAGCCTGACCTATATGTGATCCCTAATCTACTTAGTTGATTCTAGACATCAGCAATTTGCATTGATGTGGAAAAGCACCCAAGCTGCCTCACAAAGGCATAATCGGTCAAAAATTAGATATTAGGAGGTGTGACCAAAAATTTGGTCAAAGAGGTTGGGTTGAAGGGGGTGGAGAAATGGAGGGGTTGAGGGAGTAATTTCCAGAGCATGCACCTTGATTTTTTTTTTTTTAAATGCATTTTATTACACACATATATCAAAATAGGTTACAGTGAATAAACATACTTCCCGACAATCAACCAGACAGTCTGTGCAGATTTTTCCCCTTTTTTACCCCCCCCTCCCCCATGACGAACAGCCCCTCAAACACGGTCACAAACATTTCCCACCTTTCCTCAAACCTTCCTGAAGAGCCCCTTAACTCATACTTTATCTTCTCTAATCGCCGGAAGTTGTACAGGTCACCCAACCAAGCTTCTACCTCTGATGGCGCTGCCGACCGCCACTCCAGCAAAATCTGCCACCGTGCAGCCAGAGAGGTGAAGGCCAAGACATCGGCCTTCCTCCTCTCATGAGCTCTGGCTTCTCTGAAACCCCAAATATCGCCACCAAAGGGTCTGGGTCCACCTCCTCCTCCACTATCCTGGCTAAGACCGTGAACACTCCCGCCCAGAATCTTCCAAAACTTGTGCGCATGATTCGCTGGCCCCCGCCCACACCTCTCACACTCATCTGCTATCCCCTGAAAGAAAGCATGCACCTAAATGGTTGAAGGAGACACAGTGGTTATAACTGCTGCTTCACAGTGCCTGGGACCCGGATTCAATTCCTGTCTTGGGTCACTGTTTGTGTAAAATTTGCACTTTCTCCCCGTGGCTACATGAGTTTCCCTTCGGGGTGCTCCAGTTTGCTCCCACAGTCCAAAGATGTGTGGGTTAGGTGGATTGGCCATGCTAAATTGCACCTATGTGTCTAAAAATGTTCAGGTTAGGTGAGGTTACGGCGATAGGAAGGGGTGCCTAGGTAAGAGTGCTCTTTCGGAGTGTCGGTGCAGACTCAATGGGCCAAATGGCCTTCTGTCCTGTAGGAATTTGAAGGCAAAACACCAGTGGCAGGGTAAAGGGAGAAGTAGATGTGGAAGTTGCTGAAAACGGAGAAATTGAATCTTTGAGGATGGGTCTTTGAGTTGGAGGAATTGATAGAAATTCAGAAATGAGGCTATGTAGGCCGTTACGGTACCCAGCCGAGACCCCAATTTATATTAGGAAACCGGATGAGAGGCCAACAATACTTCAATTTGTAAACTGTGAGGAAAAGATATCACGCTTCAGGAGTGATTCCACTGACAACCAATCTTTTACATTAAGACAAACTCTATTATTAACACTGAATTAACCCCATTAAAATCCAAGAAAAAATATATGCTTTTCAATTAACAGCTAAACAGTTTTTTAAAAAGTCTTTGATCTTACTTTCCCATCTACTTCTAAACTGTCGCTTAAACAAAATCCAAGCACACGGGTCAAATACCACTTATTAATACAACACTCAGTGCTTTACAGATATCTGCATAAATTCCTTTTTTTTTAAAATAAATATTTTATTGAAAATTTTTGGTCAACCAACACAGTACATTGTGCATCCTTTACACAACATTATAACAATACAGATAATAATGACCTTTTTTATATAAACAAAAAACAACAAATAAATAAATATTAAATAACAAATGAAAACTAGCCCTAATTGGCAACTGCCTTGTCACAGGCTATACCCCCCCCACCCCCACCCCCCCATCCCTCCCCTCTCCCCCCCCCCCCCCCACAAAGTCCTGGGCTGCTGCTGCTGCCTTCTTTTTTCCCCCATCTATCTTTCCGCAAGATATTCGACGAACGGTTGCCACCGCCTGGTGAACCCTTGAGCCGACCCCCTTAGGACGAACTTAATCCGCTCTAGCTTTATGAACCCCGCCATATCATTTATCCAGGTCTCCACCCCCGGGG
This sequence comes from Scyliorhinus torazame, assembly GCF_047496885.1. Lineage (NCBI taxonomy): Eukaryota > Metazoa > Chordata > Chondrichthyes > Carcharhiniformes > Scyliorhinidae > Scyliorhinus > Scyliorhinus torazame. Next base: position 36,385,256 of record NC_092718.1, read on the forward strand.
GCTTGGCTTCTTTCCACATTAGCAATATCCTGCGCCGGGCTACTAGGGACGCAAAGGCCAAAACATCGGCCTCTCTCGCCTCCTGCACTCCCGGCTCTTGTGCAACCCCAAATATAGCCAACCCCCAGCTTGGTTCGACCCGGACTCCTACTACTTTTGAAAGCGCCTTTGTCACCCCCACCCAAAACCCCTGTAGTGCCGGGCATGACCAAAACATATGGGTATGATTCGCTGGGCTTCTCGAGCACCTCGCACACCTATCCTCCACCCCAAAAAATTTACTGAGCCGTGTTCCAGTCATATGTGCCCTGTGTAATACCTTAAACTGAATCAGGCTTAGCCTGGCGCACGAGGACGACGAGTTTACCCTGTTTAGGGCATCTGCCCACAGCCCCTCCTCGATCTCCTCCCCTAGCTCTTCTTCCCATTTCCCTTTTAGTTCGTCCACCATAGTCTCCCCTTCGTCCCTCATTTCCCTATATATATCCGACACCTTACCATCCCCCACCCATTTCTTTGAGATGACTCTGTCCTGCACCTCTTGTGTCGGGAGCTGCGGGAATTCCCTCACCTGTTGCCTCGCAAAAGCCCTCAATTGCATGTACCTGAATGCATTCCCTTGGGGCAACCCATATTTCTCGGTCAGCGCTCCCAGACTTGCGAACTTCCCGTCCACAAATAGATCTTTCAGTTGCGTTATTCCTGCTCTTTGCCACATTCCATATCCCCCATCCATTCCCCCCGGGGCAAACCTATGGTTGTTGCTTATCGGGGACCCCCCCAATGCTCCGGTCTTTCCCCTATGTCGTCTCCACTGTCCCCAAATCTTCAGTGTAGCTACCACCACCGGGCTCGTGGTGTAGTTCCTCGGTGAGAACGGCAATGGGGCTGTCACCATAGCCTGCAGGCTGGTCCCCCTACAGGACGCCCTCTCTAATCTCTTCCACGCCGCTCCCTCCTCCTCTCCCATCCACTTACTCACCATTGAAATATTAGCGGCCCAATAATACTCACTTAGGCTCGGTAATGCCAGCCCCCCCCTATCCCTACTACGTTGTAAGAATCCCTTCCTCACTCTCGGAGTCTTCCCGGCCCAAACAAAACCCATGATGCTCTTTTCTATCCTTTTAAAAAAAGCCTTCGTGATCACCACCGGGAGGCACTGAAACACAAAGAGGAATCTCGGGAGGACCACCATCTTAACCGCCTGCACCCTCCCTGCCATTGACAGTGCTACCATATCCCATCTCTTGAAATCTTCCTCCATCTGTTCCACCAACCGCGTTAAATTTAGCCTGTGCAATGTGCCCCAATTCTTAGCTATCTGGATCCCCAGGTAACGAAAGTCTCTTGTTACCTTCCTCAACGGTAGGTCTTCTATTTCTCTACTCTGCTCCCCTGGATGCACCACAAACAGCTCACTCTTCCCCATGTTCAATTTATACCCTGAAAAATCCCCAAACTCCCCAAGTATCCGCATTATTTCTGGCATCCCCTCCGCCGGATCCGCCACATATAGTAGCAGATCATCCGCATATAAAGATACCCGGTGTTCTTCTCCTCCCCTAAGTATTCCCCTCCATCTCTTGGAACCTCTCAGCGCTATCGCCAGGGGCTCAATCGCCAGTGCAAACAGTAATGGGGACAGAGGACATCCCTGCCTTGTCCCTCTATGGAGCCGAAAATATGCCGATCCCCGTCCATTCGTGACCACACTCGCCACTGGGGCCCTATACAACAGCTGCACCCATCTAACATACCCCTCTCCAAAACCAAATCTCCTCAACACCTCCCACAGATAATCCCACTCCACTCTATCAAATGCTTTCTCGGCATCCATCGCCACTACTATCTCCGTTTCACCCTCTGGTGGGGCCATCATCATTACCCCTAACAGCCTCCGTATATTGGTGTTCAGCTGTCTCCCCTTCACAAACCCAGTTTGGTCCTCGTGAACCACCCCCGGGACACATTCCTCTATTCTCATTGCCATTACCTTGGCCAGGACCTTGGCATCCACATTTAGGAGGGAAATTGGTCTGTAGGACCCGCATTGTAGCGGATCCTTTTCCTTCTTTAAGAGAAGCGATATCGTTGCTTCAGACATAGTCGGGGGCAGTTGTCCCCTTTCCTTTGCCTCGTTAAAGGTCCTCGTCAGTACCGGGGCGAGCAAGTCCAAATATTTTCTGTAAAATTCAACTGGGAATCCGTCCGGTCCCGGGGCCTTTCCCGTCTGCATGTTCCTAATTCCTTTCACCACTTCTTCTACCGTGATCTGTGCTCCCAGTCCCACCCTTTCCTGCTCTTCCACCTTGGGAATTTCCAGCCAATCCAAAAAATCCATCATTCTCTCCCTCCCACCCGGGGGTTGGGCTTCATACAATTTTTTATAAAATGTCTTGAACACTTCATTCACTCTCTCCGCCCCCCGCTCCATCTCTCCTTCCTCATCCCTCACTCCCCCTATTTCCCTCGCTGCTCCCCTTTTCCTCAATTGGTGTGCCAGCAATCTGCTCGCCTTCTCCCCATATTCATACTGTACACCCTGCGCCTTCCTCCATTGTGCCTCTGCAGTGCCTGTAGTCAGCAAGTCAAATTCCACATGCAGCCTTTGCCATTCCCTGTACAGTCCCTCCTCCGGTGCTTCCGCATATTGTCTGTCCACCCTCAAAAGTTCTTGCAGCAACCGCTCCCGTTCCTTCCTCTCCTGCTTCCCTTTATGTGCCCTTATTGATATCAGCTCCCCCCTAACCACCGCCTTCAACGCCTCCCAGACCACTCCCACCTGAACCTCCCCATTGTCATTGAGTTCCAAGTACTTTTCAATACATCCCCTCACCCTTAGGCACACCCCCTCATCCGCCATTAGTCCCATGTCCATTCTCCAGGGTGGGCGCCCTCCTGTTTCCTCCCCTATCTCCAAGTCTACCCAGTGTGGGGCATGATCCGAAATGGCTATAGCCGTATATTCCGTTCCCCTCACCTTCGGGATCAATGCCCTACCCAACACAAAAAAGTCTATGCGCGAATAGACTTTATGGACATAGGAGAAAAACGAGAACTCCTTACTCCTAGGTCTACTGAATCTCCACGGGTCCACACCTCCCATCTGCTCCATAAAATCCTTAAGCACCTTGGCTGCTGCCGGCCTCCTACCAGTCCTGGACTTCGACCTATCCAGCCTTGGTTCCAACACCGTGTTAAAGTCTCCCCCCATTATCAGCTTTCCCGTCTCTAGGTCCGGGATGCGTCCTAGCATTCGCCTCATAAAGTTGGCATCATCCCAGTTCGGGGCATACACGTTTACCAAAACCACCATCTCTCCCTGTAATTTGCCACTCACCATCACGTATCTGCCCCCGTTATCCGCCACTATAGTCTTTGCCTCGAACATTACCCGCTTCCCCACTAATATAGCCACCCCCCTGTTTTTCGCATCCAGCCCCGAATGGAACACCTGCCCCACCCATCCTTTGCGCAGCCTAACCTGGTCTATCAGTTTCAGGTGCGTTTCCTGTAACATAACCACATCTGCTTTAAGTTTCTTAAGGTGTGCGAGTACTCGTGCCCTCTTTATCGGCCCGTTGAGCCCTCTCACGTTCCACGTGATCAGCCGAGTTGGGGGGCTTCCCACCCCCCCCCCCCCCTTGCCGGTTAGCCATCTTCTTTTTCCAGCTTCTCACCCAGTTCCCACGCAGCTGTATCTCCCCCAGGCGGTGCCCCCCCGCCCATCCTCTCCCGTACCCACTCCCCCCTTTCCCCAGCAGCAGCAACCCAGTAATTCCCCCCTCCCACCCCCCCCGCTAGACCCCCCGCTAGCGTAATTACTCCCCCCATGTTGCTCCCAGAAGTCAGCAAACTCTGGCTGACCTCGGCTTCCCCCCGTGACCACGGCTCGCACCGTGCGACGCCCCCTCCTTCCTGCTTCTCTATTCCCGCCTCTGCATAAATTCCTTGAGAGAGAGAAACTTTCAGAAGTCAGTCTCAGAAACGCACCTCCCTTCCTGAGAAAAAGCAGAGCAGAACTCTAAAAATGAAACTAAAAACACGCCCAGCCCCGCCCATGAGTGACATCACAGCCTGACTAGCTGTTAACCCCTTAAATCACAGCTTTAGCAGACAGAAAATCTGAATACCTTACCTGAGTTATTTTAATGACTTTTAATAACATGACTGCAACAGTCTGTTGCAGACTGTTTTTCTGGTTTAACTCAGTGGGCTAGACAGCTGGTTTGTGATGCAGAACAAGGCCAGCAGTGTGGGTTCAATTCCCATAACAGCTCAGAATTCAGAATTCTCCCTCTGTACCCGAGCAGGTGCCGGAATGTGGCGACTGGGGGCTTTTCACAGTAACTTCATTGTGGTGTTAATGTAAGCCTACTTGTGCCAATCAAAGATTAAAATTAATTTTAAAAAACAGACACATGGTACAACACATATATTCATCGCAAGGGCGAGAGCACAAGGTGGAAATTTTAAGTTGAATGCATTGGCTTATTGTTGGTCTGTATAAATCAGTGAGCACAACACGTGTGTATGTGTGTGTGTGTGTGTGTGTGTGGATATGGAAATATACAATCCTTGGTGAGGTGAAGCCTGGAGGCGATGCTCAGAATTTCCATCAGGGTCGGGTGTGCTAAGTTGGGACATTTCCCGGCCTCTCACCTGACCCAGGAAAAAGAGGCCTGAAAGCTTGGATTTTGGCTTCTGTTAATTAGCCTAAGTGTCAACCAATAATTGGTTCACATAACCATCTCTCGTTTAAAATATGGAACCCTATTCATTCCTTCAGTCAAGGTTAACGAAAGCCCCCCCTCAAGACAAACTTGACCTTCTCCAGCCTTAGGCATTCCGCCAGGCTGCTCGCCCACACCCGCACTTTTGGCAGCGCCGGGTCCCTCCACCCGAGCATTTCAGGGAGGCAAATCATTGGCCTCTCTCACCCCCTGGATTCCCAGATTTTCCGACGCACCGAATAGCGCCACCTCTGGCTCGGGGCCACCTCCAACCCTAGCACCTCGGACATTACATCCGTGAACCCCTGCCAAAAACGTCTTCAGCTTTGGACATGCATGTGGATGTGATTCGCGAGCCTCCCTGCGCACTGTCCACACCTATCCTCTATCCCCACATCCTTGCTGCCATCATATGCGCCCTATGGACTACTTTAAATGGAATGAGGTTTAACCTCACACACGACAAGGACGAATTCACCCTCCGCAGCGCCTCTGTCCACGTCCCGGCCTCCACCTCCCTACTTACGCTTTATGTCCCCACCAGGGCCCCCTCCCAATCCATCAACTTTTTGTAGAACTCCGACACCTTCCCCTCCCCTATTTCATCCCACGAAAGTGTCTTGTCCTGCAACCCCAGGGGCGGCAGCCCAGGAAAGCATGGCACCTCTCTCCTGACAAAATCCCAGACCTGCAGGTACCTAAAACCGTTCCTCCTGGCAGCTCGTTCTCCCAGCGTCTGCGTAGGTTTCCTCCCACAAGTCCTGAAAGATATGCTGTTAGGTGAATTGGACATTCTGAAATCTCCCTCTGTGTACCGGAACAGGCACCGGAATGTGGCGACTAGGGGCTTTTCACAGTAACTTCATTGCAGTGTTAATGTAAGCCTACTTGTGACAATAAAGACTATTATTATTAGTGTTATCCAATGCGATTTGGTAATTTCTATCTCTGCAAGCCCCAAGGTGACTTTTATTAAGGCTGCAGCAAGCACTCCTGTTGAGTAAATATAAATTGGCATTGAAATAGATCGTTTTTCGCATGATTAAAAAGATTGGAGTGACCTGATGGCACAGCACAATCGTATACTTGCAAGTTGTTCCACACAATGGGAGGCTGCAAGGCCACATCCGTGTAGTCTCAACTGGGCCTACTTCGGAAGATGCAAAGTGATGGGTGATGATTCTACCACAGAGAATATCCAATACCAAGTCCATTTAGGTTGGCCTAGTGATCTTCGCAGCAGCCTGCTCAAAAACATTATTCAGAACAACATCTAAGCTACCTTAGGATAAGGAAGCCCACTTGATCTTATCTTTCCAGGATACGGTTCCACTCGTTTTCTCTTTACAGAAACACATTTCTTAAACAAGCCCAATCTCTTAGTCTGAGCTACTTTCCCTGATAACCGGTACTAGCTGATTAGAAATCACCTTGTGAAAAGAAATACGCCCTGACACCTCTCCTAAAATTGTCTTTATCACACCTGTGAACCAATTGTCCCTCTTTGCAGAACCCCTTTGCTCAGTCCGCGACCATGACCCCAGCTTTCCTGGTGCTTGCCATTTCAAATCAGCATCTTGCTCTCATGCTCACATGTCCGTCCTAGGCCTGCTGCAGTGCTCCAGTGAAACCCAATGTAAACTGGAGGAGCAGTATCTCCTCTTCCAAATAGACACCGCCCTCAGGACACAGCATTGAATTCAACAACTTTAGACCTTTCTTCATAAGATGTGGGAGCAGAAGTAGGCCATTTGGCCCATCGAGTCTTCTCCGCCATTCAATATGATCGTGACTGATGATGATAATCCTCAACTACCATTCCTGCCGTATCCCCATAAACCCTTGATTCGCTTACTGATTAAAAATCTGTCTATCTCAGCTTTGAACATACTTACTGACCCAGCTAACTGGCCGGTAGTTAACATTTTTTTGCCTCCTCCGTCTTTACTCATTGGACCATCTGTCACTTGTTACATCTTCATTGCAATCTCTTCCATCTCCCAATGATCACGCTTCCAGGTGTTCCACCCCCTCTTGGATATAATCCCATTTTTCCCTCTCTTTCATTCTGAAGAAAGGTTATGTGCACTTGAAACGTTAACTCTGCTTTCTCGGCCTATAGATGCTGCCTGGACCTGCTGAGATTGAAGAAGGCTCAAATTTGTCACTTAACACTCTCATTATCGAAATCTTTCTATTTGACTGCAGTCACATTATTGTGTGTACAATCTGAATTGAGGGTACATTGATGACATTTGACACTATTGAATTTACTGTAAGTGATTTGCCTCACTTGGCCATGTTTTGAACCGAACTAACATTGTAGTTCTTCCTTCCACCTTGAAGTTCTGCTCTCTGGTTTGCTGGCTTCAGCAACTCTTGGATGGCAAAGTCTCTCCTGATCCCTCTTTCCCTTCATTTCCTCTTGGCCTGTCTCCATCCAACACCTGCACATGCACACGCACAATATAGGACCCTCTCTCCTGTCTTCAGAATTCCACCTGGACTCCTCACTCTCCACTCCTCTCATTCAATCAACTCCATTTCCCTCTGAACTTTAAGCATTCTGTTCTCCCAGATCCAGTCCTGACTTTGTTAAACATGCTAACTAGGACGGTGCTGTTGCTGTTTGGCTAAAGGACAGTTTACTTGTGGAGGCTGAACGTTAACTCTCTCTGACAACCTCTCCATGGACTGTGATCCCACTAATGAATTTCAAGCTGGTTTTCTCACATTAACTGCCTCCTTTTGGAGGCCACACTTGGAGTATAGTGTTCAATTCTGGTCGCCACACTACCAGAAGGATGTGGAGGCTTTAGAGAGTGTGCAGAAGAGATTTACCAGGATGTTGCCTGGTATGGAGGGCATTAGCTATGAGGAGCGGTTGAATAAACTCGGTTTGTTCTCACTGGAACGAAGGAGGTTGAGGGGCGACCTGATAGAGGTCTACAAAACTATGAGGGGCATAGACAGAGTGGGTAGTCAGAGGCTTTTCCCCAGGGTAGAGGGGTCAATTACTAGGGGGCATAGGTTTACAGTGCGAGGGGCAAGGTTTAGAGGAGATGTACGAGGCAAGTTTTTTTTTTTTTACACGAGGGTAGTGCGTGCCTGGAACTCGCTGCCGGAGGAGGTGGTGGAAGCAGGGACGATAGTGACATTAAAGGGGTATCTTGACAAATACATGAATAGGATGGGAATAGAGGGTTACGGACCCAGGAAGTGTAGAAGATTTTAGTTTAGTCGGGCAGCATGGTCGGCATGGGCTTGGAGGGCCGAAGGGCCTGTTCCTGTGCTGTACTTTTCTTTGTTCTTTGTTCTTTTCACAGTGGTTGCATGGCCTCTCTACAATACCATTTCTCACCAGAATGGCCAAGAGCTTTTTCCTCCTTCCTTGAATAGCAGCCCAACTACATTCCATCTGCCACCATGCCTGGCTAAAATTATTCTCACAGGGTGCTTCAGCTCCACTTTATTCCTCGATTTAAAAGGCGCTGCAATGGGAATTCACATGGTTCTTAGCTATGCCTGTCTTTTTGTGGTTCGTAGTGAGCATTCTTCCTGTCTGTCCTACCTGGGCCCCCTGCATGACTATTTTTTGGTGAGCTGAAGAATTTAATTAACTTTGCTTCCTACTTCCACCTTTACCTTAACTTCCTGTAGTCCGTTCTGACTTTTACCTTCCTTCTGTCAACTTTCTATTCCCATCTCTGAAAATAGATTGCCCACTGATATCTACAGTCCTTTGACTTCAATTGCTCCCTTGATTGTACTTCTTCCCACGCTGTTTCCTCCAAAAATTGATTTCCTTCTCCTCGTTTCTGCCTCTGTTGTATGTGCGATATGACCTTCCAACCAGAGCTTCTGAATCCCTGAGCTGGGGCAATATCTCAATGTGGTTTCTCCCTTTTACCACCACCAGGTCCATGTTTTGGAAAATCGTCCTCTGCCATTTCTGCTAACTCCAGTACAGCTTCCTGACTAAATGTGTCTTCACCTCCCCTTCCCTTTTACGAATTCCACAGAGGCTGTTTCTTCCATGAATGCTGGTCTCTCCCTCCATTACTCCCCAACCTTTGCTCTTCCTTCCTTCAGCTCCTTTACAGGCAAAGGCAGAAGATACTTTGGTATACAACTTTCTGTCTTGTATTTACTCCTCGTGGTGCAGTCTTCTCCATGCTGGGGAGACTAAATGCAGTCTGGGCAATAATTTTGCTGCAAATTTCTGTCCCCTCTGCAATTGTGGCATAAGGCTTCCCACTCTGACCTTTCTGTTCTTGTCTTCCTACATAGTTTCAGCGAAGCTCCGTATGAGCTGGCTGAACAACGCCTCATTCGTTAGGCACCTTTATTGGCTTCTTGCCTCAACATTCATTTTCATAACTGAAGACAGCAAATGCTGGCAATATAGGATGTGGGCCTGCACTGCGAACCCCACCAGCACATCGTCAAAATGGTGATCCACACTCCTGGGGTAAACCTGTCTTTCGTTCGCCATGCTCCTGGACCGCTAGAGCCTTCTTGGCTTTACCAGATTTTCCCTGCTTCCCTTCTCTGCTATAATCATTCATGCAGATTCTCGACACATTTTCACCTTAAGCTTTGAATCTCTCCTTCTCTTTCTCCCTGGCACCATAGCCTGCTTGTAAGCGTTGTGTCTGCCACGTCTTCAAGTTTTGATTGAAAAGTCATTGCCCTGAAACATTAATCCTATTTCTGTCTCCACACAGATACTGTTAGACTCGATGATTTGTTTCCAGAATTTACTGGTTTTGATGTACAATTTATGGTTTATATATTTTTAAAGATATACATTTTCACTGTTTATTCAGAAATGTCGTGACCCAGTCATGATTACAATACGTGATGTACGTTATTGAAAGCGATGGAGAACTATGGATGGAAACATTCAGAAAACAAATCATACATTTTGACCCAATGACATAGAACTGAGTATAAACTCTTTTTCATTCTGGAAACACCTTACAAGGGCTGACCCTTTCCATCATGCCTTTGATATCGTAGCAATTGTTTTTAACCTGAAATTGTTTCTGTTATTTTATATAGGCGTCCGTTACAAAGATTTGGTTGTCGGGATTCCGAAGGAAATTTATAAGAATGAAAGGAGGGTGGCAGTGTCTCCTGCAGGGGTCCAAGCCCTTGTCAAGCAGGGTTTCACTGTGAAAGTGGAATCGACAGCTGGCGATGGTGCCAAATTCTCCGATGACCAATATCGGGAGGCTGGGGCCACAATTAATGAGACAAAAGATGTTTTTGGATCGGATATTGTTCTGAAGGTATGTATTTTGTCTACGAACTTACTTAGACTTTATCTCACAAAGGGACCAGAGGGACTACAGGCAGCAAGGTTCTGTCGCAATCTCTTTTTTTTTTTTTTTTGACCCAGCCTAGGTGGTATCGCACTTTGGAGGTCCTCCTTAAATGTACTTCTTCCGGTCTTCTTTGGCTGGCCCCCAGCTTCCTCTGGCGTCGGTGGGACATGCTCTGTCAGCCCCCATTGTCTCTCTGTCATGATGTCCCATGCGACAGTCCTCCAGTGGTTTCTCGTTGGTGGTTCTGTGTCTCCATGTGATGCCCAGGAATTTACATGGGGAGTAATGGAGGGAGAGACCAGCATTCATGGAAGAAACAGCTGGTGAAAGATGTCAGCCTATGTGTATCACGCCTTTGCTGTGATGGAATAACATGCCAAAAAAAATTTATTGGAGAAAATAGCGCTAAGAGAACTGATGCATGTACTTCACATGTTGTTCTCTTTACTGATTGTTTTCAAATATATTGATTTGCTATGCCTTTAGCAGAATTTAAACAACTGTGAACTATTGATTTAATTGCATAGACCAGTTCTAAAAGTTTACCTTTGCACAGGATTCTCCCATAATAACCGAAACAGCTAAACCTAAACCTCCTATTACTTGTAATGGAGAAACCATATAAAGTGGACTTCATTACAGCCTGCACAATAACACTCTTTTGGCCATGAATGTGGTTGTTGCATTGAGGCTTGCAGCTCAGATACCCCACAGCGTGCTAATTTAAAAGATGGTGCAGTGAATGAGAGGGAAAAGGTGACGTCTTATGAAAAGCAAAAGTTAAGTCTCCTTTTCATTTCCCTTATTGCACATGTTACTTCAGGCATAAATTTACCACAAATTGCAGTAATCATTTTCATTGCAGCCAGCAATGCAGCATTCAGCAGGAGCTGGAGGGAGACTTCGCACAGACAATCTGCTGGGAAAGTCCTCTCTCTTGTCAACTAAGAGTGGAATTCATAGAATCCCTACAGTGCAGAAGGAGACCATTCGGCCCATCGAGTCTGCACCAATCCTCTGAAAGTGCACCCAATCTGGCCCACACCCTCACCCGATCACCGTAACCCAGTAACCCCACCTAACCTTATGGATACTAATTTAGCATGGCCAATCCGCCTAACCTAATCTTTGGACTGTGGGAGGAAACCCACGTACACATGGAGATAATGCACAAATTCCACACAGTCACCCAAGGCTGGAATTGAACCTGGGTCCCTGGTGCTGTGAGGCAGCAGTGCCAACCAATGTGCCACCTGCAGTTATCATGGTGCAATGGTAATATTCACTGCCACTGTGGCTGTTATGCTCAATGTAGCAACCCCTAAGAATTGGCAAAACTAAATCGTATGAAGCCGATAACAGGGTCACAGGAACTCCAGGTAGGTTGGGATGACGGTTTTGAAGGGGTATGGTTATAAAAAAATTTAAAATGGATGAAGAATTTTCATTTGAAGCAGTGGGAACCAGTGTGATTCAGAGAGGATAAACGTGATTCATGGACAGGACCTAAATAGTAGAATTTTGTTAACTTTTTAAGGAGAACTACGGTAACAGAATTGGCCTCAATAAATAATAATTGTGTACAAGTTAGTCCACGCAAGCATTGCTCACCCAAAAAAGACACTCGCATCATTTTTAATAATTTTGTGATCCATCTTCAATTAAACCACAAATTTCAATGAATTACTTTGTTTGAGAGCCAAGACTGTATCCAAAAGTTTGTATGGTATCCATGTGCTGTATCTAATTATTGCAATCAACTTGGTACAGCACTTAAATTGGCAACAAAAATATGAATTATGTATCCATCAAATTAAATTTTTAAATAAAGCAAACCATTAAATGTTTTATAGCACAAGCATTGCATGACTGACCAGGACAAAATTATCAAAAGGAAGAAGGCTGGACGGGGCTTTCTAACAACAACAAAATAAACAATGTACATGAAACTATAAACATAGTGCAAAAGCCGTCTCCCTCCCTTACAGGTCCCACCTTTATTAACCCCCTACTCTAAGCTAAACTAACCCCCCCCCCCTTCTGCTGACGATTAATTTTCCGCGAAGACGTCGACGAACGGCTGCCACCTCCGGGCGAACCCTAACAGTGACCCTCTCAAGGCGAACTTGATTTTCTCCAAACAGAGACAGCTGGCCATGTCAGTCAGCCAGGTCTCCGACTTCGGGGAATTTGAGCCCCTCCAAGCTAATACTATCCGTCTCCGGGCTACCAGGGAAGCAAAGGCCAGAACGTCTGCCTCTTTCCCCTCCTGGATTCCCAGGTCTTCCGACACCCCGAAAATCGCCACCTCCGGACTCGGTGCCACCCTTGTTTTTAACACCGTGGACATGACGTCAGCAAACCCCTGCCAAAATCCCGTAAGCTTCGGACATGTCCAGAACATGTGGACATGGTTCGCTGGTCCTCCCGCACATTTTGCACACCTGTCTTCCACCTCAAAGAATCTGCTCATCTGGGACACTGTCATGTGAGCCCAATGATCGGCCTTGAATTGTATCAGGCTGAGCCTGGCACATGTTGCGGACGCGTTGACTCTACTCCACATGTCTGCCCATAGACCATCATCTATCTCTCCTCCCAGCTCCTCCTCCCACTTGCGCTTCAGCTCCTCAGTCTGCGTCTCCTCTGACCCCATAAGTTCCTTGTAAATGTCAGAGACGCTCCCTTCTCCGACCCACCCTCTGGAAACTACCCTGTCCTGAATCCCTTTTAGCGGTAGGAGCGGGAAGGTTGACACCTGTTTACATAGGAAGTCCTGCACCTGCAGATACCTGAATTTGTTTCCCCTCGCCAACCCAAACTTCTCCTCCATAAACATGAAATGAAATGAAAATCGCTTATTGTCACAAGTAGGCTTCAAATGAAGTTACTGTGAAAAGCCCCTAGTCGCCACATTCTGGCGCCTGTTCGGGGAGGCTGTTACGGGAATTGAACCGTGCTGCTGGCCTGCCTTGGTCTGCTTTCAAAGCCAGCGAGTTAGCCCTGTGCTAAATATCCCCCACCCTCCCAATCCCTGCTCTCCGCCATATCCGGAAACCCCATCCATACTTTCCGGGGTAAACCAGTGATTATTACAGATTGGGGACCAGACCGATGCTCCCACATGTCTCCTCCATTGCCCCCAGACTCTCAGGGCCGCCACCACCACGAGGCTGGTGGAGTACCATGCCGGCAGGAACGGCAGAGGCGCAGCTACCAACGCCCCCAGACTGGTGCCCTTGCATGAAGCCGCCTCCATACGCTCCCATGCCGACCCCGCCCCACCACACACTTCCTGATCATGGCTATATTCGCTGCCCAGTAATAGTTACTAACATTTGGCAGCGCCAGCCCACCCTCTCCCCGACTCCGCTCAAGCATTACCTTCCTTACTCGCGGGTTCTTGCCCGCCCAAACGAAGCCAGTGATCACTTTGTTGACCCGTTTAAAAAAGGAACGCGGAATAAAGATGGGGAGACATTGAAACACAAACAGGAATCTTGGGAGGACCGTCATCTTCACCGTCTGCACCTTCCCAGCCAGTGCCAACGGAAGCGCGTCCCACCTCCAAAAATCGTCCTTCATTTGATCTACTAGCCGGGCCAGATTTAATTTATGCAGCCGGTCCCATTCCCATGCCACTTGAATGCCTAGGTACCTAAAGCTTCCCCCTACTAATCGAAATGGCAGCTCCCCCAATCGCCTCTCCTGTCCCCTCGCCTGGATCGCAAACATGTCACTTTTCCCCATATTTAGCTTATACGCCGAAAACTGGCCAAATTCCCCTAGAATCCTCTATTGGGTCCGCATACAGAAGCAGGTTGTCTGCATAGAGCGAGACTCTGTGCTCCACCCCTCCCGGACCAGCCCCTTGAGGCTCTCAGAGCAATTGCCAACGGCTCTATAGCTAACGCGAACAACCGTGGGGAGAGGGGCATCCCTGTCTCGTCCCCCGGTGCAGTCTAAAATAGTCCGATGTTGTCCTATTTGTCCGTACGCTTGCCACAGGAGCCTGATACAGCAACCTGACCCAGTCAATAAAGCCTCGCCCAAATCCGAACCGTCCCAGTACCTCCCACAGATAATCCCATTCTACCCGATCAAAAGCCTTTTCTGCATCCATTGCGATCACTACCTCCACCTCCCTACCTTCCGGGGGCATCATGATCACATTTAACAACCTTCTTGCATTGGCCACCAACTGCCTACCCTTAACAAACCCCATCTGGTCCTCCCCAATAATGTTCGCAACATAATCCTCAATCCTGGAGGACAAAACTTTGGCCAGCAATTTGGCATCCACATTCAACAGGGATATCGGCCTGTAGGACCCACACAGCTCTGGGTTCTTGTCCCGCTTCAGAATCAGCAAAATCATGCCTGTGACATCGTCGGGGGCAGCACCCCTCTTTCCCTTGCCTCATTGAACATCCTCATCAACACCGGCCCCAATATCCCAGAGAACTTTTTATAAAACTCCACTGGGTACCCGTCCGGCCCTGGGGCTTTACCCGACAGCATGGCCTTCAGACCCTCCACTATCTCTTCCAACCTGATCGGGGCCCCCAGCCTTTCTACCAGCTCCCCGTCCACCTTTGGGAAATTCAGCCCCTCCAGGAAGTGCCTCATCCCCTCCGGCCCCGTAGGGGGTTCCGACCTATACAGCCTACTGTAGAAATCCCTAAACGCCTTTTTCACCCCTGCTGAATCTCCAACCAGGTTCCCATTTCCGTCATTTACTTTCCCTATCTCCCTGGTTGCCTCCCTCTTTCTAAGCTGCTGTGCAAGCATTCTGCTGGCCTTCTCTCCATACTCCTAGATCGCCCCCCTCGCCTTTCTCAGCTGCTCCACCCCCTTCCCTGTGGTTAACAAGCCGAACTCAGCTTCTAGTCTCCGCCGTTCCCTGCCTCTGGGGTCTCCGCACACCTCCTATCGATCTGTAGTATCTCCTTTATCAGTCGGTCCATCTCTGCCCTGTCCACCTTCTCCCTATGGGCCCGTATCGTCGTCAGCTCCCCTCTGACCACCGCCTTCAGTGCTTCCCAGACCACTGCTGCTGAAATTTCCCCCGTGTCGTTGACCTGCTGGTAGTTCTGAATACATTTCTTCAGCCGCTCGCACACCCTTCGTCAGCCAAAAGTCCCACATCTAACCTCCAGTGCGGGCGCTGGTTACTGCCTTTACTAACCTGCAGGTCAACCCAGTGCGGAGCATGGTCTGAGATTGTGATCGCCGAGTACCCGTGTCCACCACCCCTGCCAGTAAGGCCCTGCTCAAAATAAAGAAATCAATCCAGGAGTACACTTTATGCACGTGTGAGTAGAAGGAGAACTCCTTCACCCTCGGCTGCCCAAATCTCCATAGATCCACCCTCCCCATCGGCCCCATGAACCCTTTTAGTTCCTTTGCCATTGCTGGCACCCTGCCTGTTTTCGAGCTTGACCGGTCCAAGGGAAGGTCAATA
Source organism: Scyliorhinus torazame (assembly GCF_047496885.1). Classification (NCBI taxonomy): domain Eukaryota; kingdom Metazoa; phylum Chordata; class Chondrichthyes; order Carcharhiniformes; family Scyliorhinidae; genus Scyliorhinus; species Scyliorhinus torazame. The sequence continues at coordinate 36,400,786 of NC_092718.1, forward strand.
ACTGTGTTGAAGTCCCCTCCCATGACCAACCTGTGTGACTCCAGATCCGGTATCTTCCTCAGCATCCTCTTTATAAACTCCACATCATCCCAATTTGGCGCATACACATTTACTAATACCACCTGCACCGCCTCCAATTTCCCACTGACCATAGTGTACCGACCTCCCACATCCGAGACTATTCTACCCGCTTCAAACACCACCCGCTTATTGATCAGGATCGCGACCCCTCTAGTCTTTGAGTCTAGTCCCGAGTGAAAGACCTGACTGACCCAGCCTTTCCTCAATCTAATCTGGTCAGTTACTCTAAGGTGCGTCTCCTGCAACATTACCACATCCGCCTTCAGTCCCCTAAGATGTGCGAGCACACATGCCCTCTTGACCGGCCCATTTAATCCTCGAACAATCCAGGTGATCAGTCTAGTTGGGGGGCTCATTGCCTGCCCCCCCCCCCCCCATCGCCGATCAACCATGCCCTTTTTTGGGCCCGCCTCCAGCCCATGCTCCGCGCCTCCACCACCCCACCCCCAGGCAGCCTCCTCCCCCAACCTCCTCGCTGTCCCTTAGCCCAAGTCCCACCCTCGTCAGCAGAACATTTACCTCCCCCCCCCCCCCCCCCCCCATTAACAACACTCTGTAACCCAACCCCTTTAATAAACCGAACATATGCAGCCCCCCCCCCCCCCCCGCTTCCGTGAGCTAGCCAGCCCAGCTAGCTTGGTGACCCCCAGATAGTCTCCCACCTATTGTTCCCTCCCATCCCCGCCGCTCATTCAAACATACTCCAACATCAAACAATCCCCACACAATTGCCCAACAGAAAAACATCAAGATCTAAACAAGCATACCTCCATCCCCCAACTGTGCAAATGAAAACCTTAACTCACTCAGCTCTGCCGCTGGTCCCAAATCAATGCAAAAGGCATTACAAACCGCTTCCACAAAATGAAAAATGAGAAACTTTTTTTGAAAAGAACAGATAAAAAAAAACATGAACGTTGCAGCAAAGTTCAAAAGTTCTCAGTCCACCACCAGTCCTTTCCTTTTTGCGAAGTCCAGCGTGTCCTCAGGCGACTCAAAATAAAAGCTTTGCTCCTCGTGCGTGACCCAGAGACGGGCCAACAACAGTCCGAACTTCACCTTTTTCTTAGAAAGGATTGACCTAATCTGGTTGAAGCCTGCTCTTCTCCTGGCCACCTCCACACTCGGGTCTTGGGAAACCCGCAGGATACTGTTGTCCCACTTACAGCTCTGTGTCTGCTTGGCCCACTGCAGAATACGCTCCTTATCCGAGAACCTGTGGAATCTCACCACCATTGCCCTTGAGGGGGGGGGGGGGGGGGGGGGACTGTTGAGCCCTGTCCACCTCCAAGGGCCGGGAGAATGCCCCATTCCCCAGCAGCTTCTCAAAACATGTCTGCGATGTATGCCCCAGCGTCCGCTCCTTCGGGCCCCTCCGGGAGCCCAACGATTCTCAAGTTCTGCCGGCGGGACCTATTCGCTAGGTCCTCCACCTTCTCCAGGAGCTTCTTCTGCTGGTCTCTCAGCATTCCCACCTCCAACTCCCACTGCAGTTTGATGTTCCTCCTGCTCAGCCAGCACCTTCTCTACCTTCTGGATCGCCCAATCTTAGCCGTCCAATCTAGGCTCCAGCCGCTCAATTGACTCTTTTCTCCGGTCCAAGCAGTCCCGTTTCTGCTTAGCAAAGCCTTCCTGAACAACTTGCATCAGCTGCTCCGTTGACCGCTGGATAGACAAACCAGAGGTCCGGTCCTCCGCCATGCTGTCTCCTGCTGCAGCTTCAGCCCAAGCCTTCTCTGTCTTTCTGTTTCTGCCTTTACGAGCACTTCTAGTCGTTCCCTCCATGCACCGATCTGGGAATTCAGTACACAATTGCCTCTGTCACCAGTTTTATAATTCAAGTCCGGTAGAAAATCGGGGGAAAAGGTCCAAAGGTCCAACCTGAGCAGTAGCCACCAAATGTGCGACTTACTCCTTCATAACCGCCACCGGAAGTCCGTAATTCCAGATTTTTATTGAATTCATATTTCACCATCTGCCATGGTGGGATTCGAACCCAGGTCCCCAGAGCAATACCTTGAGCCTTAAGATTACTAGGAAAGTGACCATACACTCTGCCAATGCCCAGGATATTTTCTCCTTCTGGAAGTACCATGTGTATTTCTTTATATTAAACAGTAACTATATAAACAGTATCTATATAAATATAATTGTAATTGTTGCTTCATGAGACTTAAACCTATCTGGCAAATTCAAGTGTGGTAACAATGTTGCTTTTAACAGTGTTTCCGTCTGTCAGAACTTTGGCACAGTTTTAAATGTTTATTATAAATATTTAAATATTTTTAACATTTTTTTTTGCAGGTCAGAGCTCCAACCTTCAATAACACCTTGGGAGCACATGAAGCAGAGCTACTAAAAGAGAAAGCCACTCTTATCAGTTTCATCTATCCAGCCCAAAACTCTGAGCTCATGAATAAACTTGCTCAGCGCAAGGCCTCTGTACTGGCGATGGACCAGGTCCCTCGAGTTACAATAGCTCAGGGATATGACGCTCTTAGTTCCATGGCTAACATAGCAGGGTATAACAAACATTATTTTTAATATTGAAATTGGTTTTAAAACATGTTTTTATAGCTATTGGAATGCATTAACATTTGTAATCCCCATACCCAAGTGATCAATGCTTGAGCCTCTACTGTTTCGAATGTATATTATTAATTATTACCAATGCTCCGACTTCCTCCCACAGTCCAAAGGTGTGCAGGTTGGGTTGACTGGCCATGATAAAATTGCCCCTTAGTGTCCAAAGATGTGCAAGTTAGGTGGGGTTACAGGGATAGGGCAGGAGTGTAGGATGCTCTTTCAGAGGGCCAGTGAAGACTTGATGGGCTGAATGGCCTCCTTCTGCACTGTAGGAATTCTATATTTCTTTTCCACTTTTCTATATGGATTGGGGGGGGGGGGCGGCAGGTGCAAAATTTGAGTCTGTTGAGGCAGCCAAGGAACAACAGACAGATCTCAAGGAAAGTTGCAACTGGCAGAACTATGGGAGAGAAAATTATAAAGCTAAGTGCAAAGTAGACAACGTAGGGTTTTTTTGGGGGGGGGACGGAATGTAGGGAGTTGTACATTGGATATGTGTGAAAATTGGTGATGAACTAACTAGGGAAAAGATTAAAGAGATGTGGAGAGTGATAGTTGGGTCAGTACTTACCCTTTGTCCTCTGTGTCTCGTCTGTTCAAACAGTTAACAACAACGTTTGGAAGCAGCAGAATACTGAGCTGCACTGCCAGCTCGGGTAGGTGTGAAATATCCCAGGGCATTATTTCGAAGCAGAGTTACCTTGATGCCCCGACCAGTAATTATCCCTCAATCAACATTAGCTAATGAGCTAATTGTGGGCCCCTGCTGTGCTTAAACTGGCTGCACAGTGACCACTTCAAAAACCACTTGTGACTGTCAGTGAAAAATACTTTAAAATGCAAATTTTTTTATAAACAAGCTTGTTTTAGGAAATTATGGTTCGGTGGATTTGGTACATGTTAATAATTTACCGGGTGAATATAAATCTCACTATGACGAGGAGAGAAGCTGAATACAATATGTTGGGGGATTTGTGGGATGACACCAGAACAATTACTAAAAAGCTGTCGGATTTTTGGGAAGACGCAATTCATAAATTGATTTTAATATTTCAGAGAAGGAACGCTCGCCCTGCCCACCTTATCTCATCTAGCCTAAATGCTGCTTCTGTCCCACTCAGCGACATTGGCCCTATGTGTCCTCAGGGCAACAAAGGATGGAATATCTATCAATGCTGTCTTGTCTGTCACTCGCATCCCAAGGAAAAAAATGAACTGCTTTCAGTATGCGCTTGAAGAATTACAGAACAGACAATATTGAACACAAGAGGCACTTGTGGTTAATATAGCACATGACCCAAAGTATCGACTGGAATCTAGGTTCTTCCCTTCTTTGTGCTTTCTCTACGCTATGATTCAAATAACAAGTGAGACTCGAGAGAATCTTTAGAGCTGTCAATAGATTTGTTCTCTATGGACAAAAATGATCCTCCTTCAGTACAATGTTGCATTGAATATTACATTTTGAGAAATAATTTATGTAATAGTAGATTCCATTTGATCATATTCAAGTATGAAAACCTAGATCAAGTTTGTCCAACGTACGTCCGGCCTGCAAAGATCCCCTACGCGGTTCTCTGATTTGTCCACGATTGTCACATCCCAAGGTCGCTCTTTAAGACCTTTTCAGCTGTAAACACCGATTGGGTGGCATGGCAGCACAGTGGTCAATACTGTCGCTTCACAGCTCCAGGGTCACAGGTTCGATTCCCAGCTTGGGTCATTGTCTGTGTGGAGTCTGCATGTTCTCCCCGTGTCTGCATGGGTTTCCTCGGGGTACTCCGGTTTCCTCCCACAGTCCAAAGATGTGCAGGTTAGGTGGATTGGCCATGATAAATTGCCCTTAGTGTCCAAAAGGGTTATGTGGGGTGGGTGCTCTTTACAATGGCCGGTGCAGACTCGATGGGCCGAATAGCCTCCTTCCGCACTATAAATTCTATGATTCTATTGCAGCCTTTGGATGTATGAGGAGCAGTAAGCTGACCATAAGAAGGCTGAGCCTTCTGTTGCCTTGGCCCTGATCTCTGGAATTCCTCCACCAAATCCTCCCAATACTGTTTCTCTCTTTACTTTTAAAAGCATCCTTGGTCAATTCCCATACCTTCTTGCAGATTATTTAGGTTCTATCTCCCTCCAAAGCTGTTTGCAGGGATTTTCTATATTAATGATGCGTGATAAATGTGATCTGTTGTTGGTGTCTTAATTAGCTGTTCCTTACTAAAATGTTCTGAAATGTATCTGGTTATTTCTTTCAGGTACAAGTCTGTTGTCCTGGCGGCTAATCATTTCGGTAGGTTTTTCACAGGTCAGATAACCGCTGCTGGGAAAGTGCCTCCTGCAAAGGTAAGCGTGGTTTACCAGCTCCTGCCATGGAATTTAAAATTCAGTACGACCATTGCTGAATTGTTGCCCGACTCCAGTTCTACTTCGATACGGTTCATCCTGCCAGACCCCATCATAGTCTCAACATAACGCACTCTGAAAATGCAATCCCCTGAATAATGCTTTTTAATCCAAAATGATGAACTCCTAGGTTAACATTGGTACATTTTGAGCTGCAAACCTTCAATGATGGTAAAATTAGGGCAGCGCGGTGGCGCAGTGGTTAGCACTGTTGCCCCACGGCACCGAGGTCCCAGGTTTGATCCCAGCTCTGGGTCACTGTCCGTGTAGAGCTTGCACATTCTCCCCATGTTTGCGTGGGTTTCACCCCCACAACCCAAAGATAGTCAGGGTAGGTTGATTGGCCACGCTAAATTGCCCCTTAATTGGAAAAAATTAATTGGGTACTCTAAATTAATTTTTTTTAAAGCAATGGTAAAATTATACTGCATTTCTTGCATGGGTTAGACGTCAGCACATCCAGCACATTCCAATTTCCCCCCCTGTCCAGCCCCTGTATTCTTGTGAGTTAATTAATTGAATTAGTGAGAAACCTACCCGCTGAATAAAGAACAACTGCATACACGGTTGGTATGCAAAATCTTAGCCCTTTTAGGGTCAGTATTTGAGGAGCGAGACTCCCGTGTTAGATAACATTTAACCATCTGATTATTCGCACCGCCGTAAGTCCTTCGATCGGATAACAACAACTTTTACATCACTGGAATTTAGGAGAATGAGAGGGGATCAAATTGGAACACAAATTATGACAGGGCTGGACAGAATGGTTGCAGGAATATTGTTTCCTCTGGCTGGGGAGGGGGATTGCTGGTGGGGCGGTGTCTAGAACAAGGGGTCACAGCCTCAGGATATGGGGTAGGCCATTTAGGACTTTCACATGCTACTAGACCTATATACCTTAAACATTTTCCAATTTGTAGCGTTCATAATTTTCTTCTTTTATCTCTATCGAAGGCTTCATACCTTTAAGGCACTTTTTACTGCTTCTGTTCCTGTTAGTTTGGTGATATCTTAACTGCAGTTTGCAAAAAAGTTGTTTTGACAACTTCCCGAGTGGAGCTTATGGCCGGGATTCTCCGAGCCCACGCCGGCTCAGAGAATCGGAGTTGACGCCGAGACGGGCCACGACGCCAGGAGCCGATTGTCCAGCGACCGGAGAATCTCCGGCGGCCGCGTGCGATCAATCGGCGCGGCGCTGGTCAGGGGCCGTCGATAGAGGCACCCGCGGCGATTCTCCGCGGTCGACCGGCCGAGTCCCGCCGGCGGGAGTTCGGACCCATGGCCGCGGTGGCCGTCATGGTGGGGGGGGGGGGAGGGGGGAGAAAGAGATCAGACTCCGGGGGGGTTCCTCCACCACGGCCAGGCCCACCAATCGGCGGGCGGATGCGATCCGGGGGGGGGCCTACCTTCTTCCGCGCCAGCCCACTGTGTGGCTCTGCCATGTTACACGGAGCCAGTGCGGAAGCGGCCGCCGCGTGCATGCCAACCCGCGGCGAGTCGGTGCGCACATGCGCCGAACTGCAGCGAGCAGTGCAGGCCCGCGTATGGCAACTGGAGCAGCACAGAGCACTCCGTGCTGGCCCTCTGTGCGTTACAGAATCAGTTTTTTTTACACGAGGGTAGTGGGTGCCTGGAACCCGCTGCTGGAGGAGGTGGTGGAAGCAGGGACGATGTGACGTTGAAGGGGCATCTTGACAAATACATGAATAGGATGGGAATAGAGGGTACGGACCCCAGAAGTGTAGAAGATTTTAGTTTAGATGGGCAGCATGGTTGGCGCAGGCTTGGAGGGCCGAAGGGCCTGTTCCTGTGCTGTACTTTTCTTTGTTCTTTGTTCCACATTCGATCTACCCTCTGCACAAACATAAAATCCTTTTCACCAGTTTCTTTTTATTATTTTGGTGTTTACTGTATATGTATTCACCATCCTGTAGAAATAAATTTTCCCCAACTTACCTGATCAATCCCCTTCATATTTATGAATAGTTCTCTCCTAAAAGTTCTCTTGCGTAAATGAATGAACTCGAATTCCTTTAGTCACTCCCCATAGCTAAAGTCGCATCTGGGAAATCATCTCAATGAATCTATTCTGGGTCCTTTCCATGGTCGTGGCATCTTTCCTATAGTAGAAATCCCAAAAGTGGGCACCATGGTTTAACGATGGCCTAATCACATGATTTGTAGTTAACAGAAATTTGCTGTAAGTGTTAGTTGTAACCATTATGATTACTTTGATTTTGATTTGATTTATTGTCACATGTACCGAAGTACCGTGAAAAGTATTTTTCTGCGGCCGAGGGAACGTACACAGTACGTACATAGTAGACAAAAAGAATAATCAACAGAGAACATTGACAAATGGTACATCGACAAACAGTGATTGGTTACAGTGCGGAACAAGAGGCCAAACAAAGCAAATACATGAGCAAGAGCAGCATAGGGCGTCGTGAATAGTGTTCTTACAGGGAACAGATCAGCGCGAGGGGGAGTCGTTGAGGGGTCTTGTAGCTGTGGGGAAGAAGCTGTTCCTATGTCTGGATGTGCGGGTCTTCAGACTTCTGTACTATCTGCCTGATGGAAGGGTCTGGAAGAAGGCAATGCCTGGGTGGGAGGGGTCTCTGATAATGCTGTTTGCCTTCCTGAGGCAGCGGGAAGTGTATACACAATGTGGAGGTGGCAAGCTTGTGTAATTACTAATGGTTTTCTTCAGTTTCCCTATTTACTCTTTTATAATGTGTTGTTTACCAGGTGCTGGTTATTGGTGGTGGTGTTGCTGGTTTAGCTGCTGCTGGTACTGCAAAATCGATGGGAGCCATAGTCCGTGGTTTTGACACAAGGTAATATTGCTTTGTTGTGTGCAGCAGGTCAAATATTTTGTTCTTCAGTGTAAATACTATTCTATTAAATGGGAAAGAAATCGAAAAAGAATGTTACAGCAATCACTTTGGCTCATGTAGCTAGGAACTTTGAATTTCAACCTCCAGAAGGAGATGGTCAATTCAAAGTACACGGTTTCATAAAACAACATGAGACACTGCACCAAAAGTAATTGGGATAAATTTGCGGAGACCCTGTTATCAATGCGGAGTTTTTCTCAGCAGCAACATTGGTCAGAGAATTAAGCACAGGGGATTGACGTGCACTATCAGCAATACTTTTTAGATTAATAATTCTTGAGAGTGGGGCGGCACGGTGGTGCAGTGGTTAGCACTGCTGCCTCACGGTGCCGAGGACCCGGGTTCGATCCCGACCTCGGCTCACTAACCGTGTAGAGTTTGCACATTCTCCCCATGTCTGCGTGGGTCTCACCCCCACAACCCAAAAATGTGCAGGGTAGGTGGATTGGCCACGCAAACAGCCCCTTAATTGGAATTTTAAAAAAATAATAATTCTGAGACTGGAATCCCAGGTAACGTATCCTGTTTTGGAAAGCTAACTTAGAAAAAAACATTGATTAAATGTTTAAACCGAACTGATTAAGGTGCGTCGAGGTTTAGATGTTAGATTTAAGGGGATTATTGAAAAGCACTTTTGCAAGCCAGTTCCAATCGCCACTGCATCCCAATTCTTTACAGAACAATATGCTCAAACCGTGTGCTTTGTTAGCAGCTGATCTAAGGTAATCCATCTTGTATAATTCTTGTGCAGAATGGCAGCCTTGGAACAGTTTAAATCATTTGGAGCAGAGCCACTTCAAGTTGATGTGGAGGAATCTGGTGAAGGGACTGGTGGATATGCCAAAGTGATGTCAAAGGAATTTATTGAAGCTGAAATGGCCCTATTTGCTAAACAATGCAAGGAGGTGGATATTCTCATTAGTACTGCTCTTATCCCTGGTGAGTGATGACAACTTCGAAAATCAAAACACAAAAAAGATTATTTTCATTTTAGTTGTTATTTTATTTGCAAATTATTTTTAAGAACTCCAGTTTTCCCAAAATATGTTTTTTTTTTAAACAATGGGAAAAGATCAAAGCCCAGTTTTATTATGCGCCGCATTTATCCTTGGAAAACCGATGTATTTGTTTCAGTCACATTAGCTTGATGAGGACTAATGTTCCATTGTAGAAGTCTTAGGAGAGCAACTCACGCTTGTTATTGTTTTCTTGGGTGCATATTTCTCTATTGTAGCAGTGATAATTTTCCATGAGACTAAATATTGCCTGCAGCACCCTACAATATTTTCAAGATGCCATGACAGCGGGCAGAATTTTCCCATTTTTTGGCAGGGTGGCACAGTAGGCAGGATGAATGGTGTGGAGGCCATCAGCCCCAATGGCGGCTTTCTCCATCACGCCATTCAACTGATGGTCGAAGTAAAGTGAAGGGGTATTTTTTACCACCCCGGGTCGAGGATCTCCCTACCCCCACAGAACAGCCCCCCCCCTAACCCAATGCTTTTACTTTTGGCAATATGCTTCGAGTGGCTTAGAGTGTGCCTGACACAAAGTGATGCTTGGCTTACCCCTTACTAATCCTCGTTTCCATCGCCAGCTACCTAAAAGCCAGTCACTATCCACATAAACAAGTTTGGTGCATTCTCTTTTCATGCATTTCAAAGTAAAAGATTAATAACAATCGCAAGCTTTCGTTCAGGGACACTTGGCTGTAAAGATACGCACTAGGATTTTCCAGCCCCGCCTGCCACCACGGTCTTCCAGTCTCGCCAAAAGCCAATGGACTTCTGGTTGGCACGCGTCAGATTTTGCAACACCGGGGCAGGAAAATCCCAGCCACAGTATGATTTGCTTCATTTTTATTGCATTTCATCTGGGTAATCAGGACATTCAACATCTGGATTAAAACTGACTAGGATCAACATTTTTTCTACAATACAGTGCAAGGGAAAAAATGGATGGTTAGTATTCCACTAACTGAGCCCGCCTAGTTTTCCTACCACTTGGCTTCCTGTTCTACGCCATGTGGCTTCAGTTTCTTTAGGTTCCTGATTGTTATTTAGTGACTGCTTCTGGGAAGTTCTGCAAGTGAAAGAATTTGGATCAGTCATTAATGTCGGGCAGCACGGTGGCACAGTGCTGCTGCCTCATAGTGCTAGGGACCCAGGTTCGATTCCGGCCCAGGGTGCCTGTGCGGAGTTTGCACCCCCCGTGTCTGCATGGGTTTATTCCGGGTGCTCCAGTTTCTTCCAACAGTCCAAAGATGTGCAGGTTAGGTGGATCGGCCATGATCAATGCGTTGGGTAATGGGACTTGGGCGGGAGAGTGAGTTTAGGTATAGTGCTCTTTCTGAGGATCAGTACAGACTTGATGGGCCGACTGGCCACTTTCTGCACTGTAAGGATTATATGTTTACTCATATTGAAGAACAATGTTTTTTTCAATTAATTATTAGGAATGTTGACATATTGGAAAAGATTCATTTTTCATTGGGGAAGAAAAGGGCTTCCTAGATATTCGAAATCGAGTGTACTTAGAGAAGAGGTAGCAGAGGCAGAACTGTAGGTATTAAATCGTGAAACATTTGTTTCTTGGGGGTCGTTTTGCGGGATTGAAAGAGCTGGGAGCGAAGTATGGGCTGGAGTAGGGGGAAATGTTTAGATAAATGCAGGTTTGAGACTTTGCCAGAAAGGAGATACAGAGCTTCCCAGTAGAGCCGGCTTCCACATTGCTGGAGCAGGTGCTGACGACAGGGGGACTGGAGAAGGGGTTAGTATCGGCGGTTTATGGGGCTATTTTGGAGGAGGAGAAGGCGCCGCTAGAAGGGATCAAGGCAAAGTAGGAGGCTGAGTTGGGCAAGGGTATGGAGGAGAGGTTCTGGTGTGAGGTGCTCCGGAGGGTGAACGCCTCCACCTCGTGTACAAGGTTGGGGCTGATACAGCTGAAGGTGGTGTGTAGAGCACACCATACAAGGGTGAGGATGAGCCGGCTCTTTGAGGGGGTAGAAAATGTATGTGAACGTTGCGGTGGGGGGGGGGGGGTCGCAAACCACGTTCATATGTTTTGGTCCGGTCCAAAGCTGGAGGATTACTGGAAGGAGGTGTTTAGGGTAATCTCTAAAGTGGTGCACGTGAAACTGGACTCGGGCCCTCGGGAGAACATATTTGGCGTGTTGGAAACGAGAGCGGAGGAAGATGTTGGAGCCTTCGCCTCGTTGATCACCCGAAGTGGACCCTGTTATGGTGGAGATCAACCTCTCCACCCTGTGCCCTGGCATGGCGGGAGGACCTGCTGGAATTCTTGATGCTTGAAAACGTCAAATTTGAATTGAGGGGAAGGATGGAGCGGTTCTGCAATTCATGGGCGTTATTAAAATGCACTTTCGAATATTGGATCACACTGAACATTAGTGGGGGCTGGGAGGATTGGGGGGAGGGGGGACTGTGTGTGTTAATGGTGACTATGGGTGATTCTTAATTCCTCTTTGTCATTTGTTTATGTTAACATGCAGGCTAATGTTTGGGGGTTTGGTGGGAGGATGGGATTGTTGTTATTGATATGGGGATTGACATATTTGTTACTGATTATTGTTTATTGTTGGTTGTAAATTTGGGAGAAAATGTGAAAATAGAAGAGAATAAAAAGTATTAAAAAAAATAATAATTTGTGAAACAGAGCAGTAGTGCGGGAGGACTGGTGAATTGCTGACATTTTTATTTAAGAAGGTAGACCGAACATATCTATGGAACTATGGAGCAGCCCAAAAAGAAAATAGAAAAAAACATCTCGGCCCAAATCTTCCATCCTCCTTCATGGCTGGGATTTTCCGATGTCCATGAAAGTGAATGGAGTTTTGACTGGAATGCTAAATTTTCCGTTCTCGCTTGCAATGGAATGGTTCCACCACGGACAAGATAGGAGAATCCCGACCCATTAAACAAAAAACATGGTGCGGGATTCTCCGCTTTGCCGGCGCCCGGGGGTTTCCCGACGGTGTGGGGCTGCCCCACAGTGGGAAACCCCATTGACCGGCCGGCGTGACGGAGCATCCCGCCGGCGGGTCGGGACAGAAATGTGGCGGGGCGGAGAATCCAGCCCATGATAAATGTCAAGTTGGGTTTCAAAAGGAACAGCCTTGTTGACCAACCTAATTGAGTTCTTTGAAAAGGTAACAGGAAGAATTGAAGTGGGTAATACTGTAGATATAATATTGGCAAAAGGCCTGCGATAAGGTTGTCGTGTTATTGACCCTGGGGTAACACGGACTGCAACTGGACGCAGTTGTACTTGAAAGTAGACTCCAAACTGTGATGTTGGTTCCATACGCTTTATTGAACTTGTTAAGCAATGCACACAGTTCGCTGTGTGTTTGACACTCTACTAATCTAAGCGTGCTTGTTATAACTAACTAGACCAGACTAGCTCTGAGCCACGTGTAGAAGGTGCTAACTGATATAAACATGACGAATGTGATATAAAATAGTTACTTTAGAGATACTAGTTAATGTAATGTAGAAATAAGCCACTTTGATTCTTTTAGTTAGGGACAAAGGAATTTGGGACCGCATGGAAAAAGCAGGAAGAGGTGTGTCTATAAGAGTGAGGATGCATTGATAAGGGCCAGAGAAAGGGATTGGAAGTGAGCCAATCAGAATGGATTAAACAGGTCAGGAGGGACCTAGGCTGACCTATGTCCGTCGAGTATGTGAAACTTGATACCATTTGAACTGATTTTGCAGAGATTCCTTTGTCTGTTAGTTCAGTCGTTTTCTGGAGTGTAAGAGGCAGGACGTCCTGTTACATTTCTGTAAGATGATAAAGCTTGCAAGCTAAATAAATAACTTCTGTTTACGTGCGAATCCGTCTCAACTTTTATTGAGGCCAGACTGACAGAGAAAGAAAATAGGAGATCAACATTTGGTGCCGAAAACCGGGATTTCTCAGGGCGATCCTGTTCCAACTGCGAAATCAGAATTAGACTGATTATGAACAGGAGGACGGGGAACAAAGGGCCCTCAATGTAGAAATGGAAAACGACCAGCATTGATTGTTCCCCCTCTTCTCATCGTCTGATTAGTCTGGTCACTCGCGGTTGGCACAGAAAGACCGCCTCGACGAAATCACAGGTCAGTCTGGGGATAAGCACTTTAATTGTGAGTTAATTCGGCTGGGGAAGGCTATATTGTTGATGTAACATTTAAGATAAATGGTTCAACTTTAATTGTGAGTTAATTCGGCTGGGGAAGGCTATATTGTTGATGTAACATTTAAGATAAATGGTTCAACTTTAATTGTGAGTTAATTCGGCTGGGGAAGGCTATATTGTTGATGTAACATTTAAGATAAATGGTTCAACTTTAATTGAGAGTTAATTTGGCTGGGTTATGTTATGAGGGGTAGATGTAACATTTGAAATTGAAACAAATGGTTCACCTCTATATGTCTGTGTGTTAAAAATATAGTTGATTAAGTTAAAGAATTTTCCTTGGATTGTAGTGGCGAAAAAACGCAGTTCCAAGGACTAGTTGAGATTATGGGAAATTCCTTGGATAGCACAAATGATCCAGGCATGCCACTGCAAATATTATGTGATAAGTATCCGGACAAAGCTAAAGACTTTAGAAAATTGTCAGCACAGTTAAGAACTAAAATGGGAGATGAATGGCCACTAGGGGGAACCAAAGACCTAGAAATGGTTAAGAAAATCCAGGGACTGATATGGAAAAAAAATCAAAGTATGAAAACTAAAGAATTAATTGGATTATGGAGGCAATATTGTCAAGAGGAAAAAGATAAGATTATGTTGTCCAGCTGGCAGGATAATGCACTTAAAATGGGGATTTCAATTAGTGAACAGGGTAACCTAAAAACATTACAAATCTTGAAAAAGGAATGTGCATTTAAAAAAAGAGCAAATAGAGACAAGAAGGACCCGGGTCACACAAGAGGTGAACTACGTAGTTCAATGGCTGGCCTTGAATTGTCGGAAGAAGAAAAATTCAATAAGTCGGAAAAGTCAGTAGAAATTCCGTCTGCACCCATAGTATGGTCTGCGCTCATTCCAGAACCACCAGAGTACAATAATATATACCCAGCCATTGCTCCCCAGATTTCAAATATGCCAGAAACTCAAGCCCTTTTGGGTGATAGTGTGGGTCCTGTTTTACCAACTTCACAACCGAAAGAGCAAAAGGAACTTTGTCCCACAAGCCCAGTTAGCTCTAGGACAAGATCTCGGACAGCAAGAGAGGGGCTTGAAGCTCACCAGAAACAATTAAGCATATCACCTCAGTCTCCCCAAACTAAGGAGAAATCACAAGAGTTGGGAACAAAGAAAGCTGAAACAACTTCGGTTGAAGAGAAAGAACTCCCCCTAGTGACAGGGAGAGACGTTGAAGTCTTGGAACAACCAGGGGAAATACCTAGAGTGCCCCCTGGTGACATTCGGAGACAGTTACCGATTAGGAAGATGAGAAACCCCGATCCAGGGACGGCAGCTGCAAACCCCACAATAGACGTTTACTTCCCATGGACACCCAGTGAGATGATGGCTATTATGACTACAATCCCAGATAGAAAAAAATCTCCTGCTGCCTTTGTGGATTCATTGAGAACTACTATCTCAATTTATCAAGCTGATTCAAGGGACCTCTGGGCCCTAGTTCAGCAGATTTTAACCCCAGCAGAGTACCGCACTTGTCTTAACCACCTGAATTATGCTAGTCATGCCGCACTCCAGCAGGCCTATGCGTTAGACGACGATAGAAGGACACAGATCTTAAATGCATTGAATAGCACATTTCAAAGGCCCATAAATCTTTCTGTTATCTTAGACCTAAAACCTAAGAAGAATGAAGACCCAGAGGAATTTCTGGGGCGTTTTAATGAAATCTACCGGGGGCAGTCAGGCGATTTGCTGTATCAAAATGGTCAGAATTCCCCTCAATACTGTGCTATGTTAATGCATTGCCTACCACCTTCTGTGGTTACTGCTGTGAAATGTAATAACATGAATTGGACGGAGAACGACCCTTCCCAGATGGCAAGGGCAGTCAGATTTTACTGGAAGGAGGGTGTAGGCCCAGAAGGAGGCTCAGTTACAAAGGTTAAGACTGAGTATGTAATGAAAAAGGATGATCTGCGACCCCAACAAGGGGCAGAAATGGTAGTTTACCAGCAGGAGCCCCAATATAGTGACTTTGGGTGGGTGGATCAGCGAAGAGGGGGATACCAAACCCACCCAAAAGGACCCTCACCCCATTTTTATGGTCCACTGAATGAATCAACAGCTCTACAACCGCAGCCCCCTCTGAGGGGCCATTGGTCTACTGGAAGACGAGGCCGGGGCAGATATAAAGGGAACAATGGATGTTTTAATTGCGGCCGTGCAGATCACTGGCAACAGGAATGCCCTTTTAAAAGACAGACAGTAGAAGGAGATTATCCGACCCAAAGGAGGGGGTACCCACAAAGGGGAGGACAGATGAGATACACTGACTTCTCCCAGGAAAACCCTTTCCCAACACAGGATTGACTAGCTAATTTAGCCATCAGGACTCTCCAATCCGACAGGGAACCTATTATCTCTCTGCAGATAGGAGATCAACATCACTCATTTGTCATCGACACAGGGGCAGCGATGTCTTCTGTGCAATCAACACTTAAATTACCAATATCCAACCACACACAGCAATTATCAGGGTTCCAAGGACAGGTGTGTGAGTATCCTATTTCTGAACCTGTGACAGTCACTTACGAGAATACGTCTGCAGAACATCAGTTTGTAGTGACTACTGGATTGGACTGTAACT
The DNA here is from genome assembly GCF_047496885.1 of Scyliorhinus torazame. Classification (NCBI taxonomy): domain Eukaryota; kingdom Metazoa; phylum Chordata; class Chondrichthyes; order Carcharhiniformes; family Scyliorhinidae; genus Scyliorhinus; species Scyliorhinus torazame. Next base: position 36,416,564 of record NC_092718.1, read on the forward strand.
TGTTGGCCCGAGATTTACTGTGTATCTTCCAGCTACAGCTAGAATGCGGAGATGAGGGGGTAACGGTTACATCATGGAGGATGAGACAACAGTGCTATATTTCTATCACCCCCCAGTGGTGGACGTTAGACATTGAACAGTCACTGCATCACGTTACCCTGGCCTATGACAGAACTGGACGAAACAGGGAGTTGGAGGACAAATACCGGCCATTACTTGAGACCGAATGGCCAGTCAAGGTTACAGCCACAGTCACGGGAAAAGAAGGTACAGCCGATTTTGTTACAATATCACCACATTTATGGCCACAGTCAGCTTCGGTAAGCCCTCACATTACACGTCAGGTCTATGACCCGTACCATGCCAGGGATATGGGACGAATGGTCAGGAGGGCAGTGGATCATTCAGATCCAACAGACTACGCACTTCAAGCCATGCCAGACGGCACTACCATAAAATATTTTGAGGTCCCTGAAACGATTAACACTCGACTGCAGCATCACAGGGGACATGATGTGTTGGAATATGTCAATCCACAGGTCTGGGCGGAATACCCATCACAAGTGGGAAAGACAAATGTTACACCTATCAAGGTAATGATTAAGGATCATGCAAAGCTACCTTCCATTCGGCAATACCCCCTCAAATCTCAAGCTGCTCCATCAATAGATAAATTAATTCAAGAACTATTGAAACAGGGTATTTTGGTCCCTTGCCAATCAGAATGTAACACCCCCATACTTGCTGTGCCTAAACCAGCCAAACCAGACCAGTACCGATTAGTACAGGATTTACGTTCAATCAATGCCATCGCACAGCCGTTACATGCTCTCGTCCCTAACCCTGCCCACATACTGGCTCAAATTCCAGCACAAGCCCGGGTCTTCGCCGTAATTGACCTTCAGCACGCCTTCTTTGCCCTCCCACTTGCGACTGAAAGTCAATATTTGTTTGCCTTCACTTACAATGGGCAGCAGTATACCTGGACCCGACTGCCACAGGGGTTTGTCAATTCCCCTACACTCTTCTCCAGATGTTTGCAGACCCAACTGCAGGCCTTGACATTGGAGCATGGTTCCACTCTAGTGCAGTATGTAGATGACATATTGGTGGCAAGTCCTGACGAGCCCAGTAACAGGGATGATGTGATCCAATTACTGAACCACCTATCCTCGTTGGGTTATGTTGTTTCACAAGCAAAGGTCTTGGTGGCTCAGAGAAAAGTTAAGTTCTTAGGAGTTTTACTTACAGCCACAGAAAGAAGTCTCGACCCCAGTAGGATTGAACCAATATGCCAATTCCCTGCCCCTACAATAGCCAAAGAGGTTCGTCATTGGCTGGGTATGGTGAATTATTGTCGGCAGTGGATACCAAACATCGCTGTCTATACAAAGCTGCTGACACCTTATACGAGTAAAGAGGGAAACTTTACTCTCACCACCGAGGCAGTCGAGGCCTTCCGTTGCCTGAAGCAGGCCTTGCTACAAGCACCGGCCCTCGGTAGGCCCCTATACGACCGACCATTCCAGATATACTGTACCGTTCTGGAAGGATGTTCAACAGCGGTACTCACTCAGAAACATGGGGACAAGCACCGGCCCGTAGCATATTACTCTTCCAAACTCGACCCAGTGGCGTTGGGTCACCCTGTTTGCACCCAGATCCTGGCAGCGATATACAATAGTTTGCAAGCTGCTGCCAACATCACTCTACAACAGGATATTATGGTGTATAGCTCCCACTCGGTAATCGCACTATTGGGGCAACTGCAGACTCAGCATCTTACCGCAGCTCGTCAGAATAGGTATGAAATATACCTTTTGAACAATCCACGTCTGACATTTAAATATTGTACCACTATCAATCCAGCCTGTTTTCTTAGCGGTCCCCCGGTCCATGAGGATGCGCCTGGTCACGACTGTTTAGCCTTGATTCAGGAAACTACCACAATAAGGGACGATCTGAGTGATATTCCGTTAGAACAACCTGACATGATTATGTATGTTGATGGCAGTGCATTAGTAAGCCCCACTGGCCGGAGACTGTCCGGTTATGCAATCATAGATCAGGATGGTCTGATTTTAGAAGCAGCAGCTTTCCAGACCCCTTACTCAGCACAACAAGCTGAACTTTTTGCCCTCACCCGTGCATGTATAGTTGGGGGAGATCGCCGGGTAAATATCTACACTGACTCCCGATATGCTTTCGGGGTAGTTCATGACTTCGGACAACTCTGGAAGAATAGGGGATTCCTTACCTCGGCTGGTACAGAAATATCCAACCGGGGTTTAGTTAATGACCTACTGCAGGCCCTCCTTCTGCCAGCGCAGATTTCCGTTATTAAATGCGCTGCCCACACGAATGGTACAACCCCAGTTGACGTTGGTAATGAACGAGCAGATCGTGCAGCGCGCACAGCCGCACAAATTCAGCAAGTGATGGTGCCTAAAATGTTAAGTCAGACTAAACGACCTACTATGAATGTGTCTGCTTCTGACAAGCCAATGCCAACCATCCAAGACGTCATAAGGTTACAGGAGGACGCTCCTGAGAGTGATAAACAAATGTGGAAACGGTTAGGTTGTACATATGATTCTGTTTCCTCTTTATGGACCACGCCTGCACATCAGACTTGTATGTCTGATGTGCTGGCTTTATGGGTCATTGAATGTGTACACTTTGCAACTCATTGTGGGGCTCGAGGGACTAGTGATTTGTTGCTGGACACTTGGTGGCACCCTAAAATGCAGGGGTTGGCCCAAAGTATCAGTAATCGGTGTTTGATTTGTCAGCAATATAACACCGGAAAAGGTATCCCTTGTGGGATGGGGCAAACCCCGTTGCCCAGTGGTCCCTTTGAGACGCTCCAAATGGATTACATTGAGTTGGAAAGGTGTCAATGTTACAAATATGTTTTGGTCATTGTGGATGTGTTCAGCAGATGGGTCGAGGCGTATCCGACTATCGATAATAAAGCTGCTACTGTGGTTAAAGTCTTGATGAGGGAAATCATTCCCCGGTACGGTATACCAGCTCAGTTAAGTTCTGATAATGGGCCTCATTTTATTGGACAAATTAACAAGGAGTTTTGCTCCCAGTTGGGCATACGCCAGCAGTTACACTGTGCTTACAGACCGCAGGCAGCCGGGTTGGTTGAAAGACACAATCAGACCCTCAAAACTAAATTGGCTAAATTAAGAGCAGACACGGGACTGACATGGCTTAAGTTGCTCCCCGTTGCCCTCTTCCAGCTGCGGGTTACACCTGCGGGACCAGCCCGGCTCTCTCCCGCCGAGATTCTTTATGGCAGGCCTCTTAGAACTCCTTGGAGCCTGCAGGTTCCCAGACGGGTTCAGTTTCATCAGATGACTGAGGAAATGACCACCTATGTTCTGGCCCTTACGCAAGTGCTCAAGGAACTCCATGGCCAGGTCCGCGCGGCTCACCAGCCATTGCCCCCAGTACCTAGCTCACTTTCAGTCCAGCCCGGTAGTTATGTAATGGTCAAAAATTGGACTAGGAAGGGGTCGGAGCCGCGATGGGACGGGCCCTTCCAAGTTCTCCTTGCCACCCCCACAGCAGTTAAAGTGGAGGGGCGAAGTGCTTGGGTCCACCTACATCACTGTAAATTGAGCCCATCTCCACTACTGTAAAAGGTCGGATACTAACCTGCCTCCCTTCTCCAGTGCTATTTTACAGGTGTGGAGCATGATGGAGTGGCTACGCATCGTCTGTCTGATATTTGGCCTCACTTCGCTTGGCGTGTTATTGGCGATGGACATGGAAAAGGGGAATATTATGTATCTGTGTAGCCCCAACCAATCTACAAGGATACATCACCTATGCACAGGTGATGTTCTTCACTGCCCCCATATACGAGGACATGGTATCGACTCATGGAAGGTCATCAAAGTTAAGGAGAATGCGGGAGTCATGAAGCAGCTGCACCGGTCCCGGCGATGGGAAGGGAACATTATATGGACATTGCCTTGTTTTTGGAATACATGTAAATTTGATTTTGGATGTGTTAAAAGTGGTACAATAAAGGTAACATCAAGCTGTCAGAAGAGTGTAGGAAGAGACCATGAGAAAGAGAAAGGGACTAGAGAGAGGACGGGGCGTGTGAGAAGGGAAGTACAGCTAGAACGTAGGTTACCGGGAGATACACTTAAGTTAATTAAAGGCCAAACTGAGGAAAACCCGGGTAGTATGAATCTCTTCTACCAGATTTACCACCGTCTGTATGGCCAGGGACGGGTTGTCTGCTACCCGAACCCCGCAGCGGTGTCTAGGTTATTTTCTGTTTCACCGCTTTGGGGCACTCCCCAAACGGTGGTTCATTGTCAGCGTTCCGAGCCATTGCCCGAGCACGTCACTCTTCCTTACGATCCGGATTCAGCACCACCGGCTATTTGCCTTCCCCTCCCTCGGGATAATTCCCATTCACAGTACGATAGGCTGCGACGGTGGAGGGCGTACATACCTAGCCACTTCACTCCCAATAGGGATTCCCGGTCGTACGAGAATTGCTTCAGCAGTGAAGGATATGGCTGTTTGCTGGTAGAGGTGGACACAAATATAACATGTCTGTTTCCCACCTGTACGGACAGGAGGTGCCATATCACCCAGGCGTCTGGCAAATGCGTTTGTTATAGCACCACTTGCGTTCCATTGAACGCTGGCCTCCAGCTCCTTTGTGGCTGGGCGAATGTCTCTCATATCACTGTTGGGACTAGGGCTTTCCGCATTGCTGGGCGGCCCGAATGGGCATTTCAAAATTGGATAAACTGGGCTACTGGGAGGTCCTTACGCAACCGATATACTGATTGTGATGCTAGTCTCCACACGGACCAAGGATACTACTTTTTATTTAATGGTACGGCGACCAACGTTTTGTCACCCCCATTTCCCCGCCGAATTGCTGTAGGGACTCTAGTCCCTACCACAGTCCCCTGCCCTTCGGCGTGGAACCTGCATAATCAGTTAGCACGCCGGGCAGTCTCTGCTGAATTTTGCGAGAACTGGAAAAAACCTCAGGTTCTTGCACCCAACCGGGGCCACTCAGCCGGGTGGGGCATTCTGAGCGTATTGACACTGGGAGGTGTGGGGGGTTCCTTGGCTGTTAGTGATCGGAATTATTTTATTTGCGGCCTTACCATCTTGGGAAATGAAACCTTGGGAGCCCTCGGGGCAATAACTAAGGAGTTGTCTCAGCTACGGTTGTTTGCAATGCAGAACCGGTATGCTCTTGACTATCTTCTGGCCCGTGAGGGTGGGGTATGCGCCATAGTACAGGGCAAGTGTATTATGGGTGTTCAAGACTTGACCGCTAACATCACTAAATTTATGGATCGCATACGGGATCACTTGGACGGGATGCAGGATCCTGGCTCTTGGGGTAACTGGGGATTTGGGGGATGGAAGGACTGGTTGATAAATATGGCCATGTATCTAGTGGTAGCTATCGGCTGCATCTTTGTGGGCCTGGCCATCCTTAAATGTGTGATGGGTAGAATGCGGGGTGCACTGGATCAGATCACCGCCCCAATCACCGAGAAAAAGATTTTAACTGTTAAAATCCATGAGGGTGAAGCAGATGAAGGGGGGCTAAGACAGGAATTGGAAATGCAGCGACGAATCTTTTTAGATGAGGAACCGTAGCTATAGATTGGATAGTTCGGTTATCATGGAATGATAAAAGGAGGGAATGACGAATGTGATATAAAATAGTTACTTTAGAGATACTAGTTAATGTAATGTAGAAATAAGCCACTTTGATTCTTTTAGTTAGGGACAAAGGAATTTGGGACCGCATGGAAAAAGCAGGAAGAGGTGTGTCTATAAGAGTGAGGATGCATTGATAAGGGCCAGAGAAAGGGATTGGAAGTGAGCCAATCAGAATGGATTAAACAGGTCAGGAGGGACCTAGGCTGACCTATGTCCGTCGAGTATGTGAAACTTGATACCATTTGAACTGATTTTGCAGAGATTCCTTTGTCTGTTAGTTCAGTCGTTTTCTGGAGTGTAAGAGGCAGGACGTCCTGTTACATTTCTGTAAGATGATAAAGCTTGCAAGCTAAATAAATAACTTCTGTTTACGTGCGAATCCGTCTCAACTTTTATTGAGGCCAGACTGACAGAGAAAGAAAATAGGAGATCAACAAACACCCTGACTGTCACTACAGTTGTCACCAGTGGAAAGAGGCAGAGTGCTGATGCCCCGTGTGTTTTAGAGTGGGAGTCCACCCTCTAGTGTTCTGCCTGGTGATTGGTTGTGTTCGGTCCTGTGTGTTGATTGGCTGTACTTCGTGTCTGTCACTGCCTGTCTGTATCTCATTATGTACATGAGTGCATATCATGACATTCCCCCCTTTTTAAAAAAAAAAAAAAAATGTTGGTTGCTTGGGGCATATGCGACTGTATTTACATGTATGACTACTTACATTAAATGGCGAGTGAATGAATATATACATGAGAGGTGTCTAGCGTGCAGATACAGAACAACATTTACAAGATAAATGTCTATAAGTTCAATCTTTGGGGCTTGCATCGGATCCTTGTTGATTGCCTAGAGGTGGAGGTGGGGACAACGGCGCTTTGACAGGTGGGATTGCTGCTAGATTGGTGGCCTCGTCGTGCGAGGTGTCCGGAGGAGGCATAACAACATCCGTAAAAGTAAGATTTGGTGGTGGGCAGGCAACTTTGCGCAGTGCCCTTCTGCTGCGCCTGACAATGGAGCCATCCGCCATACAAACTACAAACAATCTGGGAGCAGCCTGTCGAACAACAACAGCTGGAGCTGACCAGCCTCCATCAGGTAGCTTGATGCAAACAGCATCTTCCGGAGATAGCACAGGCAAATGGTAGCATGAGCATCGTACGTCAGCTTTTGCCGGTTCCTGAGTTGCTGCACCTTTTGCAGCACTGGGAGGTGATCCAGGTCTGATAAGTGTATGGCCGGAACAGTCATCCGCAGATCTCTATTCATGAGGAGTTGAGCCGGAGACATACCGGAGGACAGAGGGGTTGCCCTGTACGCCAACAGCGCATGGTTGAAGTCAGAAGCAGAGTCCGCAGCCTTGCAGAGCAGTTGCTTCACTATATGGACCCCTTTCTTGACCTTCCCGTTGGACTGCGGGTAGTGTGGGCTTGAGGTAATGTGGTTGAATTGGTACGACTTGGCAAAATTGGACCACTCTTGGCTGTCGAAGCAGGGACCATTGTCACTCATGACAGCGAGTAGAATACCATGCCTGGCAAATGTCTCCTTGCAGGCCTTGATGACTGTCCTTGATGTGAGGTCTGACAGCTTCACAACTTCCGGGTAATTTGAGAAGTAACCTATGATGAGCACATAGTCACGCCCATTAGCGTGAAAAAGGTCGATTCCCACCTTTGACCACGGAGAGGTCACGATCTCGTGTTGCTGGAGTGTTTCTTTTGTTTGAGCAGGCTGGAAACGCTGACAGGTCGCACAATTGAGGACCATGTTGGATATGTCCTGGCTGATTCCAGGCCAATAGGCAGCCTGCCGGGCACTGCGCCTACACTTTTCGACACCTAGGTGTCCCTCGTGGATTTGTTTGAGCACTAAGCTCTGCAGACTGCGAGGAATAACGATATGATCTAGCTTGAGGAGAATCCCCTCGACGACTGTCAGGTTGTCCTTCACATTAAAGACCTGAGGGCATTGCCCTTTTTGTCAGCCATTTGCGAGGTGGTGCATTACACGCTGCAGAAGAGGGTCTTTGGCAGTCTCTTCACAAATGCTGATCACACTTTCATCTGAGGCCGGGAGGTTGCTGGCACACAGCTGCACCTGTGCCTCATTCTGGCGGATGAAGTCAACCTGTTCACAGGGCGAGGTGATGGAGCGGGACAGGGCATCCGCAATTATCAGCTCCTTGCCTGGTGTGTATACTAACTCAAAATCGTACCTTTGGAGTTGAAGGAGAATGCGATGAAGCCTGGGCGTCATGTCATTCAAGTCCTTATAAATGATGTGGACCAAGGGACTGTTGTCAGTCTCCACTGTGATGGTTGATAGACCGCAGATGTAGTCAGTCATGGAACTTTACAATGTCGGTTAGGAGGCCCAGGCACTCTTTTTATATCTGGGCGTACCTCTGTTCAGTAGGAGTCATGGCCCTTGACGCATAAGCAACTGGAGCCCAGGACGAGGAGTCATCCCTCTGGAGGAGCACCGCACCAATGCCGTCCTGGCTTGCGTCCATGGAGAGTTTTCTTTCCCTGTCCGGGTCAAAAAATGCGAGTACCAGAGCAGTGGTGAGCTTTGCTTTGAGCTCGAGCTACTCTGCTTGATGTGTGAGTAGCCACTGGAATGCAATGGACTTCTTCACCAGATGCCTGAGAGCTGTGGTGTGTGAGGCCATGTTGGGAATGAAATTTCCCAAGAGGTTCACCATTCCGAGGAAGCGTAGTACCGCCTTTTTGTCTTCTGGGGTGGTCTTGGTGTTAATGGCCTTGACCTTGTCTGAATCTGGTCGCACACCCTGCTGGGACATCTGGTCGCCCAAGAACTTGATGGATGACATGCCAAAGGAGCACTTGGCCTTGTTCAGCTTGAGGCCGTTTGCATGGACACGTCGAAAGACTTGTTTGAAACGAGATATGTGTTCCTCGGGGGTCGTGGACCATATGATTACATCATCTACGTAGACAGGCACACCCTCAATGCCCTCCATCATCTGCTCCATGATCCTGTGAAAGATTTCAGAGGCTGATACAATGGCGAACGGCATACGGTTATAACAGTACCTGCCAAATGGTGTGTTGAACGTGCAGAGCATCCTGCTGGACTCGTCCAGTTGTATCTGCCAGAAACCACGCGATGCATCTAGCTTCGTGAAGAATTTGGCGTGTGCCATCTCACTGGTCAGTTCCTCCCGCTTCGGGATCGGGTAGTGTTCCCGCATTATGTTCTGGCTAAGATCTTTGGGATCTATGCACCGCAACTCTCCTGAGGGCTTCTTCACATAGACCATTGAACTGACCCAGTCAGTCTGTTCCGTCACTTTGGAGATTATGCCCTGGTCTTGGAGCTCCTGTAGCTGTGCCTTTAAACGTTCCTTCAGAGGAGCCGGCAAACGGCGCAGTGCATGGATTACAGGTGTGGCATCTTGTAGCAGTGTGGCAGAGTACCCATTCCATCAAACACATCCGGACATTGAGCAAGGATGTCATCAATGTCAGCCTGAAGATCCATGTTGGAAGAAGACATGGCATAGACTCGCTGTACGAGGTTGAGTAGCTTGCATGCATGGGCACCAAGCAGGGATGCCTTATCAGGCTTGCCGATTTCGAATTGCAGTGTGATATTGATGGTCTTGTTGGAGACAAAAAGATGACCAGATCCTAGTGCAGTTATGGCATTGCCATTATAATCGAGGAGCTGGCAGGCTGGCGGAAGAATTTGGGGTTGCTTTTTAATGATCAAAATCAGCTTGAGATATGAGATTGGCAGAAGCACCAGTGTCCAGCTTGAACTGTATGCTGCACTGATATACGTGTATGACAGCACGCCATTCGTCCACGGAATCCACATTGAGGATAGATCGGCGTCTTGCTGAATTTGAGGAGGCATATTCACATGTAGTGATGATGTCCACACGATAGGAGGACTCCAGGCAGTCGTCCTCTGGATCCGTAGTGCTACCAGGATTAGAATCCAGTAAACCTTGCTGTACACATCGAACGCGCTCGCGTTGAAATTGGGATCGATGGCCCTTGACTGGTGGTGCAGACCTACACAAGGCTGCATAATGTCCAGGCTTCCCGCAATTTAAACATCGCCTGCCTTTTGCAGGGCATTGCCGCTTTAAGAGGGCGGTGCCGCAGTTCGGGAACGTCATGACGTTGACGTCGTTACGCTCCGTGCGTCGTCGCACATGCGCAGTGCGGCCAGCCGGCGTTCGCATCTGCGCAGTTTGGTTTTCAGCGGCTTTGTTCTTCCGTTCATGTTGCGCATGTGTGGGGCCCCGGGAAAAGCGCGTGAAATGACCGCCATCATCGAAACTGAGGCGCTGCATCCGTGTGATGGCCTGTACACTCTCTGCCTCGTGGGAGGCAAGTTTTACGTATTCTGACCATTTGAGACGGGAGTACCGATTTCTCGCATGCTCAAGACCTATACACATTTCAATTGCGACTGGCAGGGTCATGTGCTTAATTTTGAGGAGTTGCTCCCACAAGGAATCGGAGTGCACCCAAACACGATCTGATCCTTGATGATGGAATCAGCGGTGTCACCATAATTGCAGGACGGCGCTAATATACAGAGATGAGTTAGAAAGGATTGGAAAGGTTCATCCTTACCCTGAAGGTGTTGCTGGAAGATATAGCGCTCAAAGCTCTCGCTTGACAAACAAAGAACAAAGAACAAAAATGTACAGCACAGGAACAGGCCCTTCGGCCCTCCAAGCCCGTGCCGACCATACTGCCCGACTAAACTACAATCTTCTACACTTCCTGGGTCCGTATCCTTCTATTCCCATCCTATTCATATATTTGTCAAGATGCCCCTTAAATGTCCCTATCGTCCCTGCCTCCACTACCTCCTCCGGTAGTGAGTTCCAGGCACCCACTACCCTCTGCGTAAAAAACTTGCCTCGTACATCTACTCTAAACTTTGCCCCTCTCACCTTAAACCTATGCCCCCTAGTAATTGACCCCTCTACCCTGGGGAAAAGCCTCTGACTATCCACTCTGTCTATGCCCCTCATAATTTTGTATACCTCTATCAGGTCGCCCCTCAACCTCCTTCGTTCCAGTGAGAACAAACCGAGTTTATTCAATCGCTCCTCATAGCTTATGCCCTCCATACCAGGCAACATTCTGGTAAATCTCTTCTGCACCCTCTCTAAAGCCTCCACATCCTTCTGGTAGTGTGGCGACCAGAATTGAACACTATACTCCAAGTGTGGCCTAACTAAGGTTCTATACAGCTGCAACATGACTTGCCAATTCTTATACTCAATGCCCCGGCCAATGAAGGCAAGCATGCCGTATGCCTTCTTGACTACCTTCTCCACCTGTGTAGCCCCTTTCAGTGATCTGTGGACCTGTACTCCTAGATCTCTTTGACTTTCAATACTCTTGAGGGTTCTACCATTCACTGTATATTCCCTACCTGCATTAGCCCTTCCAAAATGCATTACCTCACATTTGTCCAGGTTAAACTCCATCTGCCATCTCTCCGCCCAAGTCTCCAGACAGTCTAAATCCTGCTGTATCCTCAGACAGTCCTCATCGCTATCCGCAATTCCACCAACCTTTGTGTCGTCTGCAAACTTACTAATCAGACCAGTTACATTTTCCTCCAAATCATTTATATATACTACAAAGAGCAAAGGTCCCAGCACTGATCCCTGTGGAACACCACTGGTCACAGCCCTCCAATTAGAAAAGCATCCCTCCATTGCTACCCTCTGCCTTCTATGGCCTAGCCAGTTCTGTATCCACCTTGCCAGTTCACCCCTGATCCCGTGTGACTTCACCTTTTGTACTAGTCTACCATGAGGGACCTTGTCAAAGGCCTTACTGAAGTCCATATAGACAACATCTACTGCCCTACCTGCATCAATCATCTTAGTGACCTCCTCGAAAAACTCTATCAAGTTAGTGAGACACGACCTCCCCTTCACAAAACCGTGCTGCCTCTCACTAATACGTCCATTTGCTTCCAAATGGGAGTAGATCCTGTCTCGAAGAATTCTCTCCAGTAATTTCCCTACCACTGAAGTAAGGCTCACCGGCCTGTAGTTCCCGGGATTATCCCTGCCACCCTTCTTAAACAAAGGAACAACATTGGCTATTCTCCAGTCCTCCGGGACATCCCCTGAAGACAGCGAGGATCCAAAGATTTCTGTCAAGGCCTCAGCAATTTCCTCTCCAGCCTCCTTCAGTATTCTGGGGTAGATCCCATCCGGCCCTGGGGACTTATCTACCTTAATATTTTTTAAGACACCCAACACCTCGTCTTTTTGGATCACAATGTGACCCAGGCTATCTACACCCCCTTCTCCAGACTCAACATCTACCAATTCCTTCTCTTTGGTGAATACTGATGCAAAGTATTCATTTAGTACCTCGCCCATTTCCTCTGGCTCCACACATAGATTCCCTTGCCTATCCTTCAGTGGGCCAACCCTTTCCCTGGCTACCCTCTTGCTTTTTATGTAAGTGTAAAAAGCCTTGGGATTTTCCTTAACCCTATTTGCCAATGACTTTTCATGACCCCTTCTAGCCCTCCTGACTCCCTGCTTAAGTTCCTTCCTACTTTCCTTATATGCCACACAGGCTTCGTCTGTTCCCAGCCTTTTAGCCCTGACAAATGCCTCCTTTTTCTTTTTGACGAGGCCTACAATATCATTCGTCATCCAAGGTTCCCGAAAATTGCCGTATTTATCTTTCTTCCTCACAGGAACATGCCTGTCCTGTATTCCTATCAACTGACACTTGAAAGCCTCCCACATGTCAGATGTTGATTTGCCCTCAAACATCCGCCCCCAATCTATGTTCTTCAGTTCCCGCCTAATATTGTTATAATTAGCCTTCCCCCAATTTAGCACATTCATCCTCGGACCACTCTTATCCTTGTCCACCAGTACTTTAAAACTTACTGAATTGTGGTCACTGTTACCGAAATGCTCCCCTACTGAAACATCTACCACCTGGCCGGGCTCATTCCCCAATACCAGGTCCAGTACCGCCTCTTCCCTAGTTGGACTGTTTACATATTGTTTTAAGAAGCCCTCCTGGATGCTCCTTACAAACTCTGCCCCGTCTAAGCCCCTGGCACTTAGTGAGTCCCAGTCAATATTGGGGAAGTTGAAGTCTCCCATCACCACAACCCTGTTGTTTTTACTCTTTTCCAAAATCTGTCTACCTATCTGCTCCTCTATCTCCCGCTGGCTGTTGGGAGGCCTGTAGTATACCCCCAACATTGTGACTGCACCCTTCTTATTCCTGATCTCTACCCATATAGCCTCACTGCCCTCTGAGGTGTCCTCTCGCTGTATAGCTGTGATACTCTCCTGAACAAGTAGCGCAACTCCGCCTCCCCTTTTACACCCCCCTCTATCCCGCCTGAAACATCTAAATCCTGGAACGTTTAGCTGCCAATCCTGCCCTTCCCTCAACCAGGTCTCTGTAATGGCAACAACATCATAGTTCCAAGTACTAATCCAAGCTCTAAGTTCATCTGCCTTACCCGTAATGCTCCTTGCATTAAAACATATGCACTTCAGGCCACCAGACCCGCTGTATTCAGCAACTTCTCCCCGTCTGCTCTGCCTCAGAGCCACACTGTCCCTATTCCCTAGTTCTCCCTCAACGCTCTCACCTTCTGACCTATTGCTCCCGTGCCCACCCCCCTGCCATACTAGTTTAAACCCTCCCGTGTGACACTAGCAAATCTCGCGGCCAGGATATTTATGCCTCTCCGGTTTAGATGCAACCCGTCCATCTTATACAGGTCACACCTGCCCCGGAAGAGCTCCCAGTGGTCCAGATAACAGAAACCCTCCCTCCTACACCAGCTGTTTAGCCACGTGTTTGTCTGCTCTATCTTCCTATTTCTAGCCTCACTGGCACGTGGCACAGGGAGTAATCCCGAGTTTACAACCCTCGAGGTCCTGTCTTTTAACTTTCTGCCTAGCTCCCTGAACTCCTGCTGCAGGACCTCATGCCCCTTCCTGCCTATGTCGTTAGTACCAATATGTACAACGACCTCTACCTGTTTGCCCTCCCCCTTCAGGATTCCCTCTACCCGTTCGGAGACATCCTGGACCCTGGCACCAGGGAGGCAACATACCATCCTGGAGTCTCTTTCACGTCCACAGAAGCGCCTATCTGTTCCCCTGACTATAGAGTCCCCTATAACTATTACTCTTCTGCGCTTTGACCCTCCCTTCTGAACATCAGAGCCAGCCGTGGTGCCACTGCTCTGGCTGCTGCTGTTTTCCCCTGATAGGCTATCCCCCCCGACAGTATCCAAAGGGGTATATCTGTTCGAGAGGGGGACAACCACAGGGGATTCCTGCACTGACTGCCTGCCCTTTCTGGTGGTCACCCATTTCTCTGCCTGCACCTTGGGTGTGACCACACTTACATAACTGCGATCTATGACGCTTTCCGCCACCTGCATGCTCCTAAGTGCATCCAATTGCTGCTCCAACCGAACCATGCGGTCTGTGAGGAGCTGCAGTTGGGTGCACTTTCTGCAGATGAAGCCATCCGGGACGCTGGAAGCCTCCCGGACCTGCCACATCTCACAGTCAGAGCACAGCACCCCTCTAACTGACATTGCGTCAATTAATTAAAATTAAAATTTGTCTTTTTTTTTTTTTATAAATACTTTTTTTTTTAAATTACAAAGTTACTGTCAACTATCTGTTTCCTAGCACTAGATTTCTAATAGAAATGCGATAGCTAACTATAATATCCTCCGATCTCTGGCTTAGATATCCTCTAAATTATAATTAAGTTATTATGTTTAATTAGTTCCCAAATACTCAAAAAAATTTAGGTTAGAATCCCAACCAGCCACTCAGGTCACAGCTTTTCTGTGATGTCACTTCAGTTTCCCCCCGACACACACAATTTGAAAAAAAGGTATAAAAGTAAAAATCACTTACTTACCTTCTTACCTTCTGAGTGTCTGAGATGTTCTCAGGTTCTCTCGCTGACAGAGACTGCTCCTCCACCTCCAATCCTTGGCCTGCACAATGCTAATAATATAATAATATAATATGGCACTTACCTTACACCAATGGGTCTTATTATTAGGTTAGAGGAGGAGGGTGGGTGGGAGACACTACACGTGTAGTGACTCGGGTTTCCTCTCCACCAGAATTTATTGGGGGGGGGGGGGACTTGCCAGAGGTCGAACTTCCGGTTCCCGCCGAAATCCAAAGGGCTGCTCCTGTAAAGGTAAGAGCTTTTAAACTAACTACTCACCTCCCAGAAGGCCCCTGCGCACCGCTGCCGCCGAAATCCAAAGGGCTGCTCCTGTAAAGGTAAGTGGTTTTAAACACACTACTCACCTCCCAGAAGGCCCCTGCGCACCGCTGCCGCCGAAATCCAAAGGGCTGCTCCTGTAAAGGTAAGAGCTTTTAAACTAACTACTCACCTCCCAGAAGGCCCCTGCGCACCGCTGCCGCCGAAATCCAAAGGGCTGCTCCTGTAAAGGTAAGAGCTTTTAAACTCACTACTCACCTCCAAGAAGGCCCCTGCGCACCGCTGCCGCCGAAATCCAAAGCGCTGCTCCTGTAAAGGTAAGAGCTTTTAAACTAACTACTCACCTCCAAGAAGGCCCCTGCGCACCGCTGCCGCCGAAATCCAAAGGGCTGCTCCTGGAAAGGTAAGGTTTTTAAACACACTACTCACCTCCAAGAAGGCCCCTGCGCACCGCTGCCGCCGAAATCCAAAGGGCTGCTCCTGTAAAGGTAAGTGGTTTTAAACACACTACTCACCTCCCAGAAGGCCCCTGCGCACCGCTGCCGCCGAAATCCAAAGGGCTGCTCCTGTAAAGGTAAGAGCTTTTAAACTAACTACTCACCTCCCAGAAGGCCCCTGCGCACCGCTGCCGCCGAAATCCAAAGGGCTGCTCCTGTAAAGGTAAGAGCTTTTAAACTCACTACTCACCTCCAAGAAGGCCCCTGCGCACCGCTGCCGCCGAAATCCAAAGCGCTGCTCCTGTAAAGGTAAGAGCTTTTAAACTAACTACTCACCTCCAAGAAGGCCCCTGCGCACCGCTGCCGCCGAAATCCAAAGGGCTGCTCCTGGAAAGGTAAGGTTTTTAAACACACTACTCACCTCCAAGAAGGCCCCTGCGCACCGCTGCCGCCGAAATCCAAAGGGCTGCTCCTGTAAAGGTAAGTGGTTTTAAACACACTACTCACCTCCCAGAAGGCCCCTGCGCACCGCTGCCGCCGAAATCCAAAGGGCTGCTCCTGTAAAGGTAAGAGCTTTTAAACTAACTACTCACCTCCCAGAAGGCCCCTGCGCACCGCTGCCGCCGAAATCCAAAGGGCTGCTCCTGTAAAGGTAAGTGGTTTTAAACACACTACTCACCTCCCAGAAGGCCCCTGCGCACCGCTGCCGCCGAAATCCAAAGGGCTGCTCCTGTAAAGGTAAGAGCTTTTAAACTAACTACTCACCTCCCAGAAGGCCCCTGCGCACCGCTGCCGCCGAAATCCAAAGGGCTGCTCCTGTAAAGGTAAGAGCTTTTAAACTCACTACTCACCTCCAAGAAGGCCCCTGCGCACCGCTGCCGCCGAAATCCAAAGCGCTGCTCCTGTAAAGGTAAGAGCTTTTAAACTAACTACTCACCTCCAAGAAGGCCCCTGCGCATTGCCGCCGAAATCCAAAGGGCTGCTCCTGGAAAGGTAAGGTTTTTAAACACACTACTCACCTCCAAGAAGGCCCCTGCGCACCGCTGCCGCCGAAATCCAAAGGGCTGCTCCTGTAAAGGTAAGTGGTTTTAAACACACTACTCACCTCCCAGAAGGCCCCTGCGCACCGCTGCCGCCGAAATCCAAAGGGCTGCTCCTGTAAAGGTAAGTGGTTTTAAACACACTACTCACCTCCAAGAAGGCCCCTGCGCACCGCTGCCGCTGAAATCCAAAGGGCTGCTCCTGTAAAGGTAAGTGGTTTTAAACACACTACTCACCTCCCAGAAGGCCCCTGCGCACCGCTGCCGCCGAAATCCAAAGGGCTGCTCCTGTAAAGGTAAGAGCTTTTAAACTAACTACTCACCTCCCAGAAGGCCCCTGCGCACCGCTGCCGCCGAAATCCAAAGGGCTGCTCCTGTAAAGGTAAGAGCTTTTAAACTCACTACTCACCTCCAAGAAGGCCCCTGCGCACCGCTGCCGCCGAAATCCAAAGCGCTGCTCCTGTAAAGGTAAGAGCTTTTAAACTAACTACTCACCTCCAAGAAGGCCCCTGCGCACCGCTGCCGCCGAAATCCAAAGGGCTGCTCCTGTAAAGGTAAGAGCTTTTAAACTCACTACTCACCTCCAAGAAGGCCCCTGCGCACCGCTGCCGCCGAAATCCAAAGCGCTGCTCCTGTAAAGGTAAGAGCTTTTAAACTAACTACTCACCTCCAAGAAGGCCCCTGCGCACCGCTGCCGCCGAAATCCAAAGGGCTGCTCCTGTAAAGGTAAGGTTTTTAAACACACTACTCACCTCCAAGAAGGCCCCTGCGCACCGCTGCCGCCGAAATCCAAAGGGCTGCTCCTGTAAAGGTAAGTGGTTTTAAACACACTACTCACCTCCCAGAAGGCCCCTGCGCACCGCTGCCGCCGAAATCCAAAGGGCTGCTCCTGGAAAGGTAAGGCTTTTAAACACACTACTCACCTCCAAGAAGGCCCCTGCGCACCGCTGCCGCCGAAATCCAAAGGGCTGCTCCTGTAAAGGTAAGAGCTTTTAAACTAACTACTCACCTCCCAGAAGGCCCCTGCGCACCGCTGCCGCCGAAATCCAAAGGGCTGCTCCTGTAAAGGTAAGAGCTTTTAAACTCACTACTCACCTCCAAGAAGGCCCCTGCGTACCGCTGCCGCCGAAATCCAAAGCGCTGCTCCTGTAAAGGTAAGAGCTTTTAAACTAACTACTCACCTCCAAGAAGGCCCCTGCGCACCGCTGCCGCCGAAATCCAAAGGGCTGCTCCTGTAAAGGTAAGGTTTTTAAACACACTACTCACCTCCAAGAAGGCCCCTGCGCACCGCTGCCGCCGAAATCCAAAGGGCTGCTCCTGTAAAGGTAAGTGGTTTTAAACACACTACTCACCTCCCAGAAGGCCCCTGCGCACCGCTGCCGCCGAAATCCAAAGGGCTGCTCCTGGAAAGGTAAGGTTTTTAAACACACTACTCACCTCCAAGAAGGCCCCTGCGCACCGCTGCCGCCGAAATCCAAAGGGCTGCTCCTGTAAAGGTAAGTGGTTTTAAACACACTACTCACCTCCCAGAAGGCCCCTGCGCACCGCTGCCGCCGAAATCCAAAGGGCTGCTCCTGGAAAGGTAAGGTTTTTAAACACACTACTCACCTCCAAGAAGGCCCCTGCGCACCGCTGCCGCCGAAATCCAAAGGGCTGCTCCTGTAAAGGTAAGTGGTTTTAAACACACTACTCACCTCCCAGAAGGCCCCTGCGCACCGCTGCCGCCGAAATCCAAAGGGCTGCTCCTGGAAAGGTAAGGTTTTTAAACACACTACTCACCTCCAAGAAGGCCCCTGCGCACCGCTGCCGCCGAAATCCAAAGGGCTGCTCCTGTAAAGGTAAGTGGTTTTAAACACACTACTCACCTCCCAGAAGGCCCCTGCGCACCGCTGCCGCCGAAATCCAAAGGGCTGCTCCTGTAAAGGTAAGAGCTTTTAAACTAACTACTCACCTCCCAGAAGGCCCCTGCGCACCGCTGCCGCCGAAATCCAATGGGCTGCTCCTGTAAAGGTAAGAGCTTTTAAACTCACTACTCACCTCCAAGAAGGCCCCTGCGCACCGCTGCCGCCGAAATCCAAAGCGCTGCTCCTGTAAAGGTAAGAGCTTTTAAACTAACTACTCACCTCCAAGAAGGCCCCTGCGCACCGCTGCCGCCGAAATCCAAAAAACACACTAGAGCTTGTTTCGACTTCACAGTGACTGTCGAACTTCTCTAAAACGGTCTTGAATTTGGTCTTGTCCTGGCCATTGGTAAAATTAAGCGAGTTGAAAATTTGGATGGCTTGGTCCCCCGCAGTTGATAGGAGCAGAACGATTTTTCTGGCATCGGACGCACCCTCGAGGCCTGAGGCCTCAATGTAGAGAAGGAACCTTTACTTGAAGACCCGCCAGTTGGCGCCCAGATTGCCAGAGATCCGTAGCTGTGGAGGAGCCTGGATCTTCTCCATGCCGCTGGAAGGCACTTGCTGGTCGTCACGGAATCACTCAAGGTAAACCACTTAGAGAAAGTAGACTACTGGTACCATGTCGTGTTATTCACCCTGGGGTAATACGGACTGCAACTGGATGCAGTTGTACTTGAAAGTAGACTCCAAACTGTGATGTTGATTCAATACGCTTTATTGAACTTGTTAAGCAATGCACACAGTTCGCTGTGTGTTTGACACTCTACTAATCTAAGCGTGCTTGTTATAGCTAACTAGACCAGACGAGCTCTGAGCCACGTGTAGAAGGTGCTAACTGATATATACACCCTGTTGTCACTGGTGGAAAGAGGCAGAATGCTGATGCCTCGTGTGTTTTATAGTGGGAGACCACCCTCTAGTGTTCTGCCTGGTGATTGGTTGTGTTCTGGCCTGTGTGTTGATTGGTTGGCTGTACTGGATGTCTGTCGCTGCCTGTCTGTATCTCATTATGTACATGAGTGCATATCATGACAAAGGTATCGCATAATAGAACATAGAACACACAATGCAGAAAGAGGCCATTCGGCCCATCAAGTCTGCACCGACCCACTTAAGCCCTCACTTCCACCCCATCCCCGTAACCCAATAACCCCTCCTAACCTTTTTGGACACCTAAGGGCAATTTAGCATGCCCGATCCATCTGGCCTGCACGTGTTTGGACTGTGGGAGGAAACCGGAGCACCCGGAGGAAACCCACGCAGACATGGGGAGAACGTGCAGACTCCGCACAGACAGTGACCCAGCGGGGAATTGAACCTGGGACCCTGGTGCTGTGAAGCTACTGTGCTAGCCACTTGTGCTACCGTGCTGCCCAGATTAATGAATAAGATCAAAGCATACAGAGTTAGGGAGCAAGAAGCAGAATGAATAGTTGGTTGGCTGAAAAAAAGAAAGAGAAGAGGCAAAGGTAACTATTCAGAATGGTAGAAGGGATCATAATGATCTGTACAAAAGTACTGTGGATGTTGGAAATCAGAAATAAGAGCAGAAAATACCCACTGGGTCAGGCGGCATTTTTGGAGAAAGCACAAAATGGTAACATTTCATGTCAATGATCTTGGGTGGAATTCCCCGTCGGCCGATGCCGGGATAGCGAAATGCGATTGGGCAGAGAATCGGTTTTGACGTCGGAATCGTGGCAGGCGCTGGGTTCACGCCAAATCGCAATTCTCCGGTGCCTCGATAACAGCGTCAATGCATTCCACTCCGCACGTACAGTAAAACGCCGTTGGCATATCGTTAGCGGGCCTGACCATCCGGTATTCCCCGGGGCCTCCGTGATCCTCCGCCTCCACCAGGGGGCACATTCCCGACGGTGAGGTTCACTTGTGCTTTCAGAAACCGCGCCATGACTGATGAGGGGGAGAGAGGGGGTACGGACAGAGTCCAACATTGCCATAGTGTGCCTTCAGTTGTGCTGCTGGCCGGGGGCTTCTGCCAGGGCTGGGGAGTGGCGGGGGTGGGGTGACCAGGAGGTGAGCTGTGGGGTTGGGGTTGATGAGCACGGAACACCATTGCCGCAGCCCGCCACACACTGACTGCCCACTGTGAACCTCGCGCCAAGGGTCGTATGGGTGCCCTGTCGGGCCCTAGTTACCTTCTGGTCCCAGCTGACCCATCAACAGGATGAGCGCACTCCAAAGCAACCAGTGCCATCTTGTTGGCTGGCACGCGTGCGTGTGTGGAGTGGAGTGCTAATATGCGGCTGCAGCTTGTCAGTCTCTAGCGCCAATCCCAACCATGGCGAGTCCGACACCGTTTTCCATTGGAATCGATAATGTTCCACATGGCGCTGGTGCTAGCCTCTCAAATCCGGTGATTTGGTTCAGGTGTGCCGCCAGTTTTGCTGTCGTAGAACACCACAAATCATGCCCTTGCACTTAGTCTCAGGAACGGAGAATCCAGCTACTTTTGTATGTACAGAATCAATTCTGATGAACGGTGCACCTATACAGCTTTCCTCATACATTTGTCCAAGTTCAGTGCGGAGAAAATGGGTTGCGGGTTGTGCTAAAATCGGTGTTTCATTGATTAAGTACCTCCCCAGTCCAAATGTCACGGCAAATACATAATAATAACAATAATCTTTATCAGTGTCACAAGTAGGCTTACATTAACACTGCAATGAAGTTACTGTGCAAAGCCTCTCATCGCCACATTTCGACGCCTGTTCGGGTACACTGGGGGAGAATTCAGAATGTCCAAATCACCTAACAGCACATCTTTCAGAACTTGTGGGAGGAAACCGGAGCACCCGGAGGAAACCCACGCAGACACGGGGAGAAGATGCAGACTCCACACAGACAGTGACCCAAGCCGGGAATCGAACTTGGGTCCTTGGTGCTGTGAAGCAACAGTGCTAACCACCGTGCTACCATGCCGCACATAAGGAATAGACAAGTGACTGAGGTTCTACAAACCAGGATAAAATATCCCAGAAGGGAATCCTTTGCAGTTGATGTTTAATGGGGAGAAGAAGGAGCAATAAATATTACACAGAAAATAAGATTGTGGTGTAGCACCCATTGCCTTAAATTGGGTAAAATATTAGTGTTTTGAGCTGACTTATTGCTAGTATGTGGTATGCTTGCAAATGGATGGAGGGGGGTGAAGCAGTATATTCGCACTAAGATAAAGGCCGTAATTCTCTGGCCGCAGTGATTCTCTTTTCCGCTGGCAGCGCACCTCCGCCCGGGGGTTTCCCCCGCCTGGGGGTTTCCCGGCGGCGTGGAGTGGCTTCAATGGGAAACCATAGGGTTTCCCATTGTGGACACCCCCACGCCGTCGGGAAATCCTCTGCCGTGGGTGCACTGTCAGCGCAATGGAGAAGCCCGCCCAGTGTTTTTCAAATTCTGCGTTTGATATCAAGAAGGATAGGTGATACGCTTTGTGCTAATATTGCTAATGTATCATCTTTTGTGTATGTGCATTTGCAGGAAAACGTGCACCAGTCCTCATCACCAAGGAGATGGTGGAAACAATGAAGGATGGCTCAGTCATTGTTGATCTTGCTGCTGAAGCTGGTGGGAACATAGCAACAACAAAACCTGAAGAAGTTTATGTACATAAGGTTAGAAGTTTATTCTTCTGCTGTTGTCATTTATGTTGGTTGACGGAAGATTGCAGCCTAATTCTACTTTTGTGAATCTCAACTCCTCCTTGATAACTTTCTCCTCTCGTCCATTAGGGTGTGACCCACATAGGTTATACAGATCTGCCAAGCAGATTGGCCACACAGGCCAGTAGCCTGTATTCAAACAATATTTTAAAGCTGCTGAAGGCAATCAGCCCTGACAAAGAATTCTTTTACTTTGAGCCGAAGGATGAATTTGGCTACGGAACCGTTGATCATGTTATCCGAGGCACTTTGGTAATGCAGGTGGGTGACACAGATACTTGATTCGGAATATTATAAAAGGCTTCAGACAGAATTTGTGTGAGCAAGCGAAGAAGTTTTTGTTTTACAGCAATATACAGGAGCAGCAATATGTTGGGGCGACTGTTTTCCACTTTGTTCATATTTAAATGATGATTTCCCCTCCTGAACCCTATTTCAATCCAGATTCCCACTAAAATTGGAGGAGGACTGTAAAATCAGGAGGGAGAGTTACTAGTTAATTATCATAATCATTACAGGAATTGTGATGGTTGAAATGAGAAAGAAAATGTATTTGTGGGTGCCAGCTGACATGACGGTGAGCATTTTAGCGAGTTGGACCTTGATGGATTTTTTTTTTTTTTTTTTAAAAAGGTTTTGGTGAAACTATTCACAACCTCTGGTATCCTGTTTGACCCTAAGCTCAGCTTCTGACCCCATAACCTCTCCAACTTTTAGTTCACCGACTTTGAGCCAGTAGCTTTGCCCTGTGTCTGCCCTTGCGTAAGCCGCTGAAATCCTCATTCGTACATTTGTCACATATTGACTACTTTGCTGTTCTCCTGACCAGCTTCACCATCCTCCTATACACACTGTTAACTCATGAACCCACACCACCATTCGTGCTGGCACGCAATGGCTAGCAGTCCACCAGCACCTAGAGTTTTAAAACTCTCAATCACTTAACAATAATAATCTTTATTGTCACAAGTAGGCATACATTAACACTGCAATGAAGTTACTGTGTAAAGCCCTTAGTCGCCACTTTCCGGTACCTGGTCGGGTACACTGAGGGAGAATTCAGAATGTCCACATTACCTAACAGCATGTGTTTCGGGACATGTGGGAGGAAACCGGAGCACCCGGAGAAAACCCACGCAGACACGAGGAGAACGTGCAGACTCCGCACCGATCGTGACCCAAGCCAGGAATCGAACCTGGGACCCTGGTGCTGTGGAGCAACAGTGCAAACCACTGTGCTGCCATGCTGCCCACTTCCATTTAATCACATCCCTTCATGGTCTCCCTCCCTCTGTAACTCCCTACAACCCTCCAAGAACTCTGCGTTCCTCAGGACATTGCTGGCAGTACTATATGTCATCCAGGTGTTAAACTATGGATTTTCCTCCCTAAACCTCTGCCTCTCCTTTGTCATCCTTTACGATACTCCCTAAAAAAGAGTTCATCCCTGACCAAACCTTTCTTCCCTCCTAATATCTCTGCTGGCTCGGTGTCGATTTTTGACTGGCTAAGCTTCAGTGATGAGCTTGGGACTTCAAGGCACTATATAAATGCAAATGTTCTGCACAAATATATACAGAGTTGAATCATTAATTGATTTGTGTACTCTTTGATCAAATAGACTTTAAATTAGAAGTGAAAGCTAAATCAACCCCCGTTTGATGAAATTATGAAGGCGTAACACTTTCCACCTTTGCACGCAGGAAGGCAAGAATATATTTCCAGCACCTCAACCCTTAAATGTTCCAGTGAGTGCACCTGTTAAACCGAAATCAGAGACAGAACGTGAAGCAGAAAAGTTGGCCACAGTATCTCCCTTCACAAAGACAATGACCTCTGCTAGTATCTATACAACAGGTAAGGCCAGGTAAGGTGGGGGGAAGGGGGTTGGGACAATAAAGGTGGTGCTGAATTTGTCCAGTTGCACAGGATAAAATTCAATATTAAAATGCCCCTTTCAGAAAGCCAGCAATAAACAATACTCCAGCTGGGATCCAAACAGGCAGTAAGCTAACTCAGCGTTTTGCCGCCTTGGTGCCTGCGGACACCATTCCCACTCCCGAGACCACGTGGCAGCGGTCGAGACCACGTGGCAGCGGTCAGGCCCACGTGGCAGCGGTCAGGCCCACGGATGACTGGCAAGCAATCAGAGCAACTGTCCCAGCCGGTTTCCGCTGTGCCTGACATTCTTATCTATCCAGTGTCCCATCGAAGTACAAAGCAGCCTGACTCTGCAAGGCCTCTTTGGACCTGTTCAGGGCAGCAGTTTACAGAGAAACATGGCCTTGGGCAAAAAGTCCTGCAAACAACAACTGACTTTTTTGTTGCCCTTTAATTAATTACACGGCAATGAAAAAAATCAAATTCCCATTTGATTCATAATTTCCTTAATTGGATCAAAGTAATTGAATTTACTGAAATGATAATGATTATTGATAAAGTGTGTGTTAATCCTGTCGTAGCCCTTTTTTGTTTCAGATGAATGGCTTGTGCAGTCCACTCCCCCCACCCCAGCACACACACACACACACACACACACACACACTGGCTGCTTTTCCTGTTTCAAGTTTTTAAAAAGTGGCTAGGAGGACATCCTGTTGATCATAAAATCATAGAATTTAACGTGCAGAAAAAGGCCAGACGGCCCATCGAGTCTGCATCGGCCCTTGGAAAGAGCACCCTACCCAAGCCCACATCTCCACCCTAACCCCGCAACCAGTAACCCCTCCTAACCTTTTTGGACACGAAGGGCAACTTAGCATGGCCAATCCACCTAGCCTGCACGCCTTTGGACTTGTGGGAGGAAATTGGAGCACCTGGAGAAAACCCACGCAGACGCTGGGAGAACTTGCAGACTCCGCACAGACAGTGACCCAAGCCGGAAATCTAACAAGGGACCCTGGAGCTGTGAAACAACAGTGCTAACCACTGTGCTACCATGCCGTCCCGGCTGCTTACTTTCTACTGAAGCTGAATGACCTCTGATTGGCCATTTGGTTTTGAGAGTCTGCCCACTGCCCTTAATTGGATGGTGAACTTGCCCGCATGCCAATTAATGTCTCGCCCAAGTGAAAATCTTTTTTTTTTTTTTAAAACACATTTTATTCAAACATGTATCAAAGTAGGTTACAGTAAATAAACACCCCGGGAAACATTCTTCCCAACAATCAACTATACAGTTTGTACAGATTTTCCTCCTTTTTCACCCCTCCCCCCGTGACGATCAGCTCCTCAAACACGGTCACAAACATCCCCCACCTTTTCTCAAACTCCCCTGCTGAGCCCCTTAATTCATACTTTATCTTCTCTAACCGCAGGAAGTCGTACAGATCACCCAACCATGTCGCTACCCCCCGGTGGCGATGCTGACCGCCACTCCAGCAAAATTCGTCGCCATGCAATCAGAGAGGCGAAGGCCATGACATCGGCCTTCCTCCTCTTCATGAGCTCCGGCTTCTCTGAAACCTCAAATATCGCCACCAAAGGGTCCGGGTCCATTCCCTCCTCCACTATCCTGGCTAAGACCGTGAACACTCCCACCCAGAATCTTCCCAATTTTTCACAACTGTCATGAGAATGTCGCTTTAAGAAATGTTACTGCAGTGATATCAGAATGTGGGTGGAGCTGAGCTCTGATTCTGCTTTGTAGTTTCACTTTGAGAAAAGCTTGGGTGTGTTGCAGCTGAAGTCAGACAAAGCAGCTGTACTGTTGATCTCTCTGCCATGAAGGACTTATCTCTTAATCATTTGGTGAATTCAGAATTATAAATGATTTCAGTATTGAATGTAAACCCTGATGTGCTTCTGTTTAAAGGTTTGTTAAGTCTTCTGGGTGTTTAAAAGACAGCATACAGATTAGTTAGTGTTGTATTCTTTGGGGGGTGTATTTGATTTACTGGTTGCTAAGATGTTCACTGTTTGTTTTGGAAAGGTTAACTTGAGTTCATAGAATAAACATTGTTTTGCTTTAAAAAATACTTTTCCATTTCTGCTGTACCACACCTGTAGAGTGGGCCGTGTGCTCCCCATACCACAATCTATTAAAAGTTGTGGGTCAGGTGAACTCCATGATACACTTCGGGGTTCTCTAAACCCTGGCCCATAACAAAACAAATCCCAAAACATGTGCGCATGATTCGCTGACCCCCACCCACACCTCTCACACTCGTCTGCTACCCCCTGAAAGAACCCACTCATTCTCGCTCGAGTCATATGCACCCTGTTCACCACCTTAAACTGGATCAGGCACATCCTTGCACAAGAGGAGGTCACGTTTACCCTTCGCAGTGCCTCACTCCATACTCTCCAATTGATCTCCATTCCCAACTCCGCTTCCCATTTCTCCTTGATCTTCACCCACTTACCTCCCTGCTCCCCCAGCCACTTAGATATATCCCCAATTCTTCCCTCCCCTTCCACATCTGGAAGCAGCAGTCACACCAGCAGGGTGTATCCTGGCAATCTAGGGAACCCCTTCCAGACCTTTTGTGCAAACTCCCTAACCTGTAGATACCTAAACTCACTATCCCTCGGCAGCTCTATCCTCTCCCTTAGCTCCTCTAGACTGGCGAACCCTTCCTCCAAATACAAATCCCTCACCTTGACCAGCCCCGCTTCTCTCCACCTCCTGTGTACACTATCCATCCCCCCGGCTCAAACCCATGATTCTCGCACAGCGGCGTTAGCACTAACATCCGTTCCACCCTAAAATGCCTCCTCAGCTGATTCCATATCTTCACTGTGGATTGCACCACTGGGCTCCCTGAATACCTGCACGGAGCCATTGGCAATGCTGCTGTCACCATAGCCCTCAAACTAGACCCCTTACAAGATTCATCCTCCATCCTAACCCACTCTACCCCTTCACCTTCCCACCACCGCCGCACCTTGCCCACATTCGTCGCCCAATAATGATGAAGCAAGCTTGGCAATGCCAACACCCACTGCTGCCTCTGTCTCTGTAGCAGGGTCCTCCCCACCCTCGGCACCTTCCCCGTCCATACAAAGTCAGAGATGATTGTGTCCACTTTCCGAAAAAAGGCCTTGGGTATAAAGATCGGGAGAGCCTGAAAGATAAACAAAAACCTTGGCAGAATATTCATTTTCACCACTTGGACCCTCCCCGCCAACGTTAAATGCAGTGTATCCCACCTCTTAAGATCCTCCCTGGCCTCCTCCACCAGCTTTGTTAAGTTCCACTTATGGAGCCCCGTCCATTCCCTCGCTACTGTAAATGGCATCCCCCCCTAAATTAGCCCACTGTGCCAGCTCATTCACCGGGAATACCTCGCTTTTCCCTACATTCTGCTTGTATCCCGAGAATCCTCCAAACCTCCCCAACAGGCCCATAATCCTTCCCATACTCTCCAACGGATCCAAAACATACAGCAGGAGGTCAACAGCATAGAGCGACACCCAATGCACCCTCTGTCCCCTCATTATCCCCTGCCACTCTGCCGACCCCCTGAGAGCCATCGCCAACTGCTCTATGGCCAGCGCACACAGCAGCGGCGACAGCGGGCTCCCCTGCCTCGTACACCTGTGTAAGTCAAAGCTTTGTGAGCTCATATCATTCGTCCTCGCCCTCGCTCTTGGCACCACATACAGCAACCGCACCCATGCCAAAAATTTCGGCCCGAACCCAAACCTTCCCAAAACTTCGAACAAGTACCGCCATGCCACCTGATCAAATGCTTTCTCCGCGTCCATGGACACCACCACCTCCGGTACCAGAACTCTCGACGGATTCATCCCAATTCAACAGCCGTTTTGTATTACTCGCGAGCTGCCTGCCCTTCCCGAAGCCTGTTTGATCTTCTGCAACCACCCCCCGGACACAATCCTCCATCCTTCCCGCCAACAACTTAGCCAATACTTTCACATCCCTGTTCAATAGTGATATGGGTCTATACGACCCACATTCCCTGTATCCTTCACTTTTTGGGGGATTAGTGTGATTACTGCCTGCTTCATCGTCTCTGGCAACACCCCCTTCTCCAGTACTTCATTAAATGCCCCCAACAGATGTGGTGCCAGGTCCGCTGCAAATTCCTTATAAAATTCTGCCGGGTATCCATCCGGCCCAGGGGCCTTCCCTGACTTCATACCCATGATACTATCCAGCATCTCCCTCAGCCCTAGGGGCTCCTCCAACGCCTGCCTCTTTGCTTCTTCCACCTGGGGAAATTCCAGCTCATCCAGAAACCGCCCCATGTCCCCCTCCTCTCCTCCTGGGTCTGCCTCATGAAGTCCCTGGTAATACTCTCTAAATGCCTAATTTATCTTCCCTGGCTCTGACACCACATCCTCAGCCCCAGTCCAGAGCTTCAATATTTCCCTTGACGCAGCCTGCCTCCGCAGCTGGTGTGCCAGCATGTGGCTCGCCTTCCCCCCATACTCGTATTGCACCCCTCTTGCCCTACGCAGTTGCCCTACCACCCTCCCTGTTGTCAGCCTGTCAAATTGCCCTTGCAACTTTTTCCTCCTCGCTAATCCCTCCGCGGTGGACACCCTCAAATATTTCCTGTCCACTTCCACTATCTCGCTCACTAGACGGTCATGTTCCGCCCTCCTTTCCTTATTCACACGAACCGTAAATGAGATAAATTCTCCCCGGACCACTGCCTTCAGTGCTTCCCCAAAAAATGCCCACCGACACCTCCCCATTCTGATTGAACTCCACATAATCCCTAATCGCCAACCGCACCTTATCACTAAAACCTCCATCCGCCAACAACCCCGAGTCAAACCTCCACCCCGGCCTCTGCTCTCATCCCGTACTGAATCGAATCTCCAGCCAGTGGGGTGCATGGTCCGAGATAACTATCCCCGCGTACTCTGCCCCCTCCACCCCAACCAAAATCTCCCGACTCACTACAAAATAATCAATCCTCAAATACACCTTATAGACGTGTGAAAAGAAGGAATACTCCCTTCCCACTGGGTTCTGAAAGCGCCATGGACCAAGTGAAAATCTTTAACCAGTTTTCTGACCTGAAAATAAATCTGGCTCCTCTTTTCTTGGCCCCCAGGGTAAATATTTAGCTTGTTGCTGCTGTTACGGTTTTGTTAGAAAAATATAAATATATGCTGACCATAATTAGGTAGCATGCTTCACTTATCAAGTTTTATTGCTGAAGTAGCACTAACCAATGTTGATTCCCAGGTATGGCTACAGTTCTTGGATTAGGAATAAGCTCCCCAGGCCCTGCCTTCACTCAGATGGTTACAACCTTCGGTCTTGCGGGTCTCGTGGGATATCACACAGTGTGGGGCGTCACTCCAGCTCTGCATTCACCACTAATGTCTGTGACAAATGCAATCTCGGGTAAGTATTTTGCAAAGTCACGTTCAGAATCACAACGTACTGGCAGGGAAATATTCTCCAGTCTGGATGTAGTTGTACCAATTTTGCATGTCCTGTTTTAAAAAAAAAATTAAAATTAAATAATAATTGACATAAAATGACTTGCAACCTGAGTGTGTAGAAATGCAAATTCCAAGAAAGTTGTTTCCATTGGAATGGATGTTCCTTTCTAAATCAATGTTGACCTCCGATTTAACATTGTGGAGTGCAGGAGTGGACGTCTGTTCCTCCATTCTACAAGCACTCTCGCATGGCGGGTGCCTGCTGTTGATGGACTTTGCATAATGACTTGACCTACTGAGACCTGACGCCAGCCGCCATTATCAGTCCAGCGAAATGCTGTTAGGTTGCCACTTAAACAATTGGATGGGGCTATTTTATGTTTCATTTCAGCCGGGAATATTGTGGGTATCTGACTTCCAACAAGGCTTGACCAGGAGTGACAGCATCCTCCAAAGCGAATGTGGAGGCGAAAGGTCTCCAGGCGCTGCTCCACAGGGCCCCCTTTCTAAGTAGGATTTTTTTTTTAAAAATGCTTTCTGACCAGGTACTGTAAAAATGTATTGAAATGCGGAACCCCATTCAGTAATCGTAAATTGTGCTAATGTGAAATGTAACTTTGTAAGCCACCATTGTCAACATTTGTAGGGACGTAATTAAAAGATGGTATGACCTTGGAAGTTGTTTTGATGAGCAGAAAGGGAGGAAATCTGATTTTCAGTAGCCCTTTTCCTTTTACTGTGTAATTTGCTCTTGTCTTCCTGTGCACTCTTCAGGCCTGACAGCTGTAGGTGGTCTCGCCTTAATGGGTGGAAGTTACTTACCATCATCTGTTCCTCAAACACTTGCCCTCCTGGCTGCATTTATATCATCAGTTAATATAGCAGGTAAGCTGTATGGCAGTGATGGGATGTTGTTGTTACTTGCATGAGAGAATATGAGCTGCAGATTTGGGACTCATCACTTCTATCCAAAAGGCTTTAATTAATTGATGGGATTCAGTTCCTTTCCCTCACTGTGTTACGTTTTAATGTGGTCAGACCACGCAAATGAAACTAATGCTGAAGCTTTGTAAAAGTGTTAGCATGCTGAGGGAAGGGAAAGAGTTGACAACATAGTGGCTCCATAATTACTTTCAATTGCTGAGCGAACGACGATTGCAATTTGCTCTTTAATCAGCACTTTATTGAAATCTGTAAATTATTCAGGACCCATCTGCCTTTACCCCACACTAGGATTTATCTTGTTCCGGAGAATTGATGTCCCATGTTTCTCAGTGGGATTGGGCGGTAATAGTTTCTGCTCAAGCTCCAATATTCTTTACTAATTTTAGAGGTAATTCTAGAGTTCCTTTTCTTAAAATTACCGTTCATTTTTCAGGTGAGGGGGCTCAGGCTTTACCTCAGACCCGGCAGTAAGGTGGTCGGAACCCAAACACTCACTCTCCCCGAAAGACATGCTTGTTAGGTGAATTGGACATTCTGAATTCTCCCTCCGTGTACCCGAACAGCCGCCGGAATGTGGCGACTCGGGGCTTTTCACAGCAACTTCATTGCAGTGTTAATGTAAGCCTACTTGTGACAATAAAGATTATTATTAATGCCCCTTTTTTTCTGTGCAGAGTAGCTTGTCATGTCTCTAAGGTTTAGTGCCTCTATACAAGCCATGGGTTGATTGGAAAAACAGTATAATTGACCAAATAATTTTGTTCCCTCATGTTTGAGAGCTGTTTATTTTAAACAGCTTTCAGGTGGAAATGGATATTTTAATTTATAAACAGCGATTGATGTGTTTCATTCTTATTAATCAATTCATTCATATTATTGATTCCTTCTTATTAAGTGGGCAGCACGGTAGCACAGTGGTTAGCACTGTTGTTCCACAGCACAAGGGACCTGGGTTCAATTCCTGGCTTGGGTCACTGTCTGTGTGGAGTCTGCATGTTCTCCCCGTGTCTGCGTGGGTTTCCTCCAGGTGCTCCGGTTTCCTCCCACAAGTCCCGAAAGACGTGCTTGTTAGGTTAATTGAACATTCTGAATTCTCCCTCTGTGTCCTTGAACAGGTGCCAGAGTGTGGTGACTAGGGGATTTTCACAGTAACTTCATTGCAGTGTTAATGTAAGCCTACTTGTGACACTAATAAAGACTATTATTATACACTCTTGTTCGATCAATTTAATTTAGCTGTGTGCAGTGAAATAAAAAATCTTTGGACGTGTACCTTTTTAAATTTCAGGTGGTTTCCTTATTACCCAGAGGATGTTGGATATGTTTAAGCGTCCCACAGATCCACCTGAACACAACTATCTGTACATCCTACCAGGAGCAGCATTTGTTGGTGGCTACGGTGCCTCTCTGGCCAGTGGATACAACATAGAGCAGGTTGAGGCTACCTTCCTTTCTATTTATTTACCAATTCAGTTCACTTTTTCTGATGGAAAGACAAATGATAGAATCCCAACAGTGGAGAAGGAGGCCACCCGGCGCATTGAGTCCTCACCGACCTTCCAAAGGAGCACCCCAGCCAGGACCCCTCCCCCCGTCCTATCCCCATCAGCCCCGTAACCCCATCTAACCTTTTGGACACTATGGGGGCAATTTAAGCATACTGGAGTTATTAAGTTAAATTATTTTTGCCTTTGGGGCTGCAGCCTTCTTTCAATTTCGCACTACTTTTCTTTTTCCCACTAATTGGATTAAAAAGTTTGAAAATCTAAAGTTTAAAAAAATAAATTTAGAGTACCCAATTATTTATTTTCCAATTTAGCGTGGCCATTCCACCTACCCTGTACATTTTTTGGGGTCATGGGTTTGTGAGACCCACGTAGACTTGGGGAGAATAGGCAAACTCCACACGGTCAGTGACCCGAGGCGGGATTGAACCCGGGTCCTCGGCTCCATGGGCAGCAGTGCTGACCACTGTGCCGCCCTCAAAAGTTTTATTTTTAATGCAAATTGTGGCATGATAACCATAAAAAAATCAAACACCCTGGGGTTTAATTTCCTCTATGCGCTGTTAATGCATCTGTACAAGATTGCTTTATGTTTTTTTTTTTAAACTGTAATTAACGCATTTGTTTTAACCAGTTTATCATCTACATTAGAGGGCATGTGCAGGAATTTCACATGAATGCATTAAGCAGCGCACCACCAGAGAAAATTTAGCTCCCTCCAACGCCCTGACCCATCATTTGGTACATCTTGAAGAAATTGTTCATATTGGCTAATATTGTTGTGAATAACAATTTGATACTTTAATAAGAACATGGGGTGACAACACTGAGTAAAATAAGAAACTGAGTTTTATTTACACACACGGTATGTACACTACCCGGTAGATCCCTACCGGGTTCCTGTTCTGGTCGGTGCCTTACTGGCCAGAAATCTATACATCGGGGCAAACGGGGGAGCTCGTACTCTGCAAGGAGCATGGGGAAGATGAGCATTTCCACCCCATAGGTCCGGTATGGGATATTACAGATACACTGCCCCATTTGTTCATTTCCTTCCCTGAGAGAAGGGACAAGTTGTGCTGAAGGGGCAAGTTGATGGAATGTAATAAAGTTAAAGGGATTTAACACTTCGTAGTTGAAAACAATAACTTCTGAGTAACAATAGTTGAAAGTTAAAAATTGATCCAAAATTGCCTACAAGGCAAGCAGAGAGGGTGGCCAGACTAGTGGACTCCATTCTAGAAGTCGACAGAAAATACTCCGAGGCCCCGACCGTAGAGCTGCTGGCAGCGAGGAAGAAGTTGCAAATGGGCTTTAGCCTGCTATCCACCAGGAAAGCAAAGTACCAACTCTGCCAGACACGGGGGATCTTCTTTTTTTAAATAAGTGTTTTATTCAAGCTTTTCCAACCAACGTTTTTACATAACAAAAATAGAAGTACAAATAATAAAAAAATTAAAATAAACAAGAATTATTAAACAAAACAAGGTGGGTGTTGTCTTCCTATAAAACTTACATTATATCAACAGTCCCCCCACCCACCACGATGCTGCTGCTGCTGACAATTACTGCTCTCCTAGAAAGTCAAGGAAAGGTTGCCACCGCCGGGAGAACCCCATCAAGGACCCTCTCAAGGCGATCTTTATCCGCTCCAGGCTGAGGAACCCCGCCATATCGCTAACTCAGGTCTCCACACTCGGGGGTTTCGAGTCCCTCCACATTAACAAGGTCCGTCTCCGGGCTACCAGGAAGGCAAAGGCCAGTACCTCGGCCTCTTTCGCTTCCTGCACTCCCGGATCCTCCGACACCCCAAATATCGCTACTGTTGGACTCGCCTTCACCTGAGTGTCCAAAATCCTCGACATCACCCTCGCAAACCCCTGCCAGAATTCTTTAAGCGCCGGGCATGCCCAAAACATATGGGCATGGTTCGCCGGACTCCCTGCACATCTCGGGCACCTGTCCTCCACCCCAAAAAACGTACTCATTCTTGCCGCCGTTTTCTGCGCCCGATGCACCACCTTAAACTGAATTAATCCGAGCCTAGCACATGATGAGGAGGAGTTCACCCTGCCCAGAGCGTCGGCCCACAGGCCCTCATCCAGCTCCTCACCCAGCTCCTCCTCCCACTTGCCCTTCAACTCCTCCACTGAGGCTTCCTGCAGCTCCTGATATATGTCCGACACCTTCCCCTCCCCTACCCAGATGCCAGACACCACCCTGTCCTGGATCCTACGCGGGGGCAGCAGCGGAAATGTCCCCACCTGTTTTCTAAGAAAGTCCCGAACCTGGAGGTACCTGAACGCATTCCCCGGGGGCAGGCCAAACTTCTCCTCCAGTGCCTGCATGCTAGGGAAAGTCCCGTCTATAAACAGGTCCCCTATCCTCCTAACACCTGCCCTTTACCAGCCTTGGAAGCCCCCATCCATCCTACCTGGAGCAAATCTATGGCTATTCCGTATCGGGGTCCACACAGAGGCCCCCTCCTCCTGCCTGTGTCTCCACCACTGCCCCCAAATCCTTAGTGCCACCGCCACCACCGGACTTGAGGTGTATTGCGCCCGCCCCCCCGGGAGCTACGCTCCAAGAATGCCCTTTTAACTCGCAGGGTTTCATTCGCCCACACAAACCCCGCAACAATCCTATTCACCCGCTTAAAAAAGAACTTGGGGATGAAAATGGGGAGGCACTGACAGACGAAGAGGAACCTGGGGAGAACCGTCACCTTCACAGTCTGCACCCGCCCTGCCAGGGAAAGCGGGAGTATATCCCACCTTTTAAACTCTCCCTCCATCTGCTCCACGAGCTGGGTTAAGTTGAGCCTGTGCAGGGCATTCCAGTTCCTGGCCACTTGTGTCCCCAAGTACCGAAAGCTCCTCTCCACTGTCTTGAGCGGGAGCTCCTTCAGTCTCTCCTCCTGGCCCCTAGCGTGGACCACGAACAGCTCACTCTTCCCCACATTGAATTTATACCCCGAGAAGCTCCCAAAGTCCCTCAGGATCCGCATGACCTTCCCCATCCCCTCTAGCGGGTCCGAAATGTACAACAACAGGTCATCCGCGTAGAGAGAGACCCGGTGTCTCCCCCCCTCCCCCGCGCACCAGACCCCTCCAATCCCTTGAAGTCCTGAGCGCAATGGCCAACGGCCCAATTGCCAGGGCAAACTGCAACGGGGACAGGGGACACCCCTGCCTCATCCCCCGGTGCGGCCTGAAATACTCCGACCTTAGCCGACCCGCCTGGTCCTCCCCACTCACTCCCGGGACACAGTCCTCTATTCTGGTGGCCAGAATCTTTGCCAACAGTTTGCCGACGGGGGAACTTCTACGAACACAGAGACCAGGCTGGCCGCCTATTGGCTCACCAGCTGAGAAAACAGGCAGCCACGAGGGAAATAGCGCAGGTAAAGGATAGCAGAGGCAGACTGGTAACAGAACCAAAGGAGGTCAAACAGGTATTTGAGACGATAACAACAGAGGTTCGTCTCCCTGGACGCAGAAAAGACCTTCGACAGAGTCGAATGGAAGTACCTCCTCGAGGTACTGGAACGGTTTGGGCTAGGAGGGGGGTTCACCACCTGGGTGAGGCTCCTGTACAACGCCCCAAAGCGAGCGTCCGAACTAAAGCCACCAGGTCTGAATACTTCCAGCTACAGAGAGGGCTGCCCCTGTCCTCACTCTTGTTCACGCTAGCGATCGAACCTCTGGCGATAGCCCTGCGGGATGCAAAAAGCTGGAAGGCCATACGGAGAGGAGACCGAGAGCACAGAGTTTCATTCTATGCAGGTGACCTGCTCCTCTATGTCTCAAAGCCACAGGAGGGACTGAAGGCAATACTGCAAATCCTGAAAGAGTTTGGAACCTTTTTGGGCTACAAACATAACCTGGGCGAGACATTCCCAGTGAACCCAAAAGGGGGAGGGACAGAGCTGGAGGGGCTCCCGTTTAAAACGGCCCAGACAGAGTCCGTTACCTGGGGATCCAGATAGCCAGAGACTGGATACAGATCCACAAGTGGAACCTGACCAGCCTGGTGGAGGAGGTAAAAAGGGAAGGAACTACAAAGGTGGGGCTCACTCCCACTCTCCCTGGCGGGGTGAGTGCAGACGATCAAGATGAACGTACTGCCGGTACTCCTCTTCCTGTTTAGATCCATAACGATCTTCATCCCTGAAGCCTTTTTCCAAAATGTAGACCGGCTAATCATGGCGTTTGTGTGGGGTGGTAAGAATCCGAGAATTCCCAAGCCAACACTGCAAAGAAGGAAAATCAAAGGAGGCATTGCTTTACTGAACCTACAATACCACCACTGGGCAGCAATGGCAGAAAGAGTGAGGGGATGGGTACACGAACCCGGCACAGTGTGGGTACAGATGGAGGAGGCCTCCTGTAAAGGAACAACCCTCCGGGCCCTGGCTACAGCAGCACTCCCATCCACCTCAATAAGATACAAAACGAGCCCAGTGGCAGCGGCGACGCTGAGAACGTGGGCCCAGCTGAGACAACACTTCGGGCTGAATAAAATGTCCCCCATGGCCCCCATCTGTGGCAATCACAGATTCCCCCCCCAGCTATGCTAGATACTATCTTCAAAAGATGGAGGCGGGACGGAGGGACACTGTCGGTCGGGGACTTTTACGTAGGGCACAGACTGGCGACACTGGACAAACTGACAAAGAAGTGGAAACTAGCAAAAGGACAGGAAATGAGACACCTCCAAATAAAACACTTCCTCCGCAAAGAGACAGTAGGGGCCCCCGGGGCCCCAGAAACCACACTACTAGAGGACCTGATAGGCACAGGCAGCAAGGAGGGGGGTTATGTGGGAAAATATACGAACAGTTACTGGACAGAGCTCGAACACCACTGGACGAAACCAGACAAAAATGGGAGAACGAACTGGGGACAGAGGTAGGGTGGGGCTCTGGAGCGAAGCACTGAGCAGGGCTAACTCCACCTCCTCCTGTGCTAGGCTTGACCTAATGCAGCTCAAAGTGGCGCACAGAGTGCACCTGACCAGAACCCGAATGAGCAAGTTCTTCCCGGAGGTGGAGGATAAATGTGAATGGTGCCAAAGGGGCCCGGCCAACCACACCCACATGTTCTGGGCTTATCCCAAACTTGCTGGGTTCTGGACAGCCTTCTCCAAGGCAATGTCCAAGGTTGTGGGGGTGAGGGTGAAGCCATGTCCAATACTGGCAATCTTTCGGGTATCGGAGCAACCAGGATATGAAAATAAAAGCAAAGCACAGCTGAAGAGGGAGGGGGGAGGAAGAGACATGGGGTGTGGGGGGTGTGGCATAGACCGACCCAGAAGGCGGCGAAGTGTATACAGGACCAATTAAAAGAAAGACAAAATAGACTTTCCTGCACAACAAAGTAAATTAACACGGGTAAGAAAAGTGTGGAGTATATGCAATTGTTTATAAATATGAGAAATGCCAATAAAAAGATTTTTTTTTAAATGGATCCAAAATTGAAGTAACCTATTTAATGGTTAACTGTCAGCT
Source organism: Scyliorhinus torazame (assembly GCF_047496885.1). Lineage (NCBI taxonomy): Eukaryota > Metazoa > Chordata > Chondrichthyes > Carcharhiniformes > Scyliorhinidae > Scyliorhinus > Scyliorhinus torazame. The sequence goes on from NC_092718.1 coordinate 36,453,931, forward strand.
TGTAAATGCTAACCTTTTAAACGTTCTCAAAACCCTTGTGCCTGACTAGCTTTTTACTCCCCTCCCCTCCATCAAGCTTGGCACACAAGGTGCTATATATTCATGCTATGTTGTTTGTATCGAGCACTATCCAGAGCTTAGTTTTAAGGAAAGGAGTACCAAGATATGGGGCGCGATTCTCCGATCTGGAGACTAAGTGCCGACGCCGGAGTGAAAACCGGAGTGTTTTACTCCGGCGTCGGAGGCCGTTCCCAGACCCCGATTCACACTCCCCCGGGGGGCTAGGAGCCAGGCCTTGCGCCGCGTAAAAGCGGCGGCGCGTAAATGACAGGGCCAGCGCCGCGTAAATGACGTCAACCGCGCATGCGTGGGATAACCGGCGCCAGCCCGCGCATGCACGGTTGACTTCCTCCCCACGGCCGCCCCGCAAGATGATGGCGGATCGATCTTGCGGGGCAGCGGAGGAAAGGAGGTCCTCCTCCAGAGAGGCCGGCGCGCCGATCGGTGGGCACCGATCGGGGGCCAGACCCCTTTTGAGCACCCCCCCCCCCCCCCCCCCCCCCCCAGTGCAGGAACCCCGCTAGCGCGCCCCCCCCCCCCCCCCAAACATTCCCGCAGTGTTCACGCCGGCAGCGACCAGGTGTGGATGGCACCGGCGTGAAGCCGTCGTTTTGGGCAGGCTGCTCGGCCCATCCGGGCCAGAGAATATCGGGAGAGCGGAGAATCGCCCCGGCGATTTTGGGGGTCCCGGGCGATTCTCTGGCCTGCGCCGCGCAGACCTCGATGGGGCCGTTCTCGCCGTTGGGGTGAATCGCGGGAGGGCGTCGGACCGGCGTCGCAGGTAAAAATGGCGCCCCAGGCGATTCTCTGAAATGGCGCGGGAGCAGAGAATCGCGCCCATGATCTCTGGCACTGGTGAAAGTGAGCACTTGTATCAATCCTAACATTTCTGCCAAGCCTAATCAAAGTTCAGGCATCCCTAGGCAAACAGGTTTGCTATTTAATAATTCTCGCTGTCATGCATAAAGGCTAATAAAATCCAAGGAGGACAAAAGTAATTATTTGTGTGGCCAACACTGAAAAGCATGTCAAGCCAGCTCATAAGTCTTCCCCCATTCCATGGCGATAAAGGAAAACCACGCCAACACATTTCTGGACAGCAATAAATAACGATGGCCCTTAAACTGCAGGAGCACTACTACACATCAAGACCATGGGACAAGTGGACCACTGTTGAAGCACTTGGGAGTTATTTTCTAGGGACATATTATTAACTCTTCCTTTATAATCACTTGGCTTACCCACAATATGCAAATAAATAAATAAATAACAACATTTAAATAATAGTCATTAAGAAATAGCTCCAAAGCTGTGTGATTCCTTCATAGTACAAGCCATTTTTGATTGGGGATGAAGCTCAGTTTTGCTGGACTTAACAGTTGGGGAAAAAAAGTGTTCAACCCTCTTTTTAACATTTCAAATTTGAAATATGTAGCTTAAAATTTTGATGCACATTAAGTTGTAGTTGAACCAACATGTTAAAATGTATTGTTACAAAGTAATAAATGTGTTGCTCTTGCAGATGATATACCTTGGTTCAGGCCTGTGCTGCGTCGGAGCATTGGCAGGACTTTCTGCACAAAAGACGTCCAGATTGGGAAATGCACTGGGTATGATTGGTGTAGCTGGTGGTCTGGCTGCCACTTTAGGTGCAGTTAAACCCTCGCCAGAGCTCCTGGGCCAGATGTCTTCTGCCATGGCAATGGGTGGAACCATAGGTGAGCAAGCAAACTTGATTAACATGGCCTCCATGGTACAGGTTAACTTGTAACATCTTCAGGATTGAATTCTTGGCAAAATGGCTTGGGGATTCTTAAATCTCAGGACTGTTCTGCATCTGCCCGTAACAGTTTGTGTCTCAATCCTCCAGAGTTTTTTTCTGATCTGTTGGTGAACGGGCTCATAAAAGTGGGAGCGTCAGTTTATGGCAGTGAAAGCATAAAGGGAATGTGCAGAGGCATAATTCCGGAGCATTTTAAGTGTTTGGATGTCGAATAAACCGGACAATATTTACACTGGTAAAAGCTCAACTTAAATATGTTGCCTAGCTAACCGATCGATCTTCTGAAAAGCCAAACGTTTAAGATCAGGGTCAATGGTTACAGGGACATGTTTACAGTTAAATGCCATGTGAAAAAGGGGGGAATCTTGAGCTTCTGTAGCTAAGTACATGCCATGCTGAACGATTCCAGTCTTAAGGTAAATAATGTGGGTTGCAAGGCAGACATTCTGGGGCTTTGCTTAATTTGTCCTTTTGAGGACAGAGTAAAATCTGGCAAACCCAATCTTCAGGTGATAAAACGGGTTGAGTAGAATCTGCGATGGACAATAAACACACATCAATGCAAGCTGTCAAACTGCTCCAACAATTTACTGCTGGTTGTCACAAAATTACTGTGTGTTCAGCTGCCCCCAGATAGTTTTGTTCCAAATTTGTGCTCCGTTGGGTAACACACTAGCCTCTGAATCACAAGGTTCTGAATTCAAATCCTACTCCAGGTTTCGAGCACTAAAAAGACCCTGAGTTGGATTTTGCACTCCCCTGTTAGTGGGTTTGGAGGGGTGGGGAACATGAAATACAGCAGGTGCACTTCTGCCATTCTCTGTCTGCCGCAACCTGTGAAATTTTATAGAGAAGGTTCTTATGTGACCACTTGAGTGTCGCATCCCACCCATGGATATATAACCCACACTAAAGGGAGGCCACCACCATGCAGGAAGCCCAGCACTTTTAGCTGCCTTGGCTGGTGTTGGCCAAAGGCGGGAGGGTTTGTGTTGGTGGGGGAGCCTAACCTCCTTTGCATGTTCCTTGGGCCCATCTGAGGCATCCATCCACCTCAATGTTATTTCTCTTTTTACCACCATCCCCTCCCCGTATCCCCCCCCCCCCCCCCAAACTTCTAGCCTCTTGATCTCAGCCCCTCCATCTTCTCTGCTCTCCCAATGACACTGTGGACACCTGGATTTAACCTGTGCTCCTCAGCATGATGGTACTATCGGCCGTCCCAGCAGGGGTCACTGCTCCCGGCTAGTGCTGCTGGGGGCTACGGGTTTTTTTCTAAATTTAGTGTACCCAATTCATTTTTACAATTAAGGGGCAATTTAGCTTGGCCTGTCCATCTACCCTGAACATCTTTCTGTTATGTGGGCGAAACCCACGCAAACCTGGGGAGAATGTGCAAACTTCACACGGACAGTGACCCAGAGCCGGGATCGAACCTGGAACCTCAGCGCCATGAGGCAGCAATAATGTCCACTGCGTCACCGTGCTGCACGGGGTGGGGGGCAACAGAGTTGCCAGCCAATTTGATTCTCTTGTAGCGTTCTAAGGTGGGACACTCTCTCGTTTCCTTTTAAAGCAATTGACGTTGCTGCCAGCACAGCTACGTGGCAGCTGTGGAGATCGTGGGCAGGCTGTCCCCTCCACCTTTTGCGAGGGGGTGGGGGGAGGGGAGGCTGACAGTTGTCAGCTGCCATCCAAGGCCCAGGATCACTGAGGGTCCCAGGCCACAGGTGAGTTATAGCAGAATGGGGGTCATGAGGGAGGGCGGGAAGGAGTTTTGGCAGCAAGGACAGGGGTTGCTCTCATTGGATTATCTCACCCCTTACTGATGCTGGGTTGCTCGATCAAGCACCGAATGCCTTTGAACAAGGGACCTGTTCGGAAACCCACACGTAACCCTGACAGGGTTTGCTTTTCAGACTGGCTGAATGATGAGTCCTCTGCCTGCCACTGGTTGAATGCATGCCGCGACGGGGTGAGGTCCTTGAGTTGTAATTAATTGTTCACTTCAGGACCTCGAAGACCATCCACAAGATCCCCTGCCCTGAATTAAAATTGGGGCATAGGCGAGAAGTTGTCTGGGGTCCCACCTGCCACTCTCCCATCTGACTAAATGCCCCACTACCACCAAACATGCCTTTGGGGAAGGCATTAAATTCTGCCCAATGAATGTGAGAGTAGGAACATGGTGGTTGAAACCACTGTTTGATCAGAAGGGATGAGGATGAACTGATACTGAAGGAGAATAAGGTCAGTGCAGGGCTGGAAATTCTCACAACAAATTTAGCCCCTGAAAGCAGAACATATTAATGGAAGCCAGACTCTATGTCGATGTTTTATTTGTAGATCAGTGACTGGCACTGAAGGGATGCCATTAAATTTTCCAGCATTAGGCAGGAAAATGTTTTACTCGTCCGAGTCTAAATAGCAAGACCGGCAATGCAATATAATTTTACAGCTACCTTGAAATTGATGGAGGAGAGATAAAGTTGTCAAACTGTTGGAAGCTGATCCTTTTTCCATGATATAGTTGATTTGTAGCATAATGAATGTGAAGAAGGCAAGAAGACGTTTTTGTACTGCTGGGGGTGACATAATGGAGACTTGAGGTACTTGTTGGCAAAATAGGGAGTAAATGTGTATTCCATTAATTAAAATGGATGAAAGATCCTGTAAAATTAAACTAATAATGTCTGTTATGGTAGGTATAGGTGAAACCTGTGCCACAGAATGTGATTTTCAAACTTTTTCTAATCAGCAGTAGAGGGTGCTGTTGGATAGAAAACATAACCACACATTTTTAGCAATATTTGCTTTGTACTTGGTATACCACAGTAACCATTATTTTATTTGCATCATCTACAGAGTCCACTACTGATAGAACAACTATTTGACATTTTACTTTTTGTATAGCAATGATGTAACACCTGAGAACTAATTGAAACAGGGGTCAGATTGGCCATGTGCAAATGAGTCAGAAATAAATGGCTGGATGCATAAGATACAAAGAAAATAAGAACAGGTGGTGGCCCTTCGAGCCTGCTCTGCCATTCATACGATCATGGCTGATCATCCAACTCAATAGCCTAATCCTGCTTTCTCCCCATAGCCTCTGATCCCATTCTCCCCAAGTGCTATGTCCAGCCGCCTCTTGAATATATTCAAAACTTCAATTCAAAACTATATGCTTCAAAGCTTTTTGTATGTTTTAAATGCAATGTGGGATCCGATAGCCGTAGCTAATTTTCTTCTATTTTTTAGTTTTAGAGTACCTAATTATTCTTTTTCCAATTAAGAGGCAATTTAGCAGGGCCAATCACCCTGCCATGCACATGTTTGGGTAGTGGGGGTGAAAGCTGATTTTCAATCCATGTGTAGTGACCAGTGAAGACAAAAATGCTCCATTAGAAGCTAGTGCTATAAGATCTTAAACTAAGATCTTGAAAGGTGCCAAAATGATACGGTTTATAAAAAATTTAGTGTACCCAATTCAATTTTTTTCCAATTAAGGGGCAATTTAGCGTGGCCAATCCACATACCCTGTGGGTTGTGGAGGTAAGACCCATGCAGACACTGGGAGAATGTGCAAAATCCACAAGGACAGTGACCCGGGGCCGGGATCGAACCTGGGTCGTCTGTGCCGTGAGGCAGCAGTGCTAACCACTGTGCCACCGTGCCGCCTCAAAATGATGATGTTGAGAACAAGATCCAAACTTAAAAAGATTAGGATTGACATAGAAGATGTATTGCTCTGTGGAATACTTCTGTTCCTATGCTTTTCCGATAGTGGGCAAGTATACTGTACAGCGTTGTACCATGTTAGACTGCTCTCAAGTTCTTACTTGGTTTCTTATTGTTATCTCGTGAGTTTTAACTCTGATTATTCACTTTTACTTTGTGGTTAAATAAACTAGGGCAAATCCATAACAGTGCAACAGAGCTTTAATGCATCAGGTGCTTTTTTTTTTACTTCCACAAGATGACTGTTCATAAATATTCCGCTGCTCTGTCAGGTGGATGTTCACTTGAGCATCACGGCAGCATTGTGGTTAGCACAATTGCTTCACAACTCCAGGGTCCCAGGTTCGATTCCCGGCTTGGGTCACTGTCTGTGTGGAATCTGCACGTTCTCCCCGTGTGTGTGTGGGTTTCCTCCGGGTACTCCAGTTTCCTCCCACAGCCCAAAGATATGCAGGTTAGGTGGATTGGCCATGCTAAATTGTCCTTAGTGTCCAAAATTGCCTTTAGTGTTGGGTGGGGTTACTGGGTAATGAGGATAGGGTGGAGGTTTGGGTAGAGTGCTCCTTCCAAGAGCCGGTGCAGATTCGATGGGCCGAATCGCCTCCTTCTGCACTGTAAATTCTATGATCCCATGGAATTACTCCAGCAAAGGCTAAGAGTTCTACTGGTGTGCTGTCCAACATTCCTTCCTCAACCGTCACAACCAAAAACAGATTAACTGGCCATTAACCTCATTCTCCGTTTTGACATCTTGACATTATAGTTGCTGCACTTCAAAAGAAATTGATCTTGTGTGCAATGTTGGAGATATTTATGAGGGACAGGATAAGGTGCTTTATTAATGCAGTTATTTCTCTTTTACGTCTAAACATTAAAATTATGTATTCGCTTTGTGAACTGGATTTGTTCGTAGTGATTAGTTCTTTGGCTTGCCTTTCCACAACGTACTAGGTGTGGGCCTTTTGTATTGGGTTTCTTAATGTATTATAAAAGGCCAGGTCATACCAGTTCAATTGCAAAGCTCAATGGTAAGGTAATTCTAAATTTGAAGCATAATCGCTCAAAGACTTTATTCTGCACCTGGATTAAAGGCAACAGCAGTTTTCCTGCTCTGGTTCTCAAGGTGTCAGCAGGCACCTATAATAACCTAATGGAAGAAGTTTTACTCTGCACTTGATTGTCTCCCCTTGGTGGCTTGATGCTGAAAATAGATGCTTTAAATGGAAAATATTCCATTTCCCAGGATTAACAACCTTTGCCTGTTCAGCACATAAAATATATTACAGTGTTGAGACAGTGTTTTGAGGAAGGCTCATACATCATATTATCCCAACAGTAAAAACTCAACCACGGTTACTCCATACAGTAATTCAGCAACAGAATAAGTTTGTAATTGCTATACATTTTTAATATGGCCATCAAATATTGCTTCAATTATTTCTGAATGGAGAATTGATTTTGGCTAATTGGGAGCAAGGTTCAAATCTGCCTCTAATGTGCATTTTGCAAAAAGAAATATCCTAGTTCACGGAAATATTGTTGTTCGGGCATTAATTCATTAATCCCTTCCAACGTACCAGGTTAATTCTGTCACTGGAACAATTGAGTAAGCAGGTTGCATTTTGTGACGAGCATGTTTTATTAAAAGAGACTTTGCCCCTTTGACGGCTTGTTGAGATAGTATAATTATTTCTAAACTCTCCTTATTATTCTTATTGACTGGCTGTGATAATTTTCAAAGGAATCCAAGAGTCCCATAAAAGTTCACTATCCAGACAGTTTATGCAACAGGAATAACGATGGCAGAAATACAGCTCGTGGTCGCACCCATTAGAAATACAATACTTTAGTCTCTGTTTTTTTAGAAAATACCACAGTGAAAATGCCACTTTGTATATCAATGTTCTGAAATGTATTTTGGGTTTTTTATGCAGGGTAACAATTTATTTCCCCACAGTTCCCAAACTTCCAGTCATACAGACCAAAATTCAGTGCAGCTGGCAGACGCACGAGCACGATCCAGACGGTTGCATTAGAATAGGTTAGCACAAGGTCACCAGTATTAGAATTCAATACCATTCACATATGAATTCCATTACTGATGTACAATTCTGAAACTGAACTGAAGACATACTTGGAAAGCTCCCGGGTTCCATAACCTACTTAAGGTACCCAGGATAACAGCAGTGGTGGATGTATCAAACCAAATTTGCACCTGTTTTGTTTTCCGTTATGCTTTCTTCCTGACTGTAATTTGTTTGGTTGGTTTGATGTCTTTCTTTTACCTCATTGCAACCTTTTCTCTCCCTCCCCGATTTTTCTTTGTCCTTGCCTTCCACTGCACCCCCCCCCCCCCAACCCAGGTGGGTGGTAGTCAGATTAGCAATAATTTACAACGCTGTCTCAGGGCATACAGGGCGACGAGATCCTGAGCCAATAAGAAAACCAGCAGGACATTGCAATGTAAAATCAATACATCATGACTCAGGTAGACAACCAAAAAAACCATAGAAGGGGGATGAAAGAATAATATCTATGTACATGATTCTCTTGGTGCTTTAAACAGGAGATGGGGTGCTGACATAATTGGAATGATGAGACATGCATTGATGGTACAATTCTCTATGTGTTGGACATGTCACTGCCGTAGAGGAGCACTCCATGGAGCTTAACTGCTTCCCAATTTAGTTACTTAGCCTTAGTTTCCCCAGTCCCATGTGGGTTAATGGGCAACAAGACTTCCACCACTAACCCCAATCCATTGCAATTTTTTCTGCTCCAGTCCAGGTGGTGTCCTGCCCTTGGGAGGTTCTCCTTAAAGAGATTTCACCAGTTCTTCATTGGCTGACCCTGACTTCTTCTATCCCCTGGTGGTGCCAAAGGTGATGTGAGGGCCTTGTTGCCATCCAGTCATCACTGTCTTGGTCTTGTATAGACCAACCTTCTCTCCATTACTCTCAAGGCTAATTGTCATGTCTTGAAGCGCATGCAATTCTTTAGCCTACAACATAGAATTCATAGAATTTGCAGTGCAGAAGGAGGCCATTCGGCCCATTGAGTCTGCACCGGCTCTTGGAAAGAGCACCCTACCCAAGGTCAACACCTCCACCCTATCCCCATAACCCAGTAACCCCACCCAACACTAAGGGCAATTTTGGACACTAAGGGCAATTTATCATGGCCAATCCACCTAACCTGCACATCTTTGGACTGATATGAAACCCAGGTCCTTCAACCAGTGGGGTTGCCTTGAGATGCCAAAGACTGCACCCACCGTCGGTTCCTAACAGGGCAGGTGAAAAACCAAACCCAGTGACCCATGTATGACTCCCGTACATCATCTGGCATCCTGTTGGAAGTATGCCATGGGCCAGGGATAAGGTGTGTGTTGTTCAATAAGATGGGAACAAAGCTGAAAGAGTAAGAGAGACTCACACACACGCATGCTGTTTGTGGGGTTGCTGGAAAGGTAGCGTTCAGTGCCATTAATGTAGTTGTGGAAGCTATTGGATATTGCTGAGGAAGAAGAGGAGGGCATAGATGAGTAATTGGAGGTGATTCTAGAGTTAATCGTGCAGTAATAAGAAGCAGCAAAGAATTTTGCTTGTGCTGCCAATCACACAGCATAGTGTGTATGTATTTATTGATCTTTTGAGGACAGTGTATCCTTGCCCAGTCTAGACTTAGTGTGATTGTCACTGACTCGTGGGGTTGAATTTCACTGGCCCCCTGGTTGGGAGGAATGGAAGTAGGTGGGTGGACACAGTGAAGCAGCAGTGAACCATTCTGGGACTGTTCGCCATCACTGTCCCACTGCGAAGGACGTTTCCCCATGGTGACCAGGAGACTGCTCACTTCCTGTAGGCATGCAGCCAATTTGCATAACTAAGGATCCATTTCATAGAATTTACAGTGCAGAAGGAGGCCATTCGGCCCATCGAGTCTGCACCGGCTCTTGGAAAGAGCACCCCACCCAAGGCCAACACCTCCACCCCATCCCCACAACCCAGCAACCCCACCCAACACCAAGGGCAATTTTGGACACTAAGGGCAATTTAGCATGGCCAATCCACCTAACCTGCACATCTTTGGACTGTGGGAGGAAACCGGAGCACCCGGAGGAAACCCACGCACGCACGGGGAGAAAGTGCAAACTCCACACAGACAGTGACCCAAGCCGGAATCGAACCTGGGACCCTGGAGCTATGAAGCAATTGTGCTATCCACAATGCTACCGTGCTGCCGTGCTTGATTTATGGGCCATTTTACAGGGCTGCCAGCGTTTTGCTGGTGGTGGGGTGGCCCTCCTGCTATGTGGAAAGTGCCGCCGGCCTCTGTGGGAGTGCAGTATTGGAGCTGGAGCCTCCGTGGCCTAAGAAGGCGGTGGATTGGAAAAGCACCCTCTCCCCACCGCCCGAACAAAACAACTCCTGTGGAGGGTTTCCCCTCCAGCCCAATGGATCAACTGGTCTCAACATCCTAATTTTTAATTCTGACATATCTGTCCAAGGCCGTCTTCGTTTTGAGGTGCCTTAAGGTTTCTTGCCTTTCTCAGCAGTACCCACCTCCCCCAGAGGGGCTGCCGAGGCTCTAGAGCTGCCTGCCTTCTGCTGCCTGGGCTGGCAGCATCGGGAACCCTTGAGGTTAGTATGGCTGCCTTGGCGGTAAGGGCTCAAGACCAGTCTGGCATCAGGATGCAAAAGACCGCGGTAAAAATCATCCCTTAACGTCGTCAAGGCAAATCAAGATGGGTAATAAATGTAACCTTGACAAACCTCAAAAGTATATAAGTAAGGCAATTTGCTTACTGACAAACCTAGGGGATTTTCACAGTAACTTTATTGCAGTGTTAATGTAAGTCTACTTGTGATACTAATAAAGATTATTATTATTATTGATTATTAAATAGTTGGAAATCCGTATCTTTGTTTACTCTGAGTTTATATTTTCTGTCTGCTTCTAAATGGCATTCTTGTCTGTTAGGTCTCACCATCGCCAAACGCATTGAAATATCGGACCTTCCTCAGCTGGTTGCTGCCTTTCACAGTTTGGTTGGTCTGGCAGCAGTTCTCACCTGCGTAGCTGAATATATGATTGAGTTCCCACATCTTGATGCAAATCCAGCGGCAAACCTCATTAAAACTGTGGCTTATTTGGGCACGTATATCGGTGGTGTGACATTTAGTGGTTCTCTGGTGGCTTATGGAAAGTTACAAGGTAACATTTTTTTCCCCAGAACTGATTGTACTAAATTACTTAAGTTGCTAAAACATGAGGTTCCAGCTTTATGAATAAAGTCTACTTTTTCTTTAATAGTTCCGTAAATAAATGTGCTGGTTAAAAATATATTGTGTATCCATACTAGGAATTACAATTTTAATATTATTAAACACTGAGGGCTAGTACACCTCAGATATAAAATAATTTTATTGCTAGTCAGAAATTGTGAAAATTTTAGCTCCATAACTATCTGCTACTTGGAACAAAATGCCTTTGATTTGAGGGAAAGTGCACATGTACAGTCTAGAAAACAATACAAGTACCTAGAGGCACAAAGTTCTTCGACGCAAGTATTTTTAAAAAATTTAAACCTTTTGTAAATGCTTGCGTGATGGAGCTGCCAGATTTTAATATTTTTCATTTTAAAAAATTATTTCTTGGGATGTGGGCATTGTTGGCAAAGCCACAATTTGTTGCCGACTTCAGAGGGACGTTGAGAGCCAACCACATTGCTGTGGGACTGGAGTCACATGTCGGCCAGGCTAAGTAACGGCCACAGATTTCCTTCCCTAATGGACGTTGGTGAATCCGACGGGTCTTTATGACAATCGATGATCGGGCTCCATGCACACCGTCATTGAGACCAGCTGCCATTGTGGAATTTGAGCCTATGTCTCCAGAGCATTAGTCTGGGTCCTCTGGATTACTAGTCCAGTGACATTACCACTACGGTATCCTCGCATGCTGCTTAACCATAGAAATTTTAAAAATAACGATGAAAAGCATGGAGGGATTTGAAAAAAAGATACAGCCATAGAGATTCTAAAGTAATGTATCTAATGCAGGTGAAGAGCCTCTCAAGCAGTGGTGAATGCTTCCAAATTGCTTTAAAACTGACCAATTAAAAGTATTTTCCTAACCAATCTGCGGGTGGCTAGCAAAAGTTTACTTCTTTCTTGCAGGCCTACTGAACTCGGCTCCACTTATGTTACCTGGACGGCACTACCTGAATGCAGGATTGTTCGCAGCCTCAGTGGGTGGACTGGTGCCATTTATGCTGGATCCCAGTTATACCACAGGCATGACCTGCCTATTAAGTGTCTCTGCTTTGTCGACAATCATGGTATGAAGAGATTAAATCTGTTGTGGGTATTTCTGAATGAGCTAACGCGATAAGTCCTGTTAATTGATTTTGTGAAAAATTAGCACAGTAGTTGATTATGCACAAGGCAAATATATGTTCCTCTCATCCATCGCATGTAAAAGATACTCAATATTTTCACAAAAAGGTGTCAAATCATGTTTTTTTAAAAAATATTTTTATTCGCCTCCTTTTTCACATTTTCTCCCAAATTTACACCCACCAACAATAAGCAGCAATGAATACAATGTCAATCTCCTTATCAACAACAACAATCCCACCCTCCCACCAAACCCCCAAACAACAGCATGTTAACATAAACAATAAACCAAAAGGAATCAGGAATCACCCGTAGTCACCATTAACAGCCCGTCTCCCCCCCCCACCCGTAGTCACCATTAACAGCCCGTCTCTTCCCCCCCCCCCCCCTCCATGTTCGATGTAATCCAATTATTGAAAGTCCATAACTAATAATGCCCATGAATTGTAGAACCCCTCCATCCTTCCCTTCAGTTCAAACTTAACCTTCTCAAGAGTTAAGAATTCCAGCAGGTCCCCCTCAAAGAGCCGGCTCATCCTCGCCCTTGGCTCTATATACCACCTTCAACTGTATCAGCCCCAACCTTGCGCACAAGGTTCACTCTCCGGAGCACTTCACACCAGTGTCAAATCATTGTTAAGAAGCCAGGAATTAAAATGGAGTTGAAAGGTTTCTCGTGCTTTATCATTCTCCCTGGTTAACAATGTAAGAATGTTTTAAACTGGAAGGATTTAATAAACAGTCATATATTGTTCCATGAAAGTAGACTGGATGTCAGTAAACACCGCGATTCACAAGTCACGTTATCCAGAGCAAAGCAAACAGAAGACTGAGCTCAAGTCAAGAGTGTATGTCAGAGCAGGTTAGTCAGAAATGTATGGTGTGCTGGTGTAATGTCAGGTCTTCCTTACAAGGCAAAAAGGTTCACAGAAAAGTCAGAAAGCTGTTCAGTGGTCAAATGGAGATTGGTGAACCCAAGAAGACCCCTTCAGCTTTGAAAATAGTAATTCCCTAGATTTACTGATCAAATTTAAATAGAATAAGAGGCATAGTTTCAAAGGAGAACAAAGTGAGTTTAGAACTGGTGCCAGGAAGAATATCTTCACAAGACTTGAGAATTTAAAATAGATTTTTGGACAGGATAGTGCTGGCAAAAAATGTTGAGACATTCGGGAAACAAGTGTCATCAGTTTGTCTTTCTGGATGGATGAACAAGAGTAATCCAACTGGCCTTCCTGGTCTGGATATCTTGCAAACTTTGAAAATATGTAACATAATTCTCAACTGAGACTCCATAAATCATTGCTGTTAAACATTTAGCATTCTGGCTTGGGACGATTGGTTAACAAGTTGCAGCTTTGTTTTCTGACAATCCAGTGCAAGTCACTGTTCAGAAGTTAAAAGTCAGGACAATATTCATCACATGCATATAATCAAAGCAATTTGGTAGCGAGGAATATTACTGCATTATAACACTGTTGTGACCTGGTTTTTTTCTCTCTCTAGGGAGTGACTCTCACCTCTGCCATTGGTGGCGCTGATATGCCTGTTGTGATCACCGTGTTAAACAGTTATTCTGGTTGGGCCTTGTGCGCAGAAGGTTTTCTATTGGACAACAATTTAATGACAATTGTTGGTGCTCTGATAGGATCTTCCGGTGCCATCCTCTCGTACATCATGTGTGTGGTAAGATATTTCTTTAAAGAAAGCATTGGAATGATGCTGCTCCCCAAATTGTGGATTTAAGCTCTGAGGGTATTGGGAGAATTTTTAAATGGAAATGGTTTTTTTTCCCTGGTTTTAACAGGCTTCCATTTTGAATTCTAAAAAAAAATCATAAATAACGTTACTAAAATGTGAAATGTTTCTTCATCGAGCTACATTTGATAACTCCAACTTTAGGAATGCCTGGTAGATCTTGGCTCGTGTAAAATGGGTCCAACCAGCTTCCTACAGTTACCTGTCAGAATGTATTATTTGGGAAGTATCTAAATTGCATATACTCAAACTGATGTGAAACACTGTTGTCTATTGAAGTATAGGAACATCTATTTGGGCGGCACGGTAGCACAGTGGTTAGCACTGTTTCTTCACAGCACCAGGGACCCAGATTCGATTCCCGTTTGGGTCACTGTCTGTGCGGAGTCTGCACATTCTCCCCGTGTCTGCGTGGGTTTCCTCCGGGTGCTCCGATTTCCTCCCACAAATCCTGAAAGACATGCTATGAGGTGAATTGGACATTCCAAATTCTCCCTCTGTACCAAACAGGCGGCGGAGTGAGGCGACTGGGGGATTTTCACAGTAACTTCTTTGCAGTGTTATCGTAAACATACTTGTGACAATAATAAAGATGAATTAGACTCATACCATCTTTCAGATCTGTTTGTCACCATTGGTCTGTATTTCAACAGTTTGATTTTTGGCTGCTGGGTTGATAAAACCTCTGTTGCCAGATGAACTGAAAGATGGGTTTCTGCTTCTCGCCTTGAGCAGCAATACATCAAAGGATTTTTTATGCGGCTTATTTGCTTCTGAAAAATTAACTTTTCGTGAAAATATGCAAGAAAAACAAACAAACTTGAAATTGTTTTTCCCCCCCTGTTTACTTGGAAAAGGTTTGCAGCCTTCCAAAGGTCCAGGGGTGCCTTGTTGCCACGAAGCAGGCATTTACAGACTGGGCTGGATTCTCCAGTCCCCCAGCCAATTGCTTCTCGGCAGTGTGACGTTTGCTGGCGGTGGGATTCTCTACTCTTTCCCATTGAAGCCACACCACACCGCCAAGAAACCCATGGGCGGGGGTGCACTGCTGGCGGAAACCGAGAATCCCAACAGCCGGAGAATTCCAGCCTATAACTTAAATAGAAAATATCACAAAAGAGTAAATCCAGTCATTTAATGGTCAGCCACTGAGCCAATATGGAGCTCCATTGCTGTCGGTGTACTTCTGTCTCTTTCAGTATGTTGAATATTTAAGCCACCTGGGTGCTTTTTACGTTTAAGGCAATGAATCGCTCACTACCCAATGTTATCTTGGGAGGATATGGAACATCGTCCACCGGCACAGGCAAGCCCATGGAAATTGTTGGAACTCACACTGAAGTTAATGTGGATCAAGCTGTTGAAATGATCAAAGAGGCCAACACAATCATCATTACTCCAGGTAGGAGTCCCTGGAATTGTGTGGCTCATAGAAGGTTTTAACCACTGACTAGTAATCCAGAAGCCCAGGCTAATGTTCTAGGGGACAGGGATTTGAATCCCACCATGACAGCTGGTGTAACTTGAATTATAGTAATGATCTGGAATTGAAAAGCTAATCTCAGTAATGGTGACCAGGAAACCATTGTCGGTTATCGTTAAAAACCCATCTGGTTCAGTAATGTGCGTTTAGGGAAGGAAATCTGCCATCCTTACCTGGTCTGGCCTACAGGATTTTAACTACCCTCTGAAATGGTGCGGCACGCCATGCAGTTCAGGGGCAATGAAGGCTGGACTTGTCAGCGATGCTTACATCCTGTGAAAGAATAAAATAAAGCTAGAAACAGATACTTCTACCTCGAACGATAGAGAAAATGCTGGAAAATCTCAGCAGGTCTGGCAGATATCTGCAGGGAGAGAAAAGAGCTAACGTTTTGAGTCCAATGACTGTCAAAGCTACTAGAAGATACTTCTACCTGTTCATTAAAATATGACCATGTCTGCAAATAATTATTTGACAACTTATCAATTTTAGAAAAATAATATTAAAAAACATACGGGCTGTTTTTCTTTTAACTCTGCTTCCCACAATTGTAGGTTAATACTGCTAGTCCCATAATTGTAGATTGACACGCTAGTCCCACAATTGTAGATTAACTCTGCTCGTCCCACAATTGTAGGTTAATTGTAGGTTAACATTCTATAGGGAAAAATCGTCAGTGATGATAAGTAGTGATCGTGGAGAAAAGTAATGGGAAGTGTGAAAATTGGTAATGTAATAAACATTATGACCAACTAATTTATCAGCATGGTTATCATAATTCCCTTGTTTTGATTACTTGCCAAAATTATGAAATGTTTTAACAGAGTAAATAAAAATATTGGATCTTAATTTGGCACCCATGTTACTATTCTTGCCCTCATCCCAAACACTGGTTGGTGTAATTAATACTTTGCTTAATGGCCCTGCCCAAAGTCATCTGGGCATTTAATCTTGATCGAAAATGTATTTCCTGTCTCCTCACCTGTCAGTCCTTCATATCTAGGAGTCTGCTGCTCTATATCTTTCCTCAGTGCAACTGCCCCCTCGAACTCAAATTTTCTCTTACTCCCTGTGACAGAGGAGAGTAATTATGCAATAGTGAGTGACATTTGCACAGTGTATGCAGTATTGCAAATAGGCTAGCAAAGAGGCATTTAAATAAGGCAGGAGATGGCGTCTCCACCTTTTTCTCAAGTTCTGAGAGTTTGAGCCTCGAACGGCTGAGATACTCCCCACAGTTCTGTTCACCCAACTCACCACCTGGTGCTGGACACTTGTTTTATAGGAATGACATATCACGCAGCACCCGTGCTTTTTTTTAATCAACTTTAGTTTTGTCCATTTTGCTAAGTTCATTCACATGCAGTGAAGGCCACTTTCCATAGCACCCGCTTCCCCACTGTGCACCACTATATTTCCACTCTAATAAAATTCCCATTTTAGAAGTCATTGTTCTCGCACTTCCCACTTTATCCCATAACAGACCATTTCTGCATAAGAACAAGTGGCATGGTGGAAGCATTGGTATCTCTACATCTGTTCATTTCATAGAATCATTGAACTTACAGTGCAGAAAGAGGCCATTCAGCCCATCAAGTCTGCACCGGCCCTTGGAAAGAGCACCCTACGCCTCCATCCTATCCCAGTAACCCCACCTAACCTTTTTTGGGACACTAAGGGGCAATTTATCATGGCCAATCCACCTACCCTGCCCATCGTTGGACTGTGGGAGGTGTTGGCTTTTTTTTCCTTTTACTCTGTCCTTTCTGTGGCTCTGTTCCAATTATGGCAATGAGTGAATTTGCCCTTTCTATGTTATCTATGTCTAAATGCTTAGAGTCGCCAGGTATCAAATGATACCTCCACAAGTTTCAACCGGCTATCGATCAAAGAGCCAAACACCAGTTAGTTAGTTCAAGGTCAAGGGTACTTTATTTACACACAATTAGTCATGCAACATAAACACTAGTTAACTACACCTATCAACTAAGACAACCTGTACTTACCTTCGGGCACCCGGCTTCGGTCAGAGAAACAGTGGCCGCTGTTCGATTCTGGATCTATCGAATCCGAGGGAGTAACTGCTGCTCAGCTAGGCTCATCCGTCTGGTAGCGAGCGTTGAATTGGACTTGCTTCTGGTGTTGCTGCAATTGGAGCTGGCCGTGACCGGGGTACCAGGTCCAAGAGAGCACGAACATGTGGCGAACTCTTCTTCTTATACTTGGGGGTTTTTGCGCTCTTTTGGGCGGTCCTTCAGTTTCGGCCCCACTAATTGGGTGATCCCTGATCACTCCGTTCGATTCCTAACCAATAAGTGGGCGGGGATCTGGATGGCTGGGCGCATCCCAAGCGGTCACTGACCCCGTTGTTTACGCGTCCCCTGAACAGGGAGTGGCGGCAAAATGTCTGGGACTGTACCGGTCGCTCGTGTACCAGTCCTTTGTTTTGGTGAAGAAGGGCCATCCAATGCTAATCGGCCCTATTAAAATGCTCATTGGTCGGAGTTTCGATACCGCCTGGACTTCTTGCTTACAAATATACATTTCAGGCTCTGAGCCTGCCTGTATCTTGGCTTGTCCATTTTACCCACTAGGCTTTGCGAATTTCCCTGTACCTAGTTGGAAGTGGCCATCCGAGATGGCTACAGAGGAAACCGGAGCACCCAGAGGAAACCCACGCAGACACTGGGAGAACGTACAAACTCCGCACAGACAGTGACCCAAGCCGGGAATCAAACCTGGAACCCTGGAGCTCTGAAACAACCACTGTGCACGGTTGCTTCACAGCTCCAGGTGATAGCAATTGAATTAAAAGACCAGTTGTTGCACCAAAATAATTGCTGCCATTGTGATTTTTAAAAATTCATTCTGGGAATGTGGGCATCACTGGCTGAACCAACATTTGCCCATCCCTAATTGCTCTTGGACTCGAGTGACTTGCTAGGCCATTTCAGTGGGCCGCAGTTAAGAGTCAACCACATAGCTGTGTGGGTCTGGAGTCACATGCCAGACTGGGTTAGGACGTCAGATTTCCTTCCCTGGAGGACATTAGTGAACCAGATGGGTTTTTACCGAAAATCGACAATTGTTTCATGATCATCATTAGACTTTTTAATTCCAGATTTTTTTTTTTTTATTGAATTCAAATTTCACCAACTACCATGGTGGGATTTGAACCTGGGACCACAGAGCATTACCCTGGGTGTCTGGATTACTAATCCAGTGACAATATCACTCCGCCACCGTCTCCCCATCTTTTGCTGAATGATGATTTCAATAGATATGGTGCCCTGGTGATATTAAACCAATTTCCAGTTGGGCTAAATACCGCCTAAAGTTAATGTTTTAAATTAATTATTAAACATTTGGAGTTTGGGATTCCCTCAATGCTCTCCAGCGGATTGTACAAGATTGATTGTTGTGAAGTGGGCAGCAATCATCACCATTGAATATTAAATCCAGCAGGAATTTTTGAAGGGGCTACTTAACTTGTCAGCAAATATGCTATCAAAAATAATGCATTTTAATGCTGGCCTAAAACTCAAGCAGGCACTGAAGCCAGTAATGAAATTCATGGCATTGTGCCCTAAACGGCCATCAGTTTTCAAAGCATTGGTTTGAAGCAAATGTACTCAATTTGTTCTGTAATACAGGTTGGGGCTTATGCGCTGCAAAAGCTCAGTATCCAATTGCAGACATGGTGAAGATGCTCGTTGAATATGGGAAGAGGGTCAGGTAAGTTTTGGTTTCATCCAATATTGCATTACAGCTCTCATTATGGACAGAAATTGACTTGCTGCTTCTGTGGTTATTTCTCTGCCGCCAGCCCACACGTGATCAGAATTATTGAATTCAGTCACACAAAATAGCCACGGCGAGATTTGAACTTGCCACATCTGGATTGTTTCTTTTAAAATTTAGTGTACCTAATTAATTTTTTCCAATCAAGGGGCAATTTTAGCATGGACAATCCACCTAGCCTGCACATCTTTGGGTTGTGGGGGCGAAAGCCACACAAACACTAGGAGAATGTGCAAACTCCACACGGACAGTGACCCAGAGCCGGGATCGAACCTGGGACCTCGGCGCCGTGAGGCTGCAGTGCTAACCCACCGCCACCGTGCTGCCCCGCACATCTGGATTGTTAATCCATGTCACCACTACACCATTGTATCTTGATAGGGCATTAGGTGTTCAAAATACTGCTGAGGGATTCCCACAGCACGCTGGCCGGCTACCTGATACACCTGGCAGGAGGCCCAGTCCGTTTTGACAGCCGGCCTTCGTTAACATGCAGCCTGCAAGCTGGGACAGTCAAAAAGATGCCCTGTTGCAACTTTACAGCTCCGCATCTGCGTAATATGGGGCCGGCCCTGCTGGCAGGAATATGGTTGGCCTGCTGGGGGAGGATTGTGGAGGGGGGCTGTCGTGTTGGGTGTTCCACTATACAAACGAACCAACACGGTTGTAGATGGTACAACTCTGTTTTATTATTCTTGATAACATCTACTGTATACTTCTGGCTGTTAACTTTACCAGTTAACCTGTGGACCCAGCCCTAGCACTATCTTAGAGAGGCACTCAGCACATGGTGTATGTCTGAGTGGCACGCTGTCAGCTCTGTGCTCTGAGCTATCTCCTGCTGGAATGAGCGGGAACTGTGGTGTTCCCCGTTTTACAGTACATGTGCTCTCACTGGTGATTGGCTGTGATGTTGCGTGTGTGTTGATTGGTCCGTTGATCTGTCCCATCAGTGTGTATGTGTTTGTACCATGATATGTTTATATGAATATCATGACATCCCCCCCTTTTCACAAGAATATGTGCCTATATGGTAATAAATATTGGTGTGTACTGAGTGCAGCTGAGTACGTGTGTGCAATATCTACAACATGTACATGAGGCTAAACTATATACATAGGAAGGTGTCAGGTGCAACATAACAACGAGGTTGTACCATAAACAAAACAAGTGCAATCATCAAACATCGAAAGAGAACTCCTGGAACGACAAAAAGAGAAACACATCAACATTGTTGCACAACAATTCAGTGAGTCCAATGTGCAAACAGGCTCATAGGTTTTATAGTGCGTATGCTCTCACTGGTGATTGGTTGTGATGTTGCGTGTGTGTTGATTGGTCCGTTGATCTGTCCATCAGTGTGTGTGTGTGTTTGCACCATGATATGTTTATATGAATATCATGACAGGGGCGACAGCAGTGCTGTACCATCAGATCTAACTGAGCGGAGTGTGTATGGCACATACTGTTTCATTTTCCTGCTTTTCGCCCACTTAGGGCGGCACGGTAGCACAGTAGTTAGCACTATTGCTTCACAGCGCCAGGGTCCCAAGTTCGATTCCCGGCTTGGGGCACCGTCTGTGTGGAGTCTGCATGTTCCCCCCTGTCTGCATGGGTTTTCTCCGGGTGCTCCGGTTTGCTCCCATAAGTCCTGAAAGATGTGCTGTTAGGTCATTTGGATATTCTGAGTTCTCCCTCCGTGTAACCGAACAGGCGCCAGAATGTGGCGACTAGGGGATTTTCACAGTAACTTCATTGCAGTGTTAATGTAAGCCTACTTGTGACAATAAAGAATATTATTATTAGATGTCAAAGCTACAGTTAATTCCTTGATTCAAAGTGGGCAGGTAACCTACATAATATTTCAGTTTAATAAATGATTAGATGTTACCAATACAACAACATATATCCAAGAAGAAATGAATATTTTTGAGGTCTGCATCAATTAAACAATCTTCATGATGGAACAAGCCAGTTCCTTCACTCAAGAATAATGTTGTCAATCTATTCAAGGAAACGAGCCAATTTAGTTTCTTGACAAAGGCACAGATTGATCCTCGGAACAATTTGTTACAGATATGGAAGATATTTATTGCATTTTCTAATAGTGATTTTATTTTCATTAATTGTTGGAATAATATTTTGTAGATTTGGAATACACCCTGTTGCAGGACGAATGCCTGGTCAACTTAACGTACTGTTGGCTGAGGCCGGTGTGCCTTATGACGTTGTTTTGGAAATGGAGGAGATAAACGAGGACTTCCCAGGTGAGAGTAAGACGTTAATTCAGAGGCACTGCAAGAAATTTATGCAACACTTTCTCAGTATTTACTTTGGTTTTATTGCTGGAAAGAGAGGCATGTTGCTGAAGCTTTTCATCTTGCACTCATCAGGACAAATGCAAGAATGTTAAATTGCAAAGGATCACAACGTTTGTAGTACAGATGAAAGGGGGCCGGTTTAGCTCGGTGGGCTAGACAGCTGGTTGGTGATGGAGAACAGCGCTGGCTGAGGTTATTCGTGAAGGCCCGCCTACTCAACCTTACCCCTCTCCTGAGGTGTGGTGATCCTCGGGTTAAACCGCCACCAGTCAGCTCTCACCTTCAAAGAGGAAAGCAGCTCTATGGCGACTTTCCTTACTTACAGGTGAAAAGGTTGTTAATTGGTTGTCAAGTTGACCCTGATTGGCTGAGGCATTGCCATGGAAAAATCAAGCTCTGGGTAAATCAAAAAGGCTCGGACGTATTCCTTTTGTTTACAGAGAATGGGTCCCTGTATCTGAATGTGTGTTGCTTCTAGCAAGCATAAAAACAGTACAAACTTGACGTATTAGTCCCCCGTTGCTTGCTCTGTGGCAATACCTCAACCAATCAGCACCCTTTTCTCCCATAGTATAAATTATATACGAAGATACAAATTAAGAGCAGGATGTAGGCCGGTTGGCCTCTCGAACCTGCTCTGCCATTCCGTAAGATCATGGCTGATCTGATTGTAACTTCCCGCCTATCCCTGAAACCTTTCATCCCCTTGTGAATCTACCTATTAATGCCCTAAAATAGTCAAAAAAACAGTTTCCAGTGTCTTTTGAGGAAGGACTCGCTACCCTCAAAGACAGAAAATTCTCATCTCTGTCTTAAATGGGCAATCCCTTATTTTTAAACAGACCTAGAATCTAGATCTAGCTCTAGATTCTCCCACAGAAACAAACATCTTCTCCACAACCACCCTTTCAAGACTCCTCAGGATCGTAAAGGTTTCAACCAAGTCACCTCTTACTCTTCTTCTAAGCTCCAGCGGATACAAGCTGAGCCTGTCCAACCTTTCCTCCTAAGACATCCCACCCATTCTGAGTATCTGCTAAACCTCTGAACTGCTTCTAACGCGTTTACATCTTTCCTTAAATAAGGAGACCAGGACTGTACACCACACTCCATATGTAGTCTCAGTGTCCTGAAGCATAATCTCCCTACTTTTCATAGGAACATACGAATTAGGAGCAGATTTAGGCAATTCAGCCCTTCGAGCCTGCTCTGTCATTCAATCAGATCATGACTGATCTCTTCCTGGTCTCAAATCCATCTCCCTGCCTACTCCCCATATCCCTTTAACCCTTTTTTAAAAATTAGGAATATATCTATCTCCTCCTTGAAACCATTTAATGATTCATATTCCACTTCAGATTCCACAAATTCACCACCCAGAAGTAGTTCCTCCTCATCTCAGTTCTAAATCTACCACCTCTCAACCTATATCTGTGACCTCTTGTTTCTATTCAATTTCCCTTGCAATAAACTACAAAATTCTGTTAGCTTTCCTAATTACTTGCGGTACCTACACACTAGCTGCGATGGATGCAAGTTTGAGTCTTCAGGTCTTGGGAGGTTCAACCAAAACGTAGAGCTTTATTTAGAAGATGTTAGCACCAAGGCTGCGATGTTAGACTGCTCGTTTTCCTGTACAAACGGCTGAGATAACGGCACGCAATCTTTCTCGTAAAGTGCCCCTGCTGAGCTATGAAGCTGGTTGTGAGAAAACACTATGAATACATAACACTAGCCTTTTATGATCATGCACTCGGACACCAGTTCCCTCGGAATCAAAGAACTCTGCAATCTCTCGCCATTTAGATAATATACTTCTCTTTTGTTCTTCCTGATTCAAGGTAACTTTCCCCTTTCCTGACATGACACTATGCAGCTCAGCCCTCAGCTCAATGACTCTGAACTGAAGCTCCTCGAGCCGCAAGCACTTCCTACAGACATGTTTGCCAAGGATCACATTGGCATCCAGGAGGTCCCGCATGCTGCAGCCATGATACAGGATGCACTGCAACAACTCACCAAGGCTCCTTCGGCAGCACCTCCCAAACCCACAGTCGCTACCATCTAGAAGGACAAAGTCAGCAGACACATGGGAAAACCACTGCTTGGATGTTCCCCTCCCAAGTCCATCACCACCCTGACTTGGAAATATATCACCGTTCCTTCACTGTGGCTGGGTCAAAAGCCTGGCATTCGCTCCGTAATAGCACTGTGGGTGTACCTAAATGGGCTGTAGCGGTTCAAGAAGGCAGCTCACCACTACCTTCTCGAGGGCAATTAAGGGATGGGCTATAAATGCCGGCCTAGCCAGCGATTCCCAGATCCCACAAATGAATAAAAATAATTGCCTCTGCTGCCATCCTGAATGTGCCTTTATTAACTACCTAAATCATTTTATTCAATTGATTATTTTGCTTTTCTATGTATTTTATTAATCTTGCCACCAATTTCTGTACTATTGTAAACCTTAGAAATAGAATAGTCCGTAAACACTTAGAAGAACATAAGAACGAGGAGCAGGAGTAGGCCATCTGGCCCCTCGAGCCTGCTCCAGCATTCAATGAGATCATGGCTGATCTTTTGTGGACTCAGCTCCACTTTCCGGCCCAAACACCATAATCCTTAATCCCTTTATTCTTCAAAAAAACTATCTTTATCTTAAAAACATTTAATGAAGGAGCTTCTACTGCTTCACTGGGCAAGGAATTCCATAGATTCACAACCCTTTGGGTGAAGAAGTTCCTCCTAAACTCAGTCCTAAATCTACTTCCCCTTATTTTGAGGCTATGCCCCCTAGTTCTGCTTTCACCCGCCAGTGGAAACAACCTGCCCACATCTATCCTAACTATTCCCTTCATAATTTTATATGTTTCTATAAGATCCCCCCCTCATCCTTCTAAATTCCAACGAGTACAGTCCCAGTCTACTCAACCTCTCCTCGTAATCCAACCCCTTCAGCTCTGGGATTAACCTAGTGAATCTCTTCTGCACACCCTCCAGTGCCAGTACGTCCTTTCTCAAGTAAGGAGACCAACACTACTCCAGGTGTGGCCTCACTAACACCTTATACAATTGCAGCATAACCTGTACTTCTACCGCTGGAGTAGATCCTACAGGGTGAAAAGTTCAAAAAGGCAAAAGCAAACTGCCTTACTCACCCAAGGGCAGGCAGTGGCGAATCACTGGGCTAATAAGCCAGAGGCCCAAGGGCAAGAGATCCGGATTCATGGCAGATGGTGAAATTTAATTCCGTTAAAAATCCGGAGTTTAAAAAAAAAGTCTAATGTTGTACCATATGCAACTGTGTTGGCTCTTCTGTGTGTCAGAACACCCAACACCACAATGACCATGAAACCATTGTCGATTGTCGTAAAAATCCCTCTGCCATCCTTACCTGGTCTGGCCTACATGTGACTCCAGATCCACAGCAATGTGGTTGACCCTCAAATGCTCTCTGAAATGGAGGGCAGTTAGGGATGGGTAATAAATGCTGGCCCAGCTGACAACACCTACGGCCCCTGGGTGAATTTTTTCAAAACTCCAGCACTCTGAGTTAACATGGAGTGTGACCTTGAGCAATGAAATGTTTGTTTATAGATCCTGCTCAAATTAAGGAGTTAGCTGATCCCAGTTACAGGAAACCTGGTTTCAGCTGCTTTCCTTAAATAGCTAACTTCAGCGGCTCTTCCACGAAAACCTACTTAAGGTTGGGAAATTTAGATTTTAGACAATAAATTTCAGTTAAATGCGAAATACAGGCTCAGTTAGATGACTATAAAGAGATTAACTTTCCCTTACACACCCAAACCTGCCAGCAACCAATGCTAAATCGCACTGAAATGTCTGTTTCTATATCCTTCACAAACTAGCTGATCCCAGTTACAGGGGAGGGGAAAACTGGTTGAAACTGCTTTCCTCAATTAGCTAATTAGGAAGTTGCTCTTCCAGTGGGAAGATTCCATTCGGGAATTTAGACCGTTATTTTCAGTAAAATGCTGAATGCAAGCAGAATTAGATTTTTACAAGCGATTAACATCCCTTACAAAAGTTGCCAGCATCGATCACATTGTTCTGATTGTTTGAAATTGGCATTCTTGTGTTTGTCCGATTGTGTGCTGGATGAAAAGCCTCGGCAATATGTCTCTTTTCAGCAATATTCGAGTTCCGTACTGGCAAACGACTATCACTGGTTTTATCATTGTTTCCACATTCACCTGCGTTAAAATCCCATGTTTATAGTTTGACAGAAAGTTACAAAAAAATACTCTTCAATAAGTTTAGCTTCAATTCCTGTTGTTCAAGCAACCAGTAAATTGAAGAAGACAAAGTCTAGGAATACTGGATATCAGAAACCCCCCCAGAACACAATGAAA
The DNA here is from genome assembly GCF_047496885.1 of Scyliorhinus torazame. Lineage (NCBI taxonomy): Eukaryota > Metazoa > Chordata > Chondrichthyes > Carcharhiniformes > Scyliorhinidae > Scyliorhinus > Scyliorhinus torazame. The sequence continues at coordinate 36,479,652 of NC_092718.1, forward strand.
ATAAAGAGCAGATTCTTCCTGCTGCCTCTGGAGAATAAAATAACTAACTTTGCTGGCTTTTATTTTGCAGTCAGTATTGGTCAAGCATCCGCACCTTGACCACATTATCGATCACTTACACGCAGAGAAAATGTTCAACACTAGAGCGTGAACTCAAAACAAAACTATTAACAATCATAGAATTTACAATGCCGAAGGAGGCCATTCGGCCCATCGGGTCTGCACCGGCCCTTGGAACAAGCACCCTACTTAAGACCACACCTTCACCCTATCCCCGTAACCCAGTAACCACACCTAACCTTTTTGTACACTAAGGGTCAGTTTAGCACGGCCAACCTAACCTGCGCAACTTTGGACTGTTGGAGGACACCGGAGCACCCAGAGGAAACCCACGCAAACGTGGGGAGAGCTTGCAGACTCTGCACAGGCAGTGACCCAAGCCGGGAATCTAACCTGCCCTGGGACCCTGGAGCTGTGAAGCAACAGTGCTAACCACTGTGCTACCGTGCCGCCTATTGTGCACGTATTACAACATATGCGACCTCTGGATTGATAATCTTTATCACTACTATAGTACTGTGCCCATCAGGTCATTTTGTTGTTTAAAATACTGCGAAAGGACTCACTGGGCAGGATTCTCCAATCCCGCGGCAGGGTGTCCACGCCGTCGTAAATGCTGTTACGTTTTACGACTGCATAAAAGGGCTGCTCCCAGTACTAATTCTGGCACCTACAGGGGGCCAGCACGGCGCTGGGGCAGTTTGCGCAGCTCCAGCTGCCGATCCCGGCGCGAACTGTGCGCGGCAGGGTGCGCAGTGGCGCCGGTGCCAACGAGGACATGCACAGTGGCCTTCAACGCGCCGGCCCCGACGCAACATGGCGCAGGACTAGAGGGGCCGGCGTGTATGAAAAGAGGTCCCCAGCCACAGAGGCCGGCCTGCCGATCGGTGGGCCCCGATCGCGGGCCAGGCCACCTGACCCTTCCCCGCTGAGGTCCCGCTGGCTCAGAGCAGGTTGGAACGGCGCCGGCGGGACTCGGCTCTTTTCTTACGGCCGCTCGGCCCATCCGGGCCAGAGAATCGACGGGCCGGCCGCATAGAGCGGCCCGCGACCGGCGACGCGCCAATTCTCTGCTCTGTGGGGAATCGCGTGCCGGCGTCAGGGCGGCGTGGCCTGTTCACGGGGATTCCCCAGCCCAAGGCTGGGTGAATCCCGCCCACCATGTCTCGCTAATTTTAAGCCTTGGTTTTGTGTTTCTGCTTGTTTTAATTCCCTCATCGTACAGTTGAATACCAAAAGTAGTTGGTGAAGAAATTGTTGGAGCTTTCTTCAGATATATAATAAACCCCACTTCCTATCTCCCGTTCGGCATTTATTTGAGTTCTCTTGCTCATTCTGCTTCTCTGCCCCTCATGCAGTCCCTGTCTCATTGGCCCTCCCAAACTGACTTGCTTTCCTGCCTGTTTCTTCCCTCGCCTTCTCCCACCCAGTTTGGAGAGAACATAAACTTCTTTGTTTTTTAAAAAATAAGTTACCATCACTTTCTAGCAAGCATTGCTTTTGCAGATTCAGTAAAGTATTGGATAGTAAGTGCTTTATTAAAAGAGAGAGAGAAATTTGATGCTTCTGCATCCTGACTATGTAGGTGATGTCCACAGACATCAAGGTGATCTTTTTGGAATCTTTGCCCAGCACAATGTATGTTGTGTGAGTACTATTCAATCCATCAAAATTGTCATATGACTACTTCAAAGCAAAGTTGTATCTGACTGCATGACTAAGTTTTAGTGCTGTATAATCGGCATTTTGAAAACTAGAAGGATCAAGTACATTTTTTTTATGAAGCATAATTGTGATGTCCCATGTGCTTTTCTTGGAAGGGGAATGATGAGCCTATATGTTGAATTAAGGTGAGGGTCGCTTTAAGAACTAAGTTTTTCGATGATCTTGTTCCTGGTAAGGTGCCTGGCCTTCAATAAGTGATCATATGACCAAGTTGCCTGGGAGATTAAACACTAGAAGAAGGAAAATCTATGGTCAACTTAAGTTAATTGTAGTAGGTGAAATTCTTTGTTGAAACCGTTTAGCACAAGATGCAGAAGAGAGTTCAGTTGAAATGTTGTGTTTTGGTTAAAAGGGTTTTAACTCTTAACTGAAGGATGCCCAACAGTGAGTTGTATTTCTGGGATAGCCAAAATGAGAAAGTTGGAGAGCATTTTGGAAGCTCCAAACTCCACAGTTGAAGAGCATTAGCACCAGGAGAGTTCTGACCTCAGGTGGCTACGCTAAGATGCCAGGGACACCTATGTTGAATGAGGAATTTGTAACTAGGATGGCTGGAGGAGATTTGAAGGGAAAACCTTGCAGAAGTAAGCGGAAGGCCCAACAAATCTCAACCCTTTTACGAATCTTCGAAGCAGTACACGGACCAAACTGTTAATCATCCAATTTCTTTAAAAAGTATCTGACTTTAGTTTATGTGGGATGTAAGTCTAATGGCTAAAGAAGAAAAGTGTTTTGAAGAGTTTGGTTTAGATTATAAATAACGGAGTTTGTTATATTTTTATTATCCTTAATAAACAGTATTTATTAATATTTGTGTTCTTTGAATTTTGTGCAGGGATATTGTTTTGATCTAAACTGTGAACCTTGTGGCTTCGTTCTTTTTGATAAAACTTGTTTTTGGAGTCTTTTAAAAAATATATGTATTACTGGTCTCTCGCAAGGCAACATCATAACGCAGTTCACCATCTTTTACTTTGACGCATTCAATCACAATGCAAGTTTCTGTAGAATTAGACCATGAATTAACAAAATTATGTTTCTATCCGAAACCTTTCAGCAAGCATGGTAATATATCTGAAAATTGCCCACAGTCTAAGAGTTAACACTGAAATAACATTCCTGCTTAAAGTGCTAGTAATGAATACATGCATGGAGGTAGCAAATAATGTTAGCTTGGAAGTAAGAGCGAGGATTTATTTCTTCATATGGCAGCAGACAGTGAAAAATGATGAAATCTCGTGCGTTTGCTGTTTTAAGGAGAAACATATGTTCGGCATTTATTGGCGTTATTGTTTGCCTCTCATGTATTGAATGCAGAAAAGCTGATCAGACAATATTGATAGCAACTGACATGCCGTGCCACGAACTGGCAGTACTTACACTTCCCTCTTGATTTACTGCCACACAGTTAGTTACCCGTGTCATCTAAGGATATCCGGAGAGATTTAGGGCAGCACGGTAGCATTGTGGATAGCACAATTGCTTCACAGCTCCAGGGTCCCAGGTTCGATTCCCCGCTGGGTCACTGTCTGTGCGGAGTCTGCACATCCTCCCCGTGTGTGCGTGGGTTTCCTCCGGGTGCTCCGGTTTCCTCCCACAGTCCAAAGATGTGCAGGTTAGGTGGATTGGCCATGATAAATTGCCCTTAGTGTCCAAAATTGCCCTTAGTGTTGGGTGGGGTTACTGGGGTATGGGGATAGGGTGGAGGTGTTGACCTTGGGTGGGGTGCTCTTTCCAAGAGCAGGTGCAGACTCGATGGGCCGAATGGCCTCCTTCTGCACTGTAAATTCTATGATAATCTATGAGTGGAGGTGAATTGTTCCCCGTAAGAAAGAGTGGGGAGTGGAAGGAAAGATCAGACAGGAAGTTACATTGTCATTCCCAGGCACATCTAGCAGCTAAGTTCATAGCAGATCTGGCAAAGAGCCTAGGAATTCATTACCTCTCTGTTCTTTCAATTGGAGAGTGATGCACCTGTGCATGGCAGGAAAAGTACCTCATAGACCTGTGAGGAAATCCTAGAATCCCTACAGTACAGAAGGAGGCCATTTGGCCCATCGAGTCTGCAGTGACCCTCTGAAAGAGCACCCCACCTAGGCCCACTCACCAACCTTATCCCTGCAACCCCACCTAACATGCACATCTCTGGACACTAAGGGGCAATTTTAATATGCCAATCCACCTAACCTGCACATATTTGGACTTTGGGAAAGATAAACATAGCAAATACAAGTTGAGTATGGGACAGCAGGAGCTTTACTGAGCTAAGGTTTAGTGATTGGAAGATGAGAGTTTGCCCATCGGGATAATCAATTCTAGAATTAATAAAAGCAAGGGTATAGCAGTACACGAGCCGAGGCAGAGATGGCCAATATTAGAGAGGAAGGTACACGGTCTTGGTTACGGAGAAGATACATGGTGGAAAACCCCAGCTGAGGGTCAGATTGGAAGTCAGGGTTGCGAGCAACCAGGCTCAACCTCAGATAGTGACCAAGGCAAGGGGATGCAACTGGTGGGTAAGGGACGATCTTTGTAGCAGGGCCCAACCAAAAGCTGTGGCTTTGGTCTTCCCCAATATGTAGTTGGAAGAGATTTCTGCTTAGCCAGTGCTGCAGTTAGGCAAACAGGATGAGACATATTTCTTTGCAGCAGGTCTGATTAGTTACCGGATTGTTTTCCCTTGGACCCCCACCTTGATCCTATACTTGGTCAAATGTTGCCTTGATCACAAGGGGAAACTTTTGCCTTCCCTGATACGCGGTTTTGCATGTAGTGTCATTGAATGGGTGGCACCGTGGTTAGCACTGCTGCGTCACAGCACCAGGGACCGGAGTTCAATTCAAACCTTGGGTCACTGTCTGTGTGGAGTTTGTATATTCTTCCCGTGTCTGCGTGGGTTTCCTCCGGTTTCCTCTCACAGCCCAAAGATGTGAAGGTTAGGTCGATTGGCCATTCTAAATGGTCTCTTCATGTCCAACGGTTAGATGGGGTTACAGGGATAGGGTGGGTGAGTGGGCCTAAGTAGGACCTTCTTTCAGGGGGTCGGTGTAGACTCGATGGATTAAATGTCTCCTTCTGCACCTGTAGGGATTCTATGGATATGTTGTCCTGCTATGATGTCCAGATCCTATCTGTATGTGGATCAGGAGGTAAATTAACATTTCCAGCTTTAAAAATGCTAAGTCCAAATGAGATGCATTCAATATGCTTAATTCAGGGTCAGATTGAGAGTCTGCAACCTCTTGCTGTAATATTTATTAGTGGCAGGAGCAAATAATCCTTGATGAGAATGTTCTGGACTCCTCTAAAAGCAAATGGGCGGAAGATTCAAAATTAATAAAACATTTCCGTATAATATTTACATTTTATTTTGAAACGTTGTCTTCAATGATAATAGAATGACGTCAATCTGTTGTTTTTGTGTCCTTTAGAAACTGATTTGGTTCTGGTTATTGGTGCCAATGACACTGTAAATTCAGCAGCGCAGGAAGACCCTAATTCCATAATTGCTGGCATGCCTGTTCTAGAGGTTTGGAAAGCCAAGCAGGTGAGCACAAGTACAAAAATGGTACCTTGCCGAATACAATGGTGGTTGAAGCAGGACTGAGATGGAATCACTGTAGGTGTCCGTTATTTCGTGCAAAGTAGCTTGCTTTGTGAACAGTCACACTTATTATAATTTACTCTGGTTCTCGGTTGGCTCGGGCTAACTAATTAGAAAGACCTATGATTATGTGTCTTGTATTTATTTTTCAAGTGTTCTTTTGGTTTAATGCAACATTTGGAATCCTGGGCCAACTATAATCTTGATCCAAGCACAATATTTCTTGGCAAATGATAAATGTGTTCATTAGCAGTCAACTATAGAAAGGCTAAGGTTGGTTCTTGGGTATTTTGTGCAAATTGTGTTTGCAGCACTTTTGTTCTCCCCAACACGCCAAAGAATCCAGAATCTCAATTTGATCATCAGCGGTAGATCAAACATTTTCCACTGGATACAGGCCAAGCTGGTTTTCCTAAATGATGTCCTTTTGGTCTTAAGCACATCATTCCGTGTTCTGGGATTCTGAAACAAGTCCCATCAGACAGGCTTCCAAGAGGAAGCCTAAACCTTCTGTTCATTTCCAACTCTTTACTTTTGTGCTTTTACGAAACAGCTTTCATTTACATGGCTTTAACATTTCAAAGCAGTTTACAGAAGGGTGGTTATACAACACTCGATGCAGAATCACATGAGAAGACCTCAGGGCAGATGACCAAAAGCTTGGTCAAAGAGGTAGGTTTTAAGCAGCATATTAAACCTTTCCGCCTTTGCCCACTTTCCTCTTTTACGTTGGGGAGGGGTGGATTCCAGAGGTTAGGCAAAGCTCCCAGTGGTGGCTCAACTAAAATGTGTGATGAGACCGGAATTAGAGTGCAGATATCTGAGGATCCGGAGGAGATTACAGAGGTAAGGAAGTGAGGCCGTGGAGGAATTTGAAAGCAAGGATGAGAATTTGCTAAAGCTCTTCGGGAGGGTTTAAACTAGTTCAGGGGATTGGGAACCTGAATTGTATCTCCAGGAGGTTGAGAGTAGTGAGGTCATGAGTAAGGTTTCAAAGTTGCAGGAGTGTACCGGCAGGCAGGAAGGTGGTTTAAAGTGTGTCTTCTTCAATGCCAGGAGCATCCGGAATAAGGTGGGTGAACTTGCGGCATGGGTTGATACCTGGAACTTCGATGTTGTGGCCATTTCGGAGACATGGATACAGCAGGGACAGGAATGGTTGTTGCAGGTGCCGGGGTTTAGATATTTCAGTAAGCTCAGGGAAGGTGGTAAAAGAGGGGGAGGGGTGGCATTGTTAGTCAAGGACAGTATTACGGTGGCAGAAAGGACGTTTGATGAGGACTCGTCTACTGAGGTAGTATGGGCTGAGGTTAGAAACAGGAAAGGAGAGGTCACCCTGTTAGGGGTTTTCTATAGGCCTCCGAAAAGTTCCAGAGATGTATAGGAAAGGATTGCAAAGATGATTCTGGATAGGAGCGAAAGCAACAGGGTAGTTGTTATGGGGGACTTTAACTTTCCAAATATTGACTGGAAACGCTATAGTTTGAGTACTTTAGATGGGGCCGTTTTTGTCCAATGTGTGCAGGAAGGTTTCCTGACACAGTATGTAGATAGGCCAACGAGAGGCGAGGTCGTATTGAATTTGGTACTGGGTAATGAACCAGGACAGGTGTTAGATTTGGAGGTAGGTGAGCACTTTGGTGATAGTGACCACAATTCGATTACGTTTACTTTAATGATGGAAAGAGATAGGTATATACCGCAGGGCAAGAGTTATATCTGGGGGAAAGGCAATTATGATGCGATGAGGCAAGACTTAGGATGCATCGGATGGGGAGGAAAACTGCAGGAGATGGGCACAATGGAAATGTGGAGCTTGTTCAAGGAGCATCTACTGCGTGTCCTTGATAAGTATGTACCTGTCAGGCAGGGAGGAAGTGGTCGAGCAAGGGAACCGTGGTTTACTAAGGCAGTCGAAACACTTGTCAAGAGGAAGAAGGAGGCTTATGTAAAGAGGAGACATGAAGGTTCAGTAAGGACGCTCGCGAGTTACAAGTTAGCTAGGAAGGACCTAAAGAGAGAGCTAAGAAGAGCCAGGAGGGACATTAGAAGTCTTTGGCAGGTAGGATCAAGGATAACCCTAAAGCTTTCTATAGATATGTCAGGAATAAAAGAATGACTAGGGTAAGAGTAGGGCCAGTCTAGGACAGTAGTGGGAAGTTGTGCTTGGAGTCCGAGGAGATAGGAGAGGTGCTAAATGAATATTTTTCGTCAGTATTCACACAGAAAAAAGACAATGTTGTCGAGGAGAATACTGAGATTCAGGCTGCTAGACTAGAAGCGCTTGTGGTTCATAAGGAGAAGGTGTTAACAATTTTGGAAAGGATGAAAATAGATAAGTCCCCTGGGCCGGATGGGATTTATCCTAGGATTCTCTGGGAAGCTAGGGAGGAGATTGCTGAGCCTTTGGCTTTGATCTTTAAGTCATCTTTGTCAACAGGAATAGTGCCAGAAGACTGGAGGATAGCAAATGTTGTCCCCTTGTTCAAGAAGGGGAGTAGAGACAACCCCGGTAACTATAGACCAGTGAGCCATCTGTTTTTTTTTTTTAATATGTTTATTAAGAGTTTTTTAACAGAATTTTCAACCATATAAACAAACCCGCCCCCCCCGGTAACAAAAAGAAGAAAAAACACGCATAGCAAGACGTAAACATGGCAAATCAATATGATACAGAACTTTGTACATTGGATTCCACCCGTACACATCTGTTTTCCGGATCATTTATGTATTTTCTTGCTCAGATACCCCCCCCCCCCCCCCCCCCCCCCAGAAAGAGATATCCCCCCCCCCACCCGCGTTGCTGCTGCTGTCGACCGAACTCCATCTAACGCTCCGCGAGATGGTCTAGGAACGGTTGCCACCGCCTGGAGAACCCCTGCACAGACCCTCTCAAGGCAAACTTTATCCTTTCCAACTTGAGAAACCCTGCCATATCATTTATCCAGGCTTCCACACTGGGGGGCTTCGCATCCTTCCATACTAACAAGATCCATCGCCGGGCTACCAGGGACGCAAAGGCCAGAATACCGGCCTCTTTCGCCTCCTGCACTCTCGGCTCGTCCGCTACTCCAAATAGTGCTAGCCCCCAACTTGGCTTGACCTGGACTTTCACCACCTTAGATACTGTTCTTGCAACTCCCCTCCAGAACCCATACAGTGCCGGGCATGACCAGAACATATGGACATGGTTCGCCGGGCTTCCTGAGCACCTCCCACATCTGTCCTCCACCCCAAGGAATCTACTCAGCCTCGCCCCCGTCATATGCGCTCTGTGAACAACCTTAAATTGTATCAGGCTAAGCCTGGCACACGAGGAAGAGGAATTAACCCTACTTAGGGCATCAGCCCATAGACCCTCCTCAATGTCCTCCCCCAGCTCCTCTTCCCATTTACCCTTCAGCTCCTCTACCAAAGCCTCCCCCTCTTTCATCTCCTGGTATATCGCCGACACCTTGCCCTCTCCGACCCATACGCCCGAAATCGCCCTGTCTTGAATCCCCTGTGCCGGGAGCAGCGGGAATTCCCTCACCTGCCACCTCACAAACGCCCTCACTTGCATGTACCTGAAGGCATTTCCCGGGGATAGTCCAAGTTTCTCCTCCAGCGTCCCTAATCTCGCAAACGTCCCATCGATGAACAGGTACCCCATTCTTCTAATCCCTGCCCGATGCCAGCTCTGAAACCCCCCGTCCATCCTTCCTGGGACATAAGAACTAGGAGCAGGAGTAGGCCATCTGGCCCCTCGAGCCTGCTCCGCCATTCAATGAGATCTTCATGAGGGACAAACCGATGGTTATCGCTGATCGGGGACCACACCGAGGCTCCCATCGCACCCCTGTGTCGTCTCCACTGCCCCCAGATCTTTAGCGTTGCCACCACCACCGGACTCGTGGTGTACCTTGTCAGCGAGAGCGGCAGCGGTGCCGTCACCAGCGCCCCCAGGGTCGTTCCTTTGCAGGACGCCATCTCCAATCTCTTCCATGCCGCCTCTCCCTCCATCACCCACTTACGGATCATCGCCACATTGGCTGCCCAGTAGTAGCCACCCAGATTCGGCAACGCCAGCCCTCCTCCATCTCTGCTATGCTCCAGGAACCCCCTCCTTACCCTCGGGGTCTTGCTCGCCCACACAAATCCCATAATGCTCCTGCTTAGCCTCTTAAAGAAGGCCTTGGTAATCACAATTGGGAGGCATTGGAATACAAAAAGAAACCTCGGGAGGACCACCATTTTGATCAACTGTACCCTACCCGCTAGCGAGAGTGGCAACATGTCCCACCTTTTAAAGTCCTCCTCCATCTGTTCCACCAGCCGCGTCAAATTAAGTTTGTGCAGTGCCCCCCAGCTCCTAGCTACCTGGATCCCCAAGTATCGAAAGCTCCTTTCCGCCCTCCTCAACGGTAGGTCGTCTATCCCTCTTCCCTGATCTCCCGGATGCACCACAAAGAGCTCACTCTTTCCCACATTGAGCTTATAGCCCGAGAAGTCTCCAAACTCCCTTAGGATCTGCATGACCTCAACCATCCCCTCCACTGGATCCGCCACATACAGCAACAGGTCGTCTACGTACAGCGACACTCGATGCTCCTCTCCCCCTCGGACCACCCCTCCTCCATTTCCCCGACTCCCTTAACGCCATGGCCAAAGGTTCAATTGCTAATGCAAACAGGGGGGACAGGGGGCACCCCTGCCTCGTCCCTCGGTACAGCTGGAAATACTCCGACCTCCGCCCGTTCATGACCACACTCGCCACCGGGGCTTTATACAGGAGCTTAACCCAACTAATAAACCCTCCCCCGAACCCAAACCTCGTCAACACATCCCAGAGATACTCCCACTCTACTCGATCAAAGGTCTTCTCCGCGTCCATAGCTGTCACTATCTCCGCCTCTCCTCCACCGATGGCATCATAATCACATTCAGCAGCCTCCGCACATTGGTATTTAGCTGCCTGCCCTTTACAAACCCCGTCTGGTCCTTGTGAATCACCCCTGGGACACAGTCCTCGATCGTCATAGCTGACACTTTTGCCAGCAACTTGGCATTTACGTTGAGGAGCGAGATTGGCCTATACGACCCACATTGCAGTGAGTCCTTATCCTGCTTCAGGATCAAAGAGATCGTCGCCTCCGACATTGTCGGGGGCAGGGTCCCCCCCTCCCTTGCCTCATTGAAAGTCCTTACCAGCAACGGGGCTAACAGGTCTACATACTTTCAATCGAACTCCACCAGGAACCCATCCGGTCCCGGGGCCTTCCCTGCCTGCATGCTCTCCAGTCCTGTAACCAGCTCCTCTACCCCAATTGGCGCCCCCAAACCAGCCACCTCCTGCTCCTCCACCTTCGGTAACCTCAATTGGTCCAAGAATCGTCGCATCCCCTCTTTTCCCCCGGGGGCTGGGACCTTTACAGCTCCTCGTAGAAGGCCTTGAATGCCTCATTCACTTTCACCGCACTCCGCACTGTAGTTCCCCTTCCATCCTTGACTCCACCTATTTCCTTCTCTGCCATCCTCTTACGGAGCTGATGTGCCAGCATCCGGGTCGCCTTCTCCCGATATTCATACATCGCCCCCTGTGCCTTTCTCCACTGTGTCTCTGCCTTCCCTGTGGTCAACAGGTCGAACTCCATCTGGAGACTTCGCCTCTCCCTGAGTGGTCCCTCATCAGGGGCCTCTGCATATCTCCTGTCCATTCTTAAAATCTCCCCCACTAACCTCTTCCTTTCCCTGCCCTCTCTCTTCTCCCTATGAGCCCTGATGGAGATTAACTCTCCCCTGACCACCACCTTCAGCGCCTCCCATACTACTCCCACCTGCACCTCCCTGTTGTCGTTGGCCTCCAAATACCTTTCAATGCACCCCCGCACCCTCCCACACACTTCCTCGTCAGCCAACAGTCCCACATCCAACTGCCACAGCGGGCGCTGGTCCCTCTCCTCCCCCAGCTCTAATTTCACCCAGTGCGGGGCGTGGTCCGAGACGGCTATGGCCGAATACTCCGTTCCCTCCACTTTCGGGATCAATGCCCTGCCCAGAACAAAAAAATCTATCCGGGAGTAGGCCTTATGTACATGGGAGAAAAAAGAAAATTCCCTGGCCAAAGGCCTGGCAAATCTCCATGGGTCTACTCCCCCCATCTGGTCCATAAACCCCCTGAGCACCTTGGCCGCCGCCGGCCTCTTTCCGGTCCTGGATCTGGAGCGGTCCAGCGCTGGGTCCAACACCGTGTTGAAGTGTCCCCGTCCCCCCCCACCATTATCAAACTTCCTACCTCCAAGTCCGGGATGCGCCCCAGCATACGTTTCATGAATCCAGCATCGTCCCAGTTCGGGGTGTTTTCATTTACCAATACCACCCCCGTCCCCTGCAACCTACCACTCACCATCACGTATCGGCCCCCGTTGTCCACCACTATGTTCTTGGCCTCAAACGACACCCGCTTCCCCAGCAGTATTGCCACCCCTCTATTTTTCGCATCCAGCCCCGAATGGAACACCTGTCCTACCCATCCCTTTCTTAACCTGACCTGATCTGCCACCTTCAGATGTGTCTCCTGAACCATGACCACGCCTGCCTTCAGTCCCTTTTAAGTGCGCGAACACTCGGGCCCTCTTAATCGGCCATCTCCTATTTTAGGCCAGTGCCGTGCCCACGTCTCCCGCACCCTCCAGTCCCCCAGGCGGGAAACCCCCGCCCCGACCACCTCTTCCATTTTCAGTTCCCCCTCCCCAACCCTATTGCCTCCCCCCCCCCCCCCCCCCGCTAGATCCAAATCTAGCTCTTTTGCTCCCACCATAATACCTCCGTATGTCAGCTGACTCCTGCTGACCCCGGCCCCCCGCCTTCCCGTTGACCCCCCCCCCCCCCCCCGCGCTTTCCTAAGCTAGCCCCGCCCCCTGTGGCGCAACTCCTGTTGCAGCCTTATCCTAATTCCCCCATCCCCGGGTCTCACCTCCCTCCAGCAACGACGCCCATATTCCTCACTGTCCCCCCATTAAAAACTCTTTCCCCCATCCCCATCCATCGTCCCACCCGTGAAACATTCTTTACCCATATTTACAACCCTGTATACAGTCAACATCTCCCCCACTACCACAGCACCTCAGTTCGAGTCCAATTTTTCCGTTTGGATAAAGGCCCAAGCCTCTTCTCACGTTTCGAAATAGTGGTGTTGGTCCTGGTACGTGACCCACAGTCGCGCTGGCTGCAGCGTTCCGAACCTCACCCTTTTTTTATGCAGCACCGCCTTGGCCCGATTGAAGCCAGCTCTCCTTTTTGCCACCTCCGCGCTCCAGTCCTGATAAACTCGGATCACCGCATTCTCCCATCTACTGCTCCGCTCCTTCTTGGCCCATCTCAGGACACTCTCTCTGTCCGCGAAACGATGGAACCTCGCCACTATCGCCCTTGGCGGCTCACCTGCCTTGGGTCTCCTCGCCAGGACCCGGTGAGCCCCTTCTAGCTCCAGGGGGCTCGGAGAGGCCTCCGCACCCATCAGCGAATGGAGCATCATGCTCACATAAGCCCCAGCATCAGCCCCCGCCACTCCTTCGGGGAGACCCAGAATCTGGAGGTTCTTCCTCCGCGACCTGTTCTCCAGGGCTTCTAATCTCTCGGCCCACCTCTTGTGCAGCGCCTCGTGCGCCTCCATCTTCACCGCCAGACCCAAGATCTCGACCTCGTTCTCATTAGTTTTTTCCTTCACATCTCGGAGCTCTACCGCCTGGGCCTTCTGCGTCTCCTTCAGCCCCTCGATCGCCAACCGCATTGGCGTCAGCACCTCCTTTTTAAGCTCCTCCACGCAGCGCCTGAGAAACTCCTGCTGGTCCGGCCCCCATGCTGCTCGATCTCCGCCCTCCGCCATCTTGTTTTCTCCCCCTCGTTTCTGCCGCTGCTCCAAAGTTTCTTTTTTTGTCCCTCCACTTCTAGTCCCCTCCATACACGATGGAAGGGAGACCTTACTTCACCTTCCCACACGGGATTCGATCAAAAATGTTCCGTTGGGGCTCCTCCGGAGAGCCCAAAAGTCCGTTCTAGCGGGAGCTGCCGAAATGTGGGGCTTTGCTCCGCATCGCCGCAACAGGAAGTGCCTTACTTCTGTTGTGGGCAAAATCGTGGAAAGGTTTATAAGAGATAGGATGTATAATCATCTGGAAAGGAATAATTTGATTAGACATAGTCAACACGGTTTTGTGAAGGGTAGGTCGTGCCTCACAAACCTTATTGAGTTCTTTGAGAAGGTGACCAAACAGGTGGATGAGGGTAAAGCATTTGATGTGGTGTATATGGATTTCAGTAAAGCGTTTGATAAGGTTCCCCACGGTAGGCTACTGCAGAAAATACGGAAGCATGGGATTCAGGGAGATTTAGCAGTTTGGATCAAAAATTGGCTAGCTGGAAGAAGACAAAGGGTGGTGGTTGATGGGAAATGTTCAGACTGGAGTCCAGTTACTAGTGGTGTACCACAAGGATCGGTTTTGGGGCCACTGCTGTTTGTCATTTTTATAAATGACCTGGAGGAGGGCGTAGAAGGATGGGTGAGTAAATTTGCAGATGACACTAAAGTCGGTGGAGTTGTGGACAGTGCGGAAGGATGTTACAAGTTACAGAGGGACATAGATAAGCTGCAGCGCTGGGCTGGGAGGTGGCAAATGGAGTTTAATGCAGAAAAGTGTGAGGTGATTCATTTTGGAAGGAATAACAGGAATACCGAGTACTGGGCTAATGGTAAGATTCTTGGCAGTGTGGATGAGCAGAGAGACTCGGTGTCCATGTACATAGATCCCTGAAAGTTGCCACTCGGGTTGAGAGGGTTGTTAAGAAGGCGTATGGTGTGTTAGCTTTTATTGGTAGAGGGATTGAATTTCGGAGCCATGAGGTCATGTTGCAGCTGTACAAAACTCTGGTGCGGCCACATTTGGAGTATTGCGTGCAATTCTGGTCGCCGCATTATAGGAACGATGTGGAAGCATTGGAAAGGGTGCAGAGGAGATTTACCAGAATGTTGCCTGGTATGGAGGGAAGATCTTATGAGGAAAGGCTGAGGGACTTGAGGCTGTTTTCGTTAGAGAGAAGAAGGTTAAGAGGTGACTTAATTGAGGCATACAAGATGATCAGAGGATCGCATAGGGTGGACAGTGAGGGCCTTTTTCCTCGGATGGTGATGTCTAGCACGAAGGGACATAGCTTTAAATTGAGGGGAGATAGATATAAGACAGATGTCAGAGGTCGGTTCTTTACTCAGAGAGGAGTAAGTGTGTGGAATGCCCTGCCTGCAACAGTAGTGGTCTCGCCAACACTAAGGGTATTCAAATGGTCACTGGAAAGACATATGGACGATAAGGGAATAGTGTAGATGGGCTTTAGAGTGGTTTCACAGGTTGGCGCAACATCGCGGCCGAAGGGCCTGTACTGCGCTGTTATGTTCTATGAGTCAGATACGACAAAGCAGACCAATTGGGCCCTTGGTCTATTGCAGTCACCCCTGCAACACAGTCACTCTCACGTATTCAGCCCCATGCAAACTTCAGTCACTCTCTCATTATCCGTGCATACAATCACTCAGTCATTCCCACTCTCTCGTACACGCCCTCCTCTTTCTACATGCACTCTTTCTCTTGCGTGCACCTTCTCTCTCTTGTATACGCCCTGTCCCGCACACTCCCTCCATCACACCTGCCCACCCCTAGCATCTGCCCCCTCTCTCTCTTACCTGCCCCTCTCTCTCTTTCTCTCTCTTTCTCTCTCTTTCTCTCTCTTTCTCTCTCTTTCTCTCTCTTTCTCTCTCTTTCTTTCTCTCTCTCTCGCATCTGCTTCCTCTCGCAGGCATCTCTCTCTCTCTCGCACGTGCTCTCTCTCGCACATTCTCTCTCTTGCACGCATTCGTGCATGCACACTCGCACGCTCTCTCGCGCACTCTCTCAGTCACCACTGCACTGCCTCCTCCCATGTCCTCCCAGGTCCCGAATGGACCTCATCTTTTCCTCTGCCACCAAAACTGCGCACGCTCTGTGCCCAGTCTTTCCCCGGCTCCTGCTCCCCTAGACCTTCATTTTCCTCGGCCCAGCAAACCCCGCACACTCAACAATGCCGGTGTTTGCTGCTCCTCCAATCAAAGATTGTTTCTCTCCTTCATTTATTGCTGATGAGCTCAGCAAAAATGGGAGAGAAATGGCCCGTGATTGGAGGAGAAGTTCGATACAGATTCTTCCATTGAAACCCCCCTATTTGACAGGAATTTTGAAACTGGCTTGGGAGCCGCCATATCGGCCCACCCTACCTTGGACAATCCCGAGTTAATCCAAAGTACCCTCTTTCCTCCTCGGTGGGTGTAAAAGATCCCATGCTACTGTTTTGAAAAAAAATTGGGGAATGACCCCCAGGGACCTGGCCAATATCTATCCTTCAATCAACATCACAAAAACAGATTTTCTGGCCTTTATTACATTGCTGTTTGTGGGATCTTGCTGTGCGTGAATCTGCTGCCCACATTTCCTACAATGGCGGGTCTACACTTGTGAAAAGTAGCTGCGAAGTGGTTTGAGACATCAGAAATGTGTTTAAGGTGCTTTTATGAATGGTTGTATGCTCCCAGAAATCTCTCACCCTTCCCCCCCCCCCCCCCCCCAACCAACTAATTAATCTCTCACCATTCCCCCCCCCCACCCCCCTCCCCCAACCAACTAATTCTAATTTACTCCCAGCTTCTTTATGGGACAGGTCTGAAACCTCTTCATCTTGAAGGTCTTGCTTCACTCTCCTGCACAATGAGAGAAATAGGGATAATGCCAAAGTCGGCATTTTCGAGAGAGTGTGTTTTCCCCATCTTAGTGGCATGATGCCCACGTATGGTTTGGCAAGAGAATAAAAGGACCTGGCCAGCTCCGACGAGTTTAATTTGAAAATCCAAAAGGCTCTCGTTCTGGGGTTTGACAGCCCTGGTTGAACAGATCAAATATGTTCTTCACAGTCTCAGGTGCAGTGCACATCCTCTGGCCTGCCCAGGGTGGAAACAGACTTCCAAACAGTCTGAATGGTGTCTTCGTCCTTGTCTGTTCCATTACTGTTGCTCAGCGCAACAAGTATTGCTTGTACAACAATTTTAAAAATGCATTTACCAAACTAAGATTTGATTCTAGTTGCTGCACTTCATAAAGTAGAGGAGACGTAGGTATTGTGGGCTGGCATTTAAAATGAACATTTAGCTTTTTTAATCCAAGCATAACATTTCTTGGCCAAAGAGCGAGTTATGCGATGAAGCATTATGACAGTTGAGGTGGATTCTTGGAAATTGTTGCTACATTTTCTTTGCTCATTGTTTTCAACAAAATATCCAGTGGCATAGAGTCAAACACATATACGTAAGAGACATCAGTACGTGGAAATGTAATTTTTTACCTCTATTTCTGACATTCAGCATTAGCACTGAGTACACCCAGGCAGATATTGCAGAGCCAAAGACGATGCTGTCTCCAGAGCGCTCCAGCCATTATTCTTTAACTCTAACTTGAAAGGAGAATCTCCTGCATGGTGTGGATTTTCAGTTTGCAACATAAAACTATGGGTAGGATTATCGGACCTTGCTCAGGTTGGTAACGAAGGAGGCCAGGGCCTTAAAATATCGGGACCAGCTGGCCTGACAGACTTACAACCCTGTTTCCTTTGTTGGCCATTGTGGCAGAGATGGCTTTGGGACTGGCAGGACTGCCCACTTCCATGAAGCAGACAGACAATTAAGCTCAGTAAAGGGGTAAGTAATGGGGACTGTCTGAGATTTTCCAGTTTCCTGATGCAACTAGAGGGCAGTTCAACTGTCCTGAGATGGGCACCCAGCGGCAAGCTGGGGAGCAGAGCGATAGGCTTGTCTAGAGACCCTCCCTCCCTGCCTGCCTGGGTATGTATGCAATCAAAGATTGCTCTGTGACATCCGACTCACTCGACTCGGCCACATCAGCACTCACCGCACAGATTAGATACAAACGAGGGGGGAAAATGCAATTACAATTAATGATTCTCAGTCTTTTTAGTGGCAGTCATGCAATTTCTTGGATGAGTTGATACTTTGGTTGAAATGAATGTCTTACAAAGCAGAGGATTTTCAATAAGCTGCAAAGCCTCTTGTAGTTGACTTTCCAGGGTATTGGTTCTTGGATCAGGTTGTGGAGAGCCCTTTTCTCACTTTTAAAGATATGGCCATTTATTATCCTCGCTACTTATTGACCTGAAGCTGGTTCCATATATTTGATGCATTTCTGACCCTAAGCAACGTCATGCTATTATTTTAAAAGCAGTCCACAAAATGGCTTCCTCATCATGTGACCTATGCAAGTTCAATGTCCTTTTTCCAAAAAAGGATGAGGTGTATTGATTGGATCTTCCGTATTGTCGTTTGACACTTTGAAATTCACTCTGGATGGGATATCATCAAAACACAATGGAAGATCAATGGGAATACATTCACATTCTAATACACATTGAGCTTTGATGTTTCTTTTACCCATGCTGAAACAGTAAGGTCAGCACCATCCTTGTAACAAAAGATGTGTGAATTCCTCATATGGTTGTGATTGTCCATATTTTATCAGGTATTTGCTTGACAAACAGGGCTGTCCGGAGCTCTGAAGCTAAAATGTCACATGATTTATAAAGGCCATTTAATGGACTATAAGTCTCATTTTAAATGTTCGTAATAAACTGGAATGTGGCACTTGTCACTTTTAGCACTCAGTGCATCTTTGTGTTAGGGTACAACAGTAGGAAAATATTTAATGAGGGCTAAGAAATAAGTAGTTGATGCGAAATGACAAGTGAGGTTGCTGAAACTCAAATCTTTACCATAAGTATTTTAACTTAACCAAAGAAATTCCAATGGAATATAAATTTGTGCGTGGAAATTTTATGAAGAGCTCTTTATATGGAATTCTCCTTCTGCAGGTTATTGTGATGAAGCGAACGCTCGGAGTTGGCTACGCTGCAGTTGACAATCCTATCTTCTACAAACCTAACTCTTCAATGCTACTTGGTGATGCAAAGAAGACATGTGATGCTCTGCAGGGCAAGATTAGGGAGATGGAAAAATAAATATTGACACAGAAATGTTATAATGAAGAAACCTGCTATTCTGTTCCAGAATTTCATGCTTTGAAGATTACAGAAACTAACAGAACACATAATCCAGGGGAAATTTGAAAATAAATATTTTCCTATATTACTTGCATTCATGTTATCTTTTATTACTGGTATTGTTTTCATGGAAGTTCCAGCCATAGCACTTACTTCAAATTACAATAAATTAATTCCAGGTTAGATCAGGAAAGACATCACAAATGGGAGTGTGCTGCTAAACTCCTGTTTGTTACTCACGGGTTTTTCATTTTTCAGTATTTTAAGTTTAATTTTTTTGTCAACGGCTTCAGTTTATATTTGGAAACAATAATACAGCTGAAAGTTAGAGAAACTAATTAAAATGAGGGGGATTCAGGAAGGAAAATGTTCTTGGTTTCGCCAAAGGCTCAGCAGAAAGGTTCCTAATTTTGCTTTCATTATCTTTAAATATTTTACAACGTTTTATTTCGGATGGATGATTCTTTAAAATATTTTATTTTGCCTACTTTCCCAAATAACAGAGAAGGCACTGTAATCCATGTAGCATCCACAACACCAGCTTTTGGATTGGAAGCAGTGCTGAGGGAACAGGGGATGAAGGTGATGGTAGGAGGGAGGGGAGATCAGGAATTTCAGAAACGAGGAAGATAGCAATCAAACCGTCAACACAGTGACTGGCCTTCTGCCAGTGAGCTGGGAAGAGCCGCCATTTCTATAGGTGATGCAGAAATGGTGCAATATTTTCTAAAAATCACAGTCGGTAAATCTGCCAACACTTGAACCTATTGTTACTTAAATATTGTTTTTGCTTTTCAACATAATGTTGAAACACACTGGGGTCTCTTTTGAAACACACCATGGCTAATGTTTCACCACCTTTGAGATTTTTACGAAATCTAATGTACAAAGCAGGTTACCATAATTTATTTAAAATCTTCCTGCAGGGTTTATATTACCAATTGAATATGAATATGACTGATACTGTTTTCGTGCAAGGAAACAAACTGAGAGATGCAAAAAGAAAGTGCTGGAAATCTAACTTAATAGTGGGCAATGCATGAAATACACAGTGATTTACACCGTCTTTGAAGGAGAAAGACTGGTGATCATTTTGCATGGAGAGCTTCAATAGGAACATAGAACATACAGTGCAGAAGGAGGCCATTTGGCCCTTCGAGTCTGCACTGATCCACTTAAGCCCTCACTTCCACCCTCTCCCCATAACCCAATAACTCCATCTAACCTTTTTTGGACATTTAAGGGCAATTTAGCATAGCCAATCAACCTCACCTGCACGTCTTTGGACTGTGGGAGGAAACGGAAGCACCTGGCGGAAACCCAAGCAGACATGGGGAGAACATGCAGACTGCACAGACAGTGACCCAGTGGGGGAATTGAACTTGGGACCCTGGTTCTGTGAAGCCACAGTGCTAACCACTGTGCTACCATGCAGCCCCATAGAAGAGAGTTGCAATGCTATAACCGTACTTATTTGAGCAGCATGAGATTGTTAGGTCACTACGGGTGACGACATTGTGCCCTATCAGGTTGGAACAACAAGGACACAGTAAGGAGGCTAAACTTCTAAAAGTGGAGAACTGTACTTAAAGTTGGCTTGTGGAATGAGTAATACATTAAATGGATGTGTTGAGTAGACTTCGAACATGTGCTTCTATATTGTATTTTCTGTGTGAATGAACAACAGCCAATTACAGGGAACTCTTGAAACTTTTTTTTCTGTTGTCATTTATCATGAAGATGTGAACCAAAGGGAATTTATTGAGTAACTGTATAGTCGCTGTAGTCCCAGCTGACCATAGGCTGCTTTCCCCTTTGAGGGGGAGAGCTGACTGGTGGTGATTTAACCTGAGGGTCACCATACTCCGGTGAGGGCCAAGGTTGAGAAGGCAAGGCCTTCATGAATTATTGAGTACAGATCTTATTGATAGACATTTTAAACTCAAAGAAGCTTCATTTTATTAAAGGTTAAATGGAAAGATCAAAAAGCAAATAATTAACAACATCATCCAAAATCTTACAAAGCCAAGCAGATGGGCAGCACGGTAGCCTTGTGGATAGCACAATTGCTTCACAGCTCCAGGGTCCCAGGTTCGATTCCCGGCTTGGGTCACTGCCTGTGTGGAGACTGCACATTCTCCCCGTGTGCGCGTGGGTTTCCGCCGGGTGCTCCGGTTTCCTCCCACAGTCCAAAGATGTGCAGGTTAGGTGGATTGGCCATGCGAAATTGCCCTTAGTGTTCCAAAATTGCCCTTAGGGTTGGGTGGGGTTACTGGGTTATGGGGATAGGGTGGAGGTGTGGACCTTGGGTAGGGTGCTCTTTCCAAGAGCCGGTGCAGACTCGATGGGCCGAATGGCCTTCTGCACTGTAAATTCTATGCTCTATGGTTGACATTGTTCATAATTACCTCTTCACTCCCATGACTCACCAATACATTTGGTTTACATAACGACACTGTTGAAGAATATAATGGCCTGGATTTTGCAATAAAATAATAAGACTATCAGCAATCAATGTTACTTATTTAAAAATTCTGTAACAATTTCTGCTGCATAGTTAAATATGGAAATCAGGAATTTGCTGTCCCAAGATCCCTCCACCTCCAGGAGCTTCACTATTACCTGGTCTTGCAGAGAATCAGCATTGAACATTTGGAATAGTGCGAAGTTGATGTACTTAATCACTGGATACCCAGTAAACATACCAGAACATGTTGGATTTTGCCCATTCCAGTCTAAGTGATTTTCCAACAGTGTGATAAATCTCAATTACCGTCAACCAATGTCTCTGGCATTGAAACTGAACTTGTGGCAAGGTGAATTCTCATTTCTTCAGATTATAAAATAATTTTTGCATTTCTTCTCCTTTTGCTTTCTGTACATGATATGCCAATGAACTAACTATTTCATTTCCTGGTTCAGCAGTAATTCTTTAATCTGCTTAAGAAGGTATAGACTTTGCTTGTCCTCTTCACAGGGGTCCCAGATCCGCTGTAAAGGATGTTGCATAAAATGGCTTTCGAATTACATCAAGTTCCAGTGCAAGACCCAATGGTAGGACCGCAGATATGAGTAATGAATGTATGTGCCGTGTGGCCCAATGTCGTAAATAGGCACTGGCACTTAAAGTTTGCAGCTATACAATGGTGCCACCATGAAGTTGTAAACAGCATATTCGATCAAAATGCATTGCAATCCTCATTCAGAGCAGAATAGGAAGAAACTTGGCTATTACTGCTTAAAGCTGATAACAGAATGTCACAATCAATCCATATGTATTAAACGGTGTTGAAGTAAAAATAGAAATGGCTGGAAACACCAGCAGATGTGTTCCTATCTGAAAAGAGACATGTTAATGTTTTAGGTAGAGGCTTAAGCTTGGAGGGTTGTACAATTGGGGTATTAGTTATTTATATTTGGACTCAAACCCATGACATGTCCACCTCGAATGTCCCACATTGAAGAATTTACATAGATTACATAGAACATACAGTGCAGAAGGAGGCCATTCGGCCCATCGAGTCTGCACCGACCACTTAAGCCCTCACTTCCACCCTATCCCCGTAACCCAATAACTCCTCCTAACCTTTATGGACACTACGGGTAATTTAGCATGGCCAATCCACCTAACCTGCACGTCTTTGGACTGTAGGAGGAAACCGGAGCACCCGGAGGAAACCCACGCGGACACGGGGAGAACGTGCAAACTCCGCACAGACAGTGACCCAGCGGGGAATCGAACCTGGGACCCTGGCGCTGTGAAGCCACAGTGATAATCACTTGTGCTACCGTGCTGCCCATTTGAGTAATTTCTATGAAAACCATATCTGTCAATACATGGGTGAATGCAACTGGGGGTGGGGTAAAAGGGCTGAATTCATTTATGAATTCTGGCGTTGTCCATATCCTCGCACCCTGTTGAATCCTAAGGAAACTTTTAGGTGTAAATCAACCTGTAAGTAAAGTCTCCATAGTCCCAGATGACCATATGCTGCTTCCCCCTTGAGGGGGAGAGCTGACTGGTGGTTATTGAACCTGAGGACCACCACACCTTCAGTGAGGGGCAAGGTTGAGAAGACGGTGCCTTCATGTATAAACTCAGCCAGTACAGGAATTGAACCATGCTGTTGGCCTTGTTCTGCATCACAAACCAGCTGTCGAGCCAACTGAGCTAAACCGGCCCCCAATCAAAGCGTAGTGCTGAGTTGGAGGACCTTTAATTCAAAACCAATGGATTTGGGGAACAAAGTTGGAAATGTGGCTTAACAGTGGTATCAAGTGCTGAAGAGCAAAATAACCACTTTCCATGTAAATGCTTTTGAGCAGAATGTCACTTTATCAAGCAATTAAGATAAATAGCCAGACAAAACTACAAAGCATTGAGAATTAAGTAGTCAGCTAAATAATATATCTTGCATTCTAATCTGCTGCAAACACTGATTTAAAAACTGTCATGAAACAACTTCTTAAGAAACATAGTGGTATGGCAAGCCAAAGAAAGCTGCCTATCCTATTTAACAACGTAATATTTTTACCATGGAAATGCCTTAATTATTAATGTCAACAAACCATACTAGTATGCACCAAAATTGTATTGCATCCAATTAATAAAAACAGCTTTTTAAAACATGTCTAATTCTATTGCCTTTGACTAGAAAAAGCCTTCACACTGAAGCCAGATGAGAAACTATTGTTGGTTTTTAATCATTCCCACTTGCATAGTTTTTCAAAGCTACAGGGGGAAAAATTTATTCAGGCCCTAGTGGCTGTTATCCAAGTTGGCAACCCTGAGCCATTATGGCTCCAAATCTACAAACTGAAGTACCGTCAGACTTGTGGCTTCAATCCAAACTCCAAATCTTCAGACAACACAGTTCCAGATTTGATGAAGGGTATGTGCTGGCCTTGGTTGCCACAATCCTCCAAGATCCCAAATGGAAGCAAGAAGAATTTCTAGCATGACAATTTCCAGAAATCCCTCTTCCTTTGTTTGTGCTGGTCCTTAATTGACTCACTCCGTCGCCGGCTCCACCTCAGTTGTTCTTATTTTAACTTAAACTCCCATATAAAACCAGTTTGTTCCCTCAAATTTCTGAGATCTGCAGAACATGTCATTACAATAGTGTAATTTGTGTAGAAATCACTCATGTATCTACCAAGTTACACCTACGTTTTCCTCTTTACTGAAAAACCATTGTTGTAAATACATAATCAAATACAGATGAGGTGGGTTGCCAGTAAGGCGTTGTAACATTTAATCCTCTGCTATGTTCTTCATTGCATTGGACTAAATTTGATTATAATGGTAAATAAAGTATCTCATTAAACACACTGATGGTATCTGTGAGGGTATCCCAACTTGGAACATTGGTTCATGGGGGTGCAGTTTTGTTTTTTTTGGAATGGCATGAGGAACCAAGTGACGCCCCATTGAGAATAACCAGCCCAGTCGTCATGCAATTATTAAAGACTATTGACCAAATCAAAGACAAATATACATAAATAGAACAATATTCCAGGACAATTAAGTATATGAATCACTAAACACACAAGAGTTTATGTAGAATATACCCCTTGTTCCAAACTATATCTACGATCCCTGAACTCCTTAAGACTTCCCCTGTCCCCAAACAATAGCCAAACTGAGTCAATCTAAAAGTCGAATCCAGCTTATAGTTACCACGCAGTACAAGGCTGATAGTTAAGTCTGAGAAAAGTATTTTCCTGGTCCAGCGAAGATAATTAAACTGCCTTTTCAAAGGTTTCTGCACAACCTTGGCTCTAAGACTGAGATGCTAGCCTAGGCTCCTCGTTGTTAGACTGGGGACTGACCTCACAAGGCTGTTGGATGTAAAAATGTTCTCCCTAGCTGTTAGGTGTAAACTGTCACTCTGCTTCTGAGGGTGCTGGCAATTATATATCACTGTCTAGACAACTGCATCTTATTACTTTTAAAATTGCATTTCATTACCACTGTCGCTAAATTTCGACTTGTTGCTGGGCAGACTCATGGCATCTGTTGTTAGACACCAGAACACATCTCATCATACCTTGTTACATTCAAGTTACTGCTGTTATTAGGCAGATTCTACCTATTGCTGGTCCGACCCATGGCAGGTATTAGATTAGCAACTAAGAGTACCAATTTTCAATTTATTTTCTGTGGTTTTCCCAATATCTTTCACTTCCGCTGTAGTAAAATGCACCTGAATATTGTGTGTTAATGTTCAAAGGGAGAAAGATTACTTTAATAAATGTGCCTATATATCCCTTTGCCATTGGTCAGTGTTACATTTCAGGGTATTATCAGGTACTTCTCTCATGCTTCATACCCAAAGACCACTCCTATAAACATGCCCTCCATTCTCTGCGAACCAGAATGTGACTTTATGTACATATTGTTTGGAAACTTAGTACTACCCAGGGTTGAACAGAAACCCTATTGAGTAATTACTGAAGTGACAGAAAATGACTGGTAACACATTAGCTGCCTGTGTTATACACTCTGGACTCTGAAGGATAATCATGCAGGGCTTATACCAGTCAGTCATCCACTACTGTCCAAAATGTTAAAATCACCCTTCTCGACTTTATGATTTGGAATTACAATAGATCTCCCTACCCATTGTGGTTTAACCTGATTTTTTTTCCCCACATACTGAAGGCCAAAATTTTGAATTTGTTATGCTGAGTGGGTCAAAACGTGTTGAAAGTGTAAAGCATTGTTGTGAGGTCATGGACTATAGCTGCACTGTATGTATCAAAGAACAAAGAAATGTACAGCACAGGAACAGGCCCTCCAAGCCCGTGCCGACCATGCTGCCCGACTAAACTACAATCTTCTACACTTCCTGGGTCCGTATCCCTCTATTCCCATCCTATTCATGTATTTGTCAAGATGCCCCTTGAATGTCACTATCGTCCCTGCTTCCACCACCTCCTCCGGTAGCGAGTTCCAGGCACCCACTACCCTCTGCGTAAAAAAAACTTGCCTCGTACATCTACTCTAAACCTTGCCCCTCTCACCTTAAACCTATGCCCCCTAGTAATTGACCCCTCTACCCTGGGGAAAAGCCTCTGACTATCCACTCTGTCTATGCCCCTCATAATTTTGTATCGATTAAGTGTGAAAAGCTATCCTGATTCTGAGCATATTGATAGCTAGAATTGTAGTTTCCTAAGTTCAACATCCAAGTTTATAATCAATTTAACTAACATTCCTATTCACCAGTCTTCTACAAGGGTGTCTTTTAGTGCAGTTGGGTCATCTATGTTGGGAAGGAAAACTGGGGTCTTCCTTATTCTGTTGAGGTATAGCTTGTACTCATTTATTTAAAGAATTGTGTTGATCAGGTTTGTAGAAATATGTAATGCCTGTCTTGACTAAACCGGATGGGGAATGAAATGGAGAGAAAAAAAATAAAGCATTTTGCCTGTAGAACTTTGCTAAGCATTGCATATTGGGGCATAAATATGCTACTGTTCAAGGGTCACCTATGAGATAATGTGACATGGGTTTAACACCAGGACAACATCTCAAAATCAGAATATTTCCAGACCTTGCTAATTTTATTACTTATTTCAAAGGTACTTTATTATATCTTTGCTCCAAAAAAGGTAAATCAAGGAAGGTATATCCTTTTATACACATGCTAATCCTAAAAGTAACGAAAGCCACGTGTTTCCCTCAATATTCGTTAAAGGTCTATGACATTAGTTAAGGAACAGCGAGTTGACACTTTTTTTATTCACAGATTTATGGATGTGTACGGCACAGAAGGGGTGGAATCTAAATACACACAAGATGGCGGTCAGATTTGTCAGCTTAACAAGCCACTGCCCTTTTGAACAATTCACAACATGTAAAACAGTTTCAGAAATCTGAGAATCTTACAAAATGGAACATTGTGGTTTGTAGAACTTGTTTAAGGATAAGTAACTTGATAATCTGATGGAAAACATTCCATTCTTGAACCACGCATAAAATCCTCGGGAACATTCCAAATGAGTTCTCATCGGAGGTTAAGTGTGCTCCTAAAGATGTTAGTCAGAAAACTTGAAAAGTGAATGTTTCTGCCTTAAAACTGTACAGAAGTCTGAGTGTACTGCACTGAAGTGTCAGCTAGACTCTAGACTGTGTGCTCAACCTTTGAAATGCTGCTCAAACCCACAACTTTAGGCCTTGTGGGAGTAGTAACACCAATGGCCCATGACTGGCTTGGTGCTAGGTAAAATGTAGATTATTGGGGCAGCATGATAGCACAGTTGCTTCACAGCTCCAGGGTCCCAGGTTCGATTCCCGGCTTGGGTCACTATCTATGCGGGGTCTGCATGTTCTCACCGTGTCTGCGTGGATTTCCTCAGGGTGCTCCAGTTCCTCCCACAGTCCAAATATATGCAGGTTAGGTGGATTGGTCATGCTAAATTGCCTTTAGCATCGAAAAAGGTTGGGTGAGGTTACGGGGATAGGGTGGAGGTGTGGACCTGGGTGGGCCGGTGCAGACTCGATGGACCGAATGGCCTCCTTCTGCACTGTAAATTCTATGATTCTATGATCTTATTGGGTGTAGGCCTGTGATTGGGACCTTATCCATCAATAAGCAGGTACTACCCGTAACATCTAAAGATTTGCAGTAAAGAGGCAAGCATAGGAAAGTTTGGACCAGGCCACATTAGGCATCATAAAAAAACATAAATTGTAGATTCCAATCTAATTTCGTGATGCATATATAACGGGAAAATGGGGGGGCGGGGCGGAATCATTCATCTAACACTCTTCCCTTAATGTAAGTTACATATTGGAATTTCCACAACAATATTTCTTGTGTATTATTTGAGATTTGTATTCGTTTATCATACAAGCTTGAAAAGTATCCTTGTATATGTCACCAGATCTTTCATGTGGATGTCAAAACACCTATTAATTATGGTCTCTTATTTTCATGCTTTGGACATCATAGTATGTCCTCTCGATGATTGGAACTTGTCACTCTAATTTTGCTTGCAGGAGATAATGGCTGGTAACTGAACAGTAGAAAGAACACGTGCCGGAGGCAGATCCCCTAGTTAGACCTCAAATCCTCGGAAGATAATTTTTAAATTCTCTTCTTTCACTTCCCAGTCTTTAATTTGCACATTGCAGCCTTAGCTGACCGGTAGCACACTTGCCTCCAAGTCAGAAGATTTTGTATTCAAGCCACGCTCCAGAGATTTGAACATCTAGTCTAGGTTGGCACTTAGTGCAACATTCCCTCAGTGCTGCATTCCCTCAGTGCTGCACTATCAGAAGTAATCTTTTCCAGTGAACGTAAAACTGAGGCCCCCTCTGCTCTAAAACAGCCCACAATTCGAGTAAGAACAGGAAGAATCTTCTGATATCAACAATTATCCCGTAAGCAACATCACCAAGATTATTAATTTATTTTACTGCTGCTTTGGGACCTTGTGTGCAGATTGCTGTGCTTCCTACATCAGGACAGTGACTGTACTTCAAAAGTACTTCATTATCTAGAAAGTGCTTTGGGATGTCATGAGGTCATGAAAGGTACTATATCTATGCACAAATCATAGAGGGTGGCAAGATAAGTTAACGGGACATAGAGCCCAAAGCAAGGAGGTTATGGTGAGCCTTTATAAAACACTGGTTCTATATCCATTGCAGTATTGTATCCAGTTCTGGGCATTAGAGAAATGCAGCAAAGATTTAGAAGAATGGTCCCATGAATGAAGGCTAGATTGTAGAAGCTGGGGCCGTACTCCTTTTTAGAAGGTTGTCAGGTGATTTGATGGGGTCAGAGTAGATAGGGAGAAACCATTCACATTTGCAGAATGGCCAAGAACCAACATGAGATGAGTGACCTAAAAGATTTTTTTTTAAATGACGAGGAAGATCCTTTTTACAGAGTGGTTAGGATTTGCATTGCACTGTCTGACTGTAATGTGGGAATTAAATTGTGGCTTTCAAATGATAATTGGATAAGTGCCCGAAGATAAAACATTTGCGGGACTATGGGGAAAGATCAAAGGGTGGTTCTAGCTCAGTGGCTTTAGCCGAGCTGAAACAGCTGCAATGTGCCAAAGGGCCTCCTGTGTGCTGTAACCATTCTATGATTCCATAGCAAATCATACAAATAACAAAGCTCACACGCAACAAGAAAACTTCCAGATTGATTTTACTTTGTTGCTCCTTGATCATCTAACCTTTAAAAAATTGTAAATTAAATTGAATCATTTAGTTCAAGGTTTTTCAAAGTGTGGGTTTCGGGAGGGTCGTGGAGCGATTGGTTGTGCCGGTCCCACCGTGGTCCCGATCATGGGAGAAGAGCCCAAACGCCGTTACCGGATTTTAAATTCAGAATGCTGGCCGCTGCCATCTTTTAAATGAAATTTTAGACTGTGCAGTCTTCCAGCCAGAAGCGGCAGCAGTGAGCAGTCATGCACCCTGCACATACACTTGACATCAAGCGCCCTCCATATACGTGCAGAGCTGCTCCCGTTTTATAGCTGCTAGCAGGCAAGGCAAGTGGACTGTGAAGATGAATCATTTCCTTAAAAGTAAGAAACAGGGCAGCACGGTGGCGCATTGGTAGCACTGCAGTCTCACGGCGCCGAGGTCCCAGGTTCGATCCCGGCTCTGGGTCAATGTCC
The DNA here is from genome assembly GCF_047496885.1 of Scyliorhinus torazame. Classification (NCBI taxonomy): domain Eukaryota; kingdom Metazoa; phylum Chordata; class Chondrichthyes; order Carcharhiniformes; family Scyliorhinidae; genus Scyliorhinus; species Scyliorhinus torazame. The sequence goes on from NC_092718.1 coordinate 36,508,813, forward strand.
GTGTGGAGTTTGCACATTCTCCTCGTGTTTGCGTGGGTTTCACCCCCATAACCCAAAGATGTGCAGGGTAGGTGGATTGGCCACACTAAATTGCCCCTTCATTGGGAAAAAATGAATTGGGTACTCTAAATTTATTTTTAAAAAGAAAAAAAAAGTAAAAGACGGCCAGTGGACAGGATCGCACAACACTGCTGGAGTGAGCTGCACAGGAGAGTCCAGGACAGAACAGAGCAATGCTAGTGTTAGCGTTTTACAGAGCTCCAAGGCCTCTGGTTTACAGCCTACAGGGAATCTTAACTCGGGAACAAAGCAGTATAAAGATGATTTCTTGAGGTAAGGTTTTATCAATTGAGCAAATAAGGATGCAAAGCCCATGTATATATGCAGGAAAGTACTGGCAAAAGAGATGAGTTTCAGATTTTGAAAGAGAAGTGGTGGGGTGAAAAATTATTTTTGCGGTTGAGACCCGTTAGTTATTAACTTAGACCTGTCTCCAAAATAAAAGATACGCTGCTGCACCTGACCCATGAAGCTACATTATCAACGCACCAAAAGTCCACGAGGCTGTCAGCATTCTGGAGTAGTATCTCCCAGGAGTATTCAGTGCAGAGTAAAACGAGCATTTTGTTGCTATTACCCTTCAAGGTGATCTACATGTTCAAGGTTGGATTTTCCGTTTTCATAAAGGTGAGGACGGCACAAAGCAACTGGTGGAAGTCTGCACCTGATATACACATTACCCTCTCCTCCTTTGAACCCAATTCAAGTGAGATTGTGATGTCCAAGCAGGCTCTCCTTTCGCATTAAAAGTATGTCGGCAAAGGTCGGTCAGTGTGGGTCCTGAGAAAAGATTGAAAAACACTGATTTAGTCCTTGTATCTAATACAATTATGAAATGTTTGTGAAAGCTTGAAATCCCTATTATATACTTTTCCCACGATATCGGTTAGGCAAAGCTGAAAGCAAGCTGCACCATAATCCGTAGGAATAATGCTTTAAGTCAGCCACCAAAAGATGTACAACTGCGTACAATTCTTTCTTTGCTTATCAGATCTTCAATCCTTTTGAGGTTGGAAACTCAAGCTTGTGTTCCTCTCCTTCTGGGGCCCTTCTTCCACCTCCCAGAGACTTGTTTAATACATTTCAAAGAAAGTAATTAAGCATTTGAAAAATGTGATCATCCATCTTCATAAATATTGAAGGGCATAATAGGCCTACGATAGAATAAAATAATCAAGATAAATTTCAGATGTCTACATGAAAGTGTTGCGGTGAGTGTGAAGTCTGCAAACAAGACCTTGGCAGAGTGTGTAGTACTGTGGGCAATTAGACCTTGGCTTCTTCTCTAATCATTCTGCCAGCAAAGAGTGAAAATTCAAGATAAACAACGGGTATAGAATCTTATAAAACATCCCAGCAAACGTCACTCTTTAGTTCTGGCTTGTATTAAATTTGTAATACACTTGCGATAGCAATGTTTTTATAAAGTAAATACTCCATAAAGAAAAAATGAAAGCGGTCTTTGGTCATAAATTTTAATTCAGCCAACTCCAAAATGCAAAGTAAATGTGGGTGGTCTTAACCCAAAGCAGGTCAGTGAGGAATGTTACATTGTGCTTGCATGCTGCTTCAGTAATATTGATTTAATATAATTACCATTCCAAGAGTCTTTCAAAATGACAAATAACCTGCTGCATCATACCATCCCTAATTGGGTTATTTAGACCCTGGGACCAGAGCAAGATATTAGAAGAGTGGTGGGATACTTGCAGCCCGGGGGCCAAATGCAGCCCACCTGGATGCTAAGTGCGGCTCACGAGAATTTCTTTTGACCGTTACCCATGCGCAGGGTTGCCACATTGTTGATTCCTGTCGGCGTAGTTTTTCTTCCCTACCAGTATGACTGAACTGCTACACACGCAAAGGGCGAGTGAAGTGAGGTGCTTGCTGACTGCACACAACATTGACTGTGAGAGCCATGCATTTCCTCTGCGACCAAAGTTTAAATATTTATTTTGACCGTTTGAAGGTGATGATAGTTCTATTAATATATAAATGATTAAGCATTATGAAATATGTGGCGTGTATTAAATGCATTTAATCTTGGTCATGGTCCAATTTCAATCTTGCGGCCACTGAGATGAAGGAGGGCCACTTGTGGTCCATTCACTAGCCTAGGTTTCCCACCACTGTCCTAGAACCCTTTTGGTTGTTGAGCTAATGCTAATAACATTAGCAGACAATTACAATGGATAAACAATGTTTTAAAGTGATCAGTTGGCAACTACCAATTACTACCTTCCAAAGATTGAGAATCTAGATCTGCCTTGTGTATTAGGATGAATTATAAGCAACATATTCCTGTGGGATAACCCTATCAAACTACTGAGGTTATGACAAAAGGGAAAGTATAAGTGTTTGCTCATCTTCAGAGACTGCCCATCGGCACAGCAGAATCATGACTTCTAATCAACAAGGCAAAATATACTGTGGAAATTCATCCACCAAGATCCTTCTGCCAGTCCGTCCTAACTTTAGTGGCAGGGCTATGCAAATCCTAGAAAAACCTTGTTTGCACTACTGAGTCTGCCACAATGGTGTGTCATTAATGGGAAACTAAATATAAATTTAGTGTATGGACAGTGATTGGAATCAACATAATTGTTCCTTTATATGATCTTTCTCATAATGTTGCTATTGTGTTAAAACTGTTTATGTTTCATTAACAGTTGTTTTTCTTAACCTCGCAGATATCAAAATGTGTTTCACTTTGGTCATTAGTTCAGACTCCATGCTTTTCAACCAATCCTGAATTTACACCAAATTCGACTTGATAAACCCATGTTATTGATAGAAAGGCCACTTCTATGAGCAAATTCTGCGAGCTGGTTTTAAAAAGTCGAGATATTGCGAACAAGGCTTTTATTTGAAAAACATACAGTACTTTGGGGCAAAATTTTCTGTACCACCCACTGCGGGAATCGTCGCAAACGGGATGAAAAATTTGACAGACCTTGACTAGTCTGTTGACCTTGTGTGGGAATTTCCACTCTCGGGCAGGCTCAACTGGAAAATCCCACCCATTGGTTAGTAACTTAAAATATTTCTCATATAATTGATTATAATTTTCAAACACCTTGTACTGAAAGAAGCACTTTCTAAATTTTTTAATTCATTAAAGTTCAGAGACCAATAGATAATTAAACAAGCTGTACAAGTTTTAATCATGGATATCAAAAAGGCAGAATTTACTAAAATGTATATATAGTTCTAGCCTACAAATTATAATGTCTTAATGAAACGTCAAATTGTAGAAGTGTCACCAGTGAGTTTCCAGTTCAGTTCCGCTTTCCAGCCGCTTGTTTAGCTTTGTTGATTAGTTTGTACATGAATGAATAGAAAAAAAGCAGATTGTCATATTCCCCGTTATAGTTCTCCTTTAAAAACAAACTATGATAATCAACTAGAAAATAGTAAATGGCCTCAATTGTAGCAAGATATGTGTCTGGTTTTCCTTTTTGGCGACGCCAAAAACATGTCTTTCGTGTCCTTAGTTCAACATGAAGTAATTCTGCAAAGTAAAGGGTACAAGAAAATATTTAAGCTTTGTGAGAATTGTCAACACTAATATGCACTTCCACCAAGTCAGTGTAAGCAATAATTTTTTTGATGCCAACATTTTCTCCTTCCTGTTTTTTTTCATGCACTATTTCGTGGAATGTGGATGCCACTGGCAAGATCAGCATTTTTTTGACCTTGAGGTCTTTTGATAGTAAACCACACTGCTGTGCATCTGGAGGCACATGTTGGCCAGACCAAGGAAGGATGGCAGATTTTCTTTCTTAAACAAGACATAAAAGTGAATCAGATGGGGTTTCCATCACTGAGAATCAGTGATAGTTTCATGATCAGCATTACTGAGACTTAGCTTTCAATTCCAGATTTTATGAATTGAATTTAAATTCCACCAGCTGTCGTTGTGGGATTTGAACCCATGTCCCCAGATTATTAACCTGGGTCTTTGGATTACCACTAAGCCACCATCTCCCCTTGTTCTGAAGATGCCGGCTTTATTACTACAGTGACTATATTTCATTATATAAACCTACTTTTAACATGACATCAGACATCAAGACCAAACCCGATTGTGTCCAGCTCAGCATTCACACATACTTTTAATAGGATCCTTGGATAATGATCAGTAGCGGTAAACCTGTTGTTAATTTCCTTGACTTTAAAACAGCAGTATTCTCAGAGGTTGGGTCGTTAACTATTTTAGCGGCTGAGCTAGATAGATTTTTAATCAGTGAGGGAATAAAGTGTTATGGGGATAAGGCAGGAATGTGGAGTTGAGGTTTATCATCTCAGATCAGTCATGGTCTCATTGAATGGTGGAGCAGACTCGGTGGGCCGAATGGCCTACTTTGGCTTCTACGTCTTATGGTCTTACGAAAATTATCAGAAAAAGTCTGTTCAGGCTAGGCCACTTTTCTCTTAAAAAGGGAAGGCTGATAGGTGACCTAATAGAGGCCTTTAAAATTATGAAAGATTTCAATTGAGTAGTCACAGAGAGTGTCCCACTTCTGCAGGAAAGCACAACTATGGACCATCTATATTAGGTAATCATTAAGAAACTAAACAGGCCATTTAGACAAAATGACTAATGGTAAGAACTGGAACTTGCTAGCAGAGGGAGCATTTGAGGTGAACAGTATATATGCATTTAAGGTGAAGCTAGATAACTATATGAGGGAGAAAGGATTGGAGGCTTATGCTGACAAAATTAGAGGAGGAAGAGTGAGGCGAGGTTCAAATACAGCGTAAACACTGGCATGAACTGAATAGCTTCTTTCTGTACTGTATATTTGATATAATTCTATGCAATTTTTCACAAAGAAATTTTTACAATTTTAAAAGTAACATGAACCAAGATCATAGATGGTAAATTGATTATCATGACATTAATCTGGAAACAAATGAACACCTGGCAGCAATTTCTGAAACAAAGCATTACTCCCATCTCGCTTTGCTTTACTTTGCACGATATGATGAAGCTTTACATCAATCATGTTACCAAAGACTTCATGGCAAACAATAATAATGATAATCTTTATTAGTGCCACAGGTAGGCTTACATTAACACTGCAATGAAGTTACTGTGAAAATCCCCTAGTCGTCACACTCCGGCGCCTGTTCGGGTACACTAAGGGAGAATTCAATGTCCAATTCACCTAAGCCTTTCGGGACTTGTGGGAAGAAACCGGAGCACTCGGAGGAAACTCGCGCAGACACGGGGAGAAGGTGCAGACTCCGCACAGTGACCCAAGCCGGGAACCGAATCTGGGACTCTGGCGCTGTGAAGCAACCACTGTGCTACCGTGCCACCCAAACTTTAACCTAAGCCACAAACTACATCTTTGTGATTAGGGCCCATTGTGATCCAAATCCATTTTCATTGTACCCATTTGTAAAGTGCCTGTACTCACGCTAGTATGAGAGAGAACAAAATAATTTAAGTACAATTTCTCTGTAGCTGCCTTGAAGTAGATGTGAAAGATAGTGAACTGATTTGTTGAATAAAAAGGTCTGTGGCAACAATTTTATCTGATCAGCTATTTATTAGTCAGATTAGAATATTTGGTGATTCTGCTTTTGTGCAAGACAGAAACATCTTTGATGGACAATTCTTGTTCATTTAATGCTCTAGGTTACACGGTACCTTGAAGACGTTCATCGGTGATTATTTTGTTGGTTTGATTCCAGGTACTGTCAATAAATATCACCCTTTTTAATGAGGCCATTTTGATCTTCAATTCTTCAGCATCCTGCTCTTCTGTTGGGTTTCTGGCATCCAAGCTGTTGTGGTCATGTTTTGCACGTTTACGTTCTGGTCCTTCCAAAGTTATGCTCTCATCAAGGCTGTCAGCATACTTGGAAGGTTTTGTAGGAACAGATTTCTGAACAGCAATGTTAGATAAGTGCTTGGGAAGATCTTCAAGGGGAACTGATTTTGGACCAGGGAACACCACTACAACCTAAAACAGAGAAGTTAAGTATCAAATAAAGATGGATTAAAATGACACACTATTACAAAATGATAAAACAGACTGACTTTTTTTTTGTGAAAAACTTTTAGTTTTTTGGATGCTCTAATCATGCAAATCCTGCAGCTGGGAAAGCTGGATTCCACGATCTGACCTTGAACCGACCTAACACAACTCTTACGATCGTGTTATTGAACGGCATTAATAGGGAAATTCTAAATAATTCTCCTAGATAAATGGGATGTAGTATCAAGCTAAAACAGACCGATGAACTATAAAAGGTACCACATCGTCTTGGGTAAAGAAAGTGTGTTTTTTGATAACTTACTTCATGCTTTTCCTCGTCAATTTCTGGCATGCAGGGATATGTGTAAATGTTGACATCATCTCGAGCCAACAGCTTTGCATGTACAGCAGTACTTTTGCCATCAGTTTCATTAGGATGTTTGATAATATCAATCTTCAAAGGGAGCTGGTAACGGAAAATATACTGTAACCTTTTTAACAAGGTCAAAATGAATAGGCACAAAATATTGTTAAAAACAAACTTGCACTTATACAGTCTTTGTCATGTACATAAGATGTCTGAAATGCAATGAAATGAAAATTGCTTATTGTCAGAAGTAGGCTTCAATGAAGTTAGTGTGAAAAGCCCCTAGTCGCCACATTCTGGCGCCTGTTCGGGGAGGCTGGTACGAGAATTGAACCGTGCTGCTGGCCTGCTTTAAAAGCCAGCGATTTAGCCCAGTGTGCTAAACCTGAAAGTGTGTCTTCTGCTGTTCTGCAAGAAAATGTAGCAGTCAATTTGCTCACAGCAAAATCTCATTAAATGGCAAAAGATCATACTTTTAAAAATGTGCTCCTGGGATGTAGGTATATCTGTATCCCCAGTCGCTCTGAAAAGGTAACAATTTACAAATGGGATTCTTGCAAGATTACTTAAGAGGGCACCAAATGTCAGCAGTCTAATGGGAGTTTGAAGTCATGTATACTGGGCTAGTTCTACGTGGCAGTGGTTGAAGAACAAACGATGCCTATCAGAAATATGTGTGTGGGGGCATCGTAAATGTACAGAATCAATTTCAGCTGTGACTCTACATGGCCAAATTTCCAATATGTCACTACTTTCATCATTGCAGAAAACAATCTGCTCAAACACATGATGAATCACAGACTTTCTCATCTCCAATGTTGCAAGTATGATTTTCCAATCCAGTGGCAGATAGGTCGTGATGAGAAAGTAAGAAAAGTATTCATCCAGAATCATGAACTCACGAGAGTGTGAATACATAATGTTATTTATATATTTTTGAATGAAAAATACATTTTTTTAAAAAAACCTCTAAGAATGATGTTATGATCATTCTGTAGTCACTATGGCTAGATTTCTTTTTTTTTTAATTCATTTACGGTATGTGGGCATCACTGGTTAGGCTGGCATTTGTTGCCCATCTCTAGTTGCCCTTCAGAAGGAGGTGGTGAGTTGCCTTCTTGAACCACTGCAATCCCTGAGGTGTAGGTACGCCCTGTGCTGTTCAGGAGGGAGTTCCAGGATTTGGCTCCAGCAAGTGAAGGAGCTGCGATATATTTCCAAGTCAGGGTGCTGAGTGACTTGGAGGGGAGCCCCTATGTGGTGGGGTTCTCCGGTATCAGCTGCTCTTATCCTTCTAGATGGTAGTGGTCGTGGGTTTGGAAGGTGCTGTCTAAGGAACTTTGGCGAGTTCTGACATTGTATCTTGTAAACACAGCTGCCACTGTTTGTCGGTGGTGGAGGGTTTGAATGTTTGTGGAAGGCTGGGCAATCAAGCAGGCTGCTTTGTCCTGGATGGTGTCGAGTTTCTTGAATATTGTTAAAACTGCACTCATCCAGACAAGTGGAGAGTATTCCATTACATTCCTGACTTGTAGATGGTGGACAGGCTTTGGGGGTTCGGGAAGTGAGTTACTCGCTGTAGTATTCCTAGTCTTTGACCTGCCCTGGTAGCCACGGTATTAATGTGACTAGTCCAGTTCAGTTTATGATTAATGGTAACCCCCAGGATATTGTTTGTGGGGAATTCTGCGATGGTAATGCCACTGAATGTCATGGGGCGATGGTTAGATCCTCTTCTATAGGAGGTGGTCATTGCCTGGCACTTGTGTGGCGCGAATGCAACTTGCCACTTGTCAGCCCAAGCCTGGATATTGTCCAGGTCTTGCTCCATTTCGACATGGACTGCTTCATTATCTGAGGAGTCGTGAATGGTACTGAACATTGTGCAGTCATCCACAAACATCCCCACTTCTGTCCTTATGATGGAAGGAAGGTCATTGATGAAGGAGCCGAAAATGATAAGTGCACTACTAGGGCACTACTACCCCAAGGAACTCCTGCAGTGATGTCCTGGAGATGATTGACCTCCAACCATTACAACCATCTTCCTTTGTGACAGGTATGGTTTCAACCAGCGGAGAGTTCCTCCCCCTGCCCTATTCCCATTGACTCCAGTTTAGCTAGGGTTCCTTGATGCCATACTCAGTCAAATGCAGCCTTGATGTCAAGGGCAGTCACTCTCACCTCTGGCATTCAGCTCTTTTGTTCATGTTTGAACCAAGACTGTAATGAGGTCAGGAGGGGAGTGTTCCTGGCGGAACTCACATTGAGCATCCGTGAGCAGCATAGAAGAGGAAGAACTCTGCCATTTCACTGCGGCCCCTCAAGTCTTCTGAGTGCCAGTTTATAATTGTCCCTCGTTAAAGAGAGGGGAATAGCTACAAACTCCTTTTCATTTACTGTATCAGAACCAATAAAAAAAATAGCATTTTACATCCAGGTGAAGAGTCAGGATAGTGTGGTTAGCTGAAAGTTGAAATACTCATTAAAGTTCTGAACATTGGAAATGATACACAGTGAATTCTGTGTTATTCAACCCCAAGTGATGATAAAACCTTGGTTACTAACCTTGACCCGAGGTATCTCATCAGAATTCACACCATCTACCAAAATGCAACATGAGTAACAGTAAAACATCCTTGAGCTCTGGCATTTTGGACATTTTGATCTACCGTTTTGTTGGAGTGTTTCTAGTATTGTCTGGGAAGCCAGTTTCAAATCTTTAAAAGAATCAGAGACTTCTTGTTTGTCAGCTTCACTTGGTTGAGCATACAGCCTTTCAGAACCTTCACATTTACTTGCATCAGTGCAAAGTGTGTCTTCAACTCTCACGGTTTTTTCCAAGCTCAATGACATTGTGAGGAATAATTACAGATTTATCTCTGTAATTAAGAAAAAAAAACATACTGGTTTTTAGTCTTACGAATGTTTTGTTTTAGTATTTCACTGTTCACTTTGTGACAACTATCTAGTTCATATGGATCAAGTTGATTATTTAGAGGTTATATTTAGTACTGCAATGAAGTTACTGTGAAAAGCCCCTAGTCGCCACATTCCGGCACCTGGCCGGGTACACAGAGGGAGAATTCAGAACGTCCAAATTACCTAACAGCACGTCTTTCGGGACTTGTGTGAGGAAACCGGAGCACCCGGAGAAAACCCAGGCAGACACGGGGAGAACATGCAGACTCCACACAGGCAGTGACCCAAACCGGGAATCGAACCTGGGACTCTGGCGCTGTGAAGCAACAGTGCTACCCACTGTGCTACTGTGAATGGAAAGAGAAAGAGTGTTAACATTTTGGAGTTTGTATGATTTACGGACCCGAAATATTAGCTCTTTTTCTCTCTCCACAGGTACTACCAGACCTGCTGAATTTTTCAATATTTTCTGTTTTTATTTCAGAGAAATGTTTAGTTTGGAGAGTTAGCGTTAAATTCATTTAAAAGTATTCAATTAACCTGGAAATGCTGCGCCATCATGGGAGACGGGTCAATGGTTTCAATTTAACTGGGTGGTGCTGAGAGAGGGGACAGGTTACAGTTTGGACCACATACGGGGCAAAATTCTCCGTAATCGGCGCGATGTCCGCCGACCGGCGCCAAAAGCGGCGCAAATCAGTCCGGCATCGCCCCGCCCCAAAGGTGCGGAATCCTCCGCATCTTGAGCGGCCGAGCCCTAACCTTGAGGGGCTAGGCCCGCGCCGGACTGATTTCCGCCACGTCAGCTGGCGGGAAAGGCCTTTGGTGCCCCGCCAGCTGGCGCAGAAATGACATTGCCGGGCGGCGCATTTGCGGGAGCGTCAGCGGCCACTCATGGCATCCCTGCGCATGCGCAGTGGAGGCGGTCTCTTCTTCCTCCGCCATGGTGGAGACCATGGCGAAAGGAAAAGAGTGCCCCCATGGCACAGGCTCGCCCGCGGATCGGTGGGACCCGATCGCGGGCCAGGCCACCGTGGGGGCACCCCCCGAGGCCAGGTCGCCCCACGCCCCCCCCCCCCCCCCCCCCCAGGAGCCCGGAGCCCGCCCGCGCCGCCTTGTCACGCCGGTAAGAGAGGTGGTTTAATCCACGCCGGTGGGACAGGCATTCCAGCAGCGGGACTTCGGCCCATCCGGGCCGGAGAATCGCTGGGGGGGGGGGGGGGGGGGGGGGGGGGGGGCGCCAACCGGCGCGATTCCCGCCCCTGTCGAATCTCCGGTGCCGGAGAATTCGGCAACTGGCGGGGGCGGGATTCACGCCAGCCCCCGGCGATTCTCCAACCCGGCGGGGGGTCGGAGAATCCCGCCCCATGGTTTGCAGTTCACAGAATTAGCCCTGGGAGCAGTTAGGAGGCGCAAGACAAGTAGGGCTAATTGAGGTTTTTGTAACGAAAGAGAAAATGCTGGAAAATCTCAGCAAGTCTGGCAGCATCTGTAGGGAGAAAAGAGCTAACGTTTCGACTCCGATGACTCTTTGTCAAAGCTAACAGACAGAGAAAGTGGGAAATATTTATACTGTGGAGTGAGAATGAAAGATGAGTCATATCCACACAAACCCTGGGAAAACTGGGTGCTAATAGCCACCGAAACCAAGGGGAAAGAGTGCTAATGGCAGTCCCCAGAGAGGACAAAAGATGTGAAAGGTCAAACAGCAGGGAAACTAACATCAGAGGATGAACTGGAGGGGAAGGGGGAAGGAAAGAGGAGAAAGGTGGATAAGATGGGGGGGGGGGGGTGGCAAATTAAATGTATATTAAGAAAGAAAGAAATGGTAAAAGACAGTTAAAATGAAATGAAAACAAATGGGTCGAGGTGGGGCTGATCATCTGAAGTTGTTGAATTCGATGTTCAGGCCGGAAGGCTGTAGCGTGCCTAACCGGAGGATGAGATGTTGTTCCTCCAGTTTGCGTTGCGCTTCACTGAAACATTGCAGCAGGCCAAGAACAGACATGTGGGCATGGGAGCAGGGTCTTTTGTTAAAATGGCAAGCATCAGGAAGGTCAGGGTCCTGAATGCGCACAGACCAAAGATGCTCAGCAAAGCGATCACCCAGTCAGCGGTTGGTCTCGCCGACATAGAGACCACATTGGGAGCAGCGAATGCAGTAGACCAAATTGGAAGAGATGCAAGTGAGACGCTGCTTAACCTGGAACGAGTGTTTTGGGCCTGGAATGTAAGCATGGAAGAGGTAAAGGGGCAGGTGTTACTCCTTCTGCAATTGCATGGGAAGCTGCAATGGGTGATGGGAGAGGTACTGGAGGAGTAGACTAGATTGTCTCGGAGGGAACGGTCGCTGCGGAATGCTGACAGAGGGAGTGAAGGGAAGATGTGTTTGGTGGTGGCATCACGCTGGAGTTGGCGAAAATTGCGGAGGATTATGCTTTGCATGGAGGCAGGTGGGATAAAATGTGAGAACGAGGGGGAACCCTCGATGCCTCCCCCTCGTTCTCACATTTCATCCCACCAGATCCCCCTCGACATGAACTGTGACCATTTCCAGACTGCAGCACGGATTGCAGTAAATTCTAACCGTGATGACAGCACAGTTTGAAAAAATTAACTTTCTCACATGACACTGTGTCTAGTGGTGTTTCCTCCCACTGAGTCCTTTGCCCACAAGTGTCTTCATGTTGCAGTGAAAGGAAATTTAACGAAGGATGAAATCTGTCCCTACAGCACATGCGCCAAACTCCGGCCTTCTCTATCAGGCTGTGTCTGTTTCTCTCTGGTCTGGAGTCCAAAAAGTCGCCTTATTCCAAACAACACGACGATAGTTCGTTTTCTTTACCGCAGTTTTAGCCACACCGGACGGTTACCACGGCCACCGGCACCCCTTGTGCGCACCCACACACACAGTCCCTTCCTCGGATGGGAACCATTGTTTCCGGGAATGTTTGCGGCGGACAGGGGACGGGTGTGCGCCGTGCTCGCCGGAAGCGGCCGTTGTTAGGGCTGCATAGCAACAGAGCAGCAGTAAACTATCGGCTGGCGCTTCGCTTTGTGAGTTCTTCGGTTCGACGCTTCTCTCGGCTGTAAACACTGCAGCTCATTGCAATCAGCAGCAGACAATAAGGTGTTTAAGGAATGATCGCTGCAAGTAGTTTATCGGATATATGTGGCTGTTTCGAATTGAGGGCCTGCCCATTTTCATGGTTTAATGATTCGAGCCAAGAATTAACCGTCAAATGGGATAATTGCTGATGTCAGTTTTTGATCATAATTTTCTGATGCATTTCTTGCATGTTTGAAATTCAACTTAGAATCATAGGATAGAATCCCCACAGTGCAGAAGGAGGCCATTCGGCCCAACGAGTCTATACCGATCCTCTGAAAGAGCACCCTACCGTGGCCCACTCCCCGGCCCTATCCCTGTAATCTTGGAACCCCACTTAACGTTTGGACACCAAGGGGCAATTTAGCACGGGCAATCCACCTAATCTGCACATCTTTGGACTGTGGGAGGAAACCGGAGGAACCCCACGCAGACACTACACCCCTGCATGCTTCATCCAATGCCGGTGCTTATGTAGTTACATTGTATATCTTGTGTTGCCCTATTATGTATTTTCTTTTATTCCCTTTTCTTACCATGTACTTAATGATCTGTGAGCTGCTCGCAGAAAAATACTTTTCACTGTACCTCGGTACACGTGGCAATAAACAAATCCAATCCAATCCAAGGAGAATGTGCAAATTCTGCAGGTGACAACACTTGAATTGTCATATTGTCATAGCCCTCCTCGTGACCTGCCTGCACAGTGGTGGTTGTAAGTAAGTCCTGGAGAGGACATTGACACTTGTAGGCCACACAGGTTTAGCATTGGAGCTTGAGTATCATCCGCTGCAGGCGTGGTGATGCAGTGCAGAGGGGCTTTTTCACAGTCATAGAATCCCACCAGTTCAGAATGAGGCCATTCAGCCCATCGAGTCTGCGCCAACCTGAAAGAACACCCTACCTAGGCCCACTCCCCCATAAACCTGTAACCCCACCTAACCTTTGAGCACTAAGGGACAATTTTACCATGGCCAATCCACTTAACCTGCACATCTTTGAACTGTGGGAGGAAACCAGAGCACCGGAGGAAACCCATGCAGACACGAGGAGAAACTCCACACAGACAGTTAACCGAGGCCGGAATTGAACCCGGGTCCCTGGCGCTGTGAGGCACAGTGCTGACCACTGTGCCACTGTACCGCCACAATGGTGATGACCGACTGTTGATCAGTTTCAAGGTTGGCAGGGGGCAGCCATGGATCTGCTGATAGGAGCACAGGTGCTTGGACATCGATGTAGTGTAGCACTGGAGGGGCTGACAGCACATCCTTAAGTTTGTTGAATGTAGCATTGTAGTGCTCTTGCCAACACCATTCTACATCCTGGTGGAGAAGTTGATGGAGGTGTCCAGTTACGTCACTGTAAAAGGGAATGAACTATTGACAGGTAATTCCTAGTGCAATGCTGTCCTGGAGACCCAGCACGGTTTGAAATCCTGGTTGACTACATGGCACTGGAACTTGTCCTGCATGCAGGAACTTGTCCTGGGTAACTGTGCCTTGCGTGCGTATGGTTTGTCCACCACATGCAATGAGATTTACTTTGTTGGTAGACTAGAGTGTGTCACAGAACATAAGAACTAGGAGCAGGAGTAGGCCATCTGGCCCCTCGAGCCTGCTCCACCATTCAATGAGATCATGGCTGATCTTTTGTGGAGTCAGCTCCACTTTCCGGCCCGAACACCATAACCCTTAACCCTTAACAGGGTTCGATTTCCCACAGAAGCAGCTTCAACAATGCATTGCATTTTGCCCCAGTGACGATTTTGATTTTAAATTTGGCATTGCTGTTAGCAATGTTTAACATTGTGACTGTTTCACCTTTCCCCAATTTTCAACACTTTTGCAGTAGAATGTTTTAAGGGCTTCAATGCTATGGTTGTTTTAATTTACTTCCAGCTTGGAGGGGTAGCCAGCTGCAACATGACGTGTGGTGGTGTCAAGTTGCTGAGGCTTTGACCCGCAACACTTGGCAAAGTGATTTAATTTTCCGCAGTCATTGCAACACGTATTAAATGTGAAGCCTGTGCTTCTTTTTTGTTGGTGCTAACCACTGTAATTCGGGCAGGCTATGCTCTGTACCAAGGAAACTTCCCATTTCTCCTTAATTCCTTGATACTCCTCTCAGACTGCTCATTTAGCTGCAGATACTAATGGAGGATTCTAACGTGAGTTTCTTTTGTGGAGCAACTGCTTGCATATAGCATCGCTGTTATTCACACACTATATAGTCCCTTATGAGTGAGAGCACCAGATATGCACTTTTTTGCCAGAATTTTCAATGTTGAGGCATAATTTTGTACCAATTCATCGAGTTTCTGGTAAGTGGCATTAAAACAAAGCGCAAAGAACAATACAGCACAGGAACAGACCCATCAGCCCCCCCAAGCCTGTACCGGTCATGATACCAACCTTTTCCAAAACCCTCAGCACTTCCTTGTGCCGTATCCCTCTATACCCACCCTATCCATATGTTTGCCAAGATGCCTTTTGAATGCCGTTAATGTATCTGCTTCCACAACCTCTCCTGGCAACATGTTCCAGACACTCACCACCCTCTGCGTAAAAAAAACGCCTTGCGCATCTCCTCTAAACTTTGCCCCACGGACATTAAACCTAGGCCCCCTGGTGACTGACTGACTCCCCCACCCTGGGAAAGAGTGCCTGCCCATCCACTCTATCCATGCCCCTCATAATCTTGTAGAACTCTTATCAGGTCACCCCTCAACCTCCGTCTTTCAAATGAAAACAGTCCGAGTCTATTCAGCCTCTCCACAAAGCTAACACCCTCCATACCAGGCAACATCCTGGTAAACCTCCTCTGCATCCTCTCCAAAGCCTCCACATCCTTCTGGTAATATGCAACCAGAATTGTGCACAATATTCCAAGTGCGACCTTACCAAGGTTCTATACAACTGTAGCATGACTTGTCAGTTTTTATACTCTATGTCCCGTCCAATGAAGGCAAGCATTCCGTATGCATTCTTGACTACCTTGTCCACTTGTGTTGCCACCTTCAAAGATCTGTGGACATGCATGACAAGATCTTTCTATAGTCCTAAGTGTTTTGCCATTTACAGTATATTTCCCCTCTATGTTAGACCTACCAAAATGCATTACCTCACATTTGTCCAGAATAAATTCCATTTGCCATTTCTCTGCCCAAGTCTCCAACCTAATGAGTCTCCAACCGCAATAAAGAGGGCTAAAAGGGGTCATGAAATATCTTTGGCTAACAGGATTAAGGAAAATCCTAAAGCCTTTTATTCATATATAAGGAGCAAGAGGGTAACTAGAGAAAGGATTGGCCCACTAAAAGACAAAAGAGGGAATTTATGCGTGGAGTCAGAGGAAATGGGTGAGATTCTTAATGAGTACTTTGCATCAGTATTCACCAAGGAGAGGGACATGACGGATGTTGAGGCTAGGGATGTTTAAATACTCTAGGTCAAGTCGGCATAAGAAAGGGGGAAGTTTTGGGTATTCTAAAAAGCATTAAGGTGGACAAGTCCCCAGGTCCGGATGGGATCTATCCCAGGTTACTGAGGGAAGCGAGGGACGAAATAGCTGGAGCCTTAACAGATATCTTTGCAGCATCCTTGAGCATGGGTGAGGTCAAGGAGGACTGGAGAATTGCTAATGTTGTCCCTTTGTTTAAGAAGGGTAGCAGGGATAATCCAGGGAATTATAGACCTGTGAGCTTGACGTCAGTGGTAGACAAAGTGTTGAAGAAGATACTTTGGGATAGGATCTATTCACATTTGGAAGAAAATAGACTTTTCAGTGATAGGCAGCATGGTTTTGTGCAGGGAAGGTCATGTCTTACAAACCTAATAGAATTCGTTGAGGAAGTGACAACGTTAATTGATGAGGGAAGGGTATAGCTGTCATATACATGGACTTCAGTAAGGCGTTTGTTAACGTTTCCCATGGCAGGTTGATGGAAGAAGTGAAGTCATATGGGGTTCAGGGTGTACTAGCTAGATGGATAAAGAACTGGCTGGGCAACAGGAGACAGAGAGTAGTGGTGGAACGGAGTGTCTCAAAATGGAGAAAGGTGACTAGTGGTGTTCCACAGGGATCCGTGCTCGGACCACTGTTGTTTATGATATACATAAATGATCTGGATGAAGGTATAGGTGATCTGATTAGCAAGTTTGCAGATGATACTAAGATTGGTGGAGTTGCAGATAGCGAGGAGGACTGTCAGAGAATACAGCAAAATATAGATAGATTGGAGAGTTGGGCAAAGAAATGGCAGATGGAGTTCAATCCAGACAAATGCGAGGTGATGCATTTTGGAAGATCTAATTCAAGAGCGGACTATACGGTGAATGGAAGAGTCCTGGGGCCAATTGGTGTACAGAGAGATCTGGGAGTTCAGGTCCATTGTACCTTGAAGGTGGCAACGCAGGTCGATAGAGTGGTCAAGAAGGCAGACAGCATGCTTGCCTTCATCGGACGGGGTACTGCGTACAAGAGTCGACAGGTCATGTTACAGTTGTATAGGACTTTGGTTAGGCCACATTTGGAATACTGCGTGCCGTTCTGGTCGCCACATTACCAGAAGGATGTGGATGCTTTAGAGAGGGTGCAGAGCAGGTTCACCAGGATGTTGCCTGGTATGGAGGGTGCTAGCTATGAAGAAAGGTTGAGTAGATTAGGATTCTTTTCATTGGAAAGGCGGAGGTTGAAGGGGGACCTGATTGAGGTCTGCAAAATTGTGAGATGCATGGACAGGGTGCATAGCAACAAGCTTTTTCCAAGAGTGGGGGTGTCAATTACAAAGGGTCACGATTTCAAGGTGAGAGGGGGAAAGTTTAAGGGAGATGTGCGTGGAAAGTTTTTTACGCAGAGGGTGGTGGGTGCCTGGAACGCTTTGCCAACGGAGGTGGTAGAGGCGGGCACGATAGCATAATTCAAGATGCATCTAGACAGATATATGAACTGGCGGGGAACAGTGGGAAGTAGATCCTTGGGCGACAGGTTTAGATAAAGGATCTGGATCGGCGCAGGCTGGGAGGGCCTGTGCTGTAATTTTCTTTGTTCTTGTTCTTTGTTCTATCTATGTCCTGCTATATCTTCTGACAATCCTCAACACTATTTGCCACTCCACTAACCTTGGTGTCACGCCCGAACTTACTAATCAGACCGGCTACATTTTCCTCCAAATCGTTTATGTACACTACAAATAACAGAGGCCCAAGCACGGATCCTTGTGGAACACCACTAGTCACAACCTTCCATTCAGAAAAACACCCTTCTACTGCTACCCTTTGCCTCTGTGACCGAGCCAGTTCTGAATCCATCTTACTACCTCACCTCTGATCCTGTGTGACTTATTGAAGTCCATGTAAACAACATCCACCTCATCAATCATCTTTGTCACCTCCTCAAAAAACTCAATCACGTTAGTGAGGCACGACCTCCCCTTCACAAAACGTGCTGTCTATTGCTTATGAGTCCATTTGTTTCCAAATGGGTATAAATCCTGTTCCTGAGAATTCTCTCCAATAATTTACCTACTACCGACGTGAGGCGCACCGGCCTATAGTTTCCAGGATTATCCCTACTACCTTTCTTAAACAGCGGTACCACATTAGCTATTCTCCAGTCCTCTGGGATATCACCTGTAGCCAATGAGAATACAAAGATGTCAGTCAAGGCCCCAGCAATTTCCTCCCTTGCTTCCCTCAGTATTCTGGGGTAAGTCCCATAAAGCCTAGGAGACTTATCTATCTTAATACCTTTTCAATGTTAACATGATCCAGACTGTCCACACATCTTACCCAAGAATCATCTTCCACAAAGTCCCTTTCTTTGGTGAACACTGATGCAAAGTACTAATTTAGTACCTCGCCCATTTCCTCTGACTCAACTCATAGATTCCCCCACTGTTCTTAAGTGGTCCAATCCTTTTCTGGCCACCCTCTTGCTTTTTACGTATGAATAAAAAGCTTTGGGATTCACCTTAATCCTACTTGCCAAGGACTTTTCATGACCCCTCCCAGCCCTCCTAATTTCCCGCTTCAGTACCTTCCTACTTTCTTTATACTCCTCAAGGGTTTCAACTGTCCCCACCCTTCTAGACCGCACAAAAGTCTCCTTTTTCTTTTTGATGAGGTTCACAATATCCCTCGTTATCCAAGGCTCCATGTCTGTCCATTTTGACATTTTTTTCTGGGTGCGCATATCTGTTCAAATTTTTTTAACAGTACCTCAGGGTCCTCTCTTAGGAAGGGGAAGGATTGAGATTTTTCTGTCGCCTTCAGGCCCATGAGGTTCAACAGTGTGCATGCTTGTACTTCCTACGATTTATCGGAGAGACCAGCATGGCAGTAACCAGGGCATTTCTTTTCATATTTTTTCCAATTGTTAGCGATGTTCTCACCGAGGATGAATGAGTCAATGCACTGTAGCACCATCGAACTGAGCTGCTGGGGGAACGTGCCGGAACAAGTCTGCTCAATAAATTGTAGCACCATCGATCACACACGAGGCGAGACGTAAAGAACTTCAATCGAGGCTTTATTGAGCAGACTTGTTCAGACACGTTCCCCCAGCAGCTCAGTCACAGAATGCAGCTGCGGGGATTAAACCCAGGTTCTTATACCCCTCCTATCTGGGTGGAGCCCAGTAGGTGGAGGATCCAATCGGGATCCAGCATCTGTCCTCCAATAGCTCCTCGGCATTCCTGGTGTACCGTATTACCCCTAATACATACCACCACATGCACCAAAGTCCTTGTGCCATCTTGACCAGCTCCTGACACCATGTAAAGTTGCAGGGTTGTGTAGGAATGATGGCAAAGGGCTACAACTTAAATGGATTACTAAAAGTTCTTCAACAGCTTTTATATGCCATGCTTGTAGCCACACTATCAACACATCACTTCCTATGTACAGCTCATGGAAATATAATTCATAGACACTCACTCCACAACACTGAGAACTATTTTAAATTCAGTCATATTTCTAACTAATTTACTGTGAAATATTTAAAGTTTTGCTTATTTGTTATAGCACTAGATGTTTTAATTGCTTTAATAAACAATAATATTTTACAGCAACACTTTGTAGATATATGTGCAAAATGGAAAATGAGCCTAAAACCTTTCAAGAATTCTTGCAGCTTGAGGATGAGGTAAGTGACTTTGCTTACTCTTTGTACATCATATTCTGATTAAACGGTGGACTCTGAGATGTTGAAGTTCAAAATCCAATTTAGCCTATTATATCAATTTCACTCTAGCTATATTCCAGAAAGGTACGGGGAGTCCAAGGCAAGATGTAGAGACATTTATTAACATTATATTTTTGAGGCCAGGCTACAGCTTACCGGTTCCTCCCTCCTTTCTAGTCGGCGTCACACTGGCTGACCTTTTATCCCAGTGCACTCCCAATGAGCACCAATCATCCTCAATTGGATGTGCCATGTGCAGGTTATTAAACTGTACATCCTAGCTATCCATTCCAGACCTATTTTCCTACTTTTTACTAGCGCATTCTCATACTTTTCTTGTTCAAGAGTTGAATTGAATCTGCCGGTAGCCACATGCAATGATAATTTTCTGCCTGACCCTATAATCCCACCGGCCTATGCCCTCACCAGGTTCAATTCCTATTGTGTCCATCTTCGATTCCACCCCCCCTATCCAACGTTTTACTCTTTAGCCGCTCCCCCGCCCTCTTGATCCAATTCTCGCCAGCACTGTAAATAGCTCTTTGGACAATATCATTCCCCTCTTTAACGCTGCATTTATTCTTCATCTGCACCGTAGACCTCTGCTACTTACTCTACTGAGAATTTTAATATTTAATATATGTTAAATATATATTTCTACTCCCTGTTCTTTTTTTAAAAGTACTATTTTACATTTATCTTTGCATTTGTGACATGCCCATTGAGGTAGTATGCATTAGGGGTCATGTGGGACTGTGAAGCCGTGATGCTATTGGCTGACAGATCCCGGGTCCTGGTTGGCTGTTGATCCCTAGCTTCGCCCTGAAGGCGGAGTATAAGAACCTGGGCTTCTCCCCGCAGCTCCAGTCTGTTGCTGAACTGCGGGGAACAAGTCACGCTTAATAAAGCCGCATCGACATCATCTCTATTCGTCTCTCTCGTAAGTCATTGTGCGCTACAATTTATTAAGCGTGCTTAAAGGACTATGGAGCTCAGGATCGCCCCGGAATGCCTGCAGATCAGCCCCCACGCAGTGAACGCGGCAGCAGTTTTTAAACACTGGCAGACTTGTTTCGAAGGCTACCTCCGAACGGCCCCCGGCCGGATCACAGAAGACAAGAAACTACAGGTCCTGCACTCAAGGGTAAGCCCGGAAATTTACCCTCTCATAGAAGACGCAGAGGATTTCCCGACGGCGCTCGCAGCACTAAAGAGCGTCTACGTTCGCCCAGTGAACCAGGTCTACGCACGCTACCAACTCGCGACGAGACGGTAAAGTCCCGGAGAATCGCTAGAGGAGTTCTACGCCGTGCTGCTAATTTTGGGACGGGGCTGCGGCTGCCCGCCGGTAAACGCGACTGAACACACGGACATGTTAATTCGCGATGCGTTTGTGGCAGGTATGAACTCTCCCCAAATCCGCCAAAGACTTTTAGAAAAAGAGTCGCTAGGACTCTCAGAAGCACGGGCCATCGCAGCTACCCTAGATGTGGCCTCGCAAAACGCCCGCGCCTACGGCCCCGACCGCGCGGCAGCCCCTTGGGCTCCGTGGACCCCCGTCGCGACAAACCCCCCCCCTCCCTCACAGGCTTGCGCGGTTAAGATGCCAGATCATCCCGGGGGGGCCCGCTGCTATTTCTGCGGGCAGGCGAAACACCCCCGGCAGCGCTGCCCGGCCCGCGCAGCGACTTGCAAGAGCTGCGGAAAAAAGGTCCATTTCGCGGCTGTGTGCCGGTCCCGGGGGTCGCCGCTGTCCCCGGAGAAGAAAGATTCCAGCGCATCCCAAACGCTCCCCAACCCCCCCAGCGCCCCATGTGCGACCCGCGGGCGCCGCCATTTTGGGTCCCGGCCACCACGAGGGGAGGATGGGCGCCGCCATCTTGTGACCCCCGCAGTCATGTGCGATGCATGGGGCGGCCATTTTGTCCACCCCCGACCACGTGCGATCCATGGGGGCGGCCATTTTGTCCACCCCCGGCCGCGTGCGATTCATGGATGCCGCCATCTTGGATGACAACAAAGGACCCCAGCATCGACGGCTCCACGGGGTCCGAAGAAGACGCTGAGACACTATGACCACATCTGGCCTCGGTGACGCTGGATCAAGCACGGCCCCGGGCGCTCCAGACGACGACAACAACGGTGCTGATCAACGGACACGAGATACCATGCCTGATCGACTCCGGGAGCACCGAAAGCTTCATCCACCCCGACACGGTAAGACGCTGTTTTTTGACCATCCGTCCCAGTACGCAAAAAATTTCCCTAGCTGCAGGATCCCACTCCGTAGAGATCAAGGGGTTCTGCATAGTGACCCTAACGGTGCAAGGAAGGGAGTTTAAAAACGACAGGCTCTACGTCCTTCCCCAACTCTGCGCGCCCACATTACTGGGATTAGATTTCCAGTGCAACCTGCAGAGCCTAACGTTTCAATTCGGCGGCCCAATACCCCCACTCACTATCTGCGGCCTCGCAACCCTCAAAGTTGAACCGCCATCCTTGTTTGCAAACCTCACCCCGGATTGCAAACCCGTCGCCACTAGGAGCAGACGGTACAGCGCCCAGGACCGGACATTTATCCGGTCCGAAGTCCAGCGGTTGCTGAAGGAAGGCATAATCCAGGCCAGCAATAGTCCCTGGAGAGCACAGGTGGTAGTAGTAAAGACCGGGGAGAAGCAAAGGATGGTCATAGACTATAGCCAGACCATCAACAGGTACACAGCTAGATGCGTACCCTCTCCCCCGCATATCCGACATGGTAAATCGGATTGCCCAATATAAGGTCTTCTCCACCGTGGACCTCAAGTCCGCCTATCACCAGCTCCCCACCCGCCCAAGTGACCGCAAGTACACAGCCTTCGAGGCAGTTGGGCGACTATACCACTTCCTAAGGGTCCCATTTGGCGTCACAAACGGGGTCTCGGTCTTCCAACGGGAGATGGACCGAATGGTTGATCAACACGGGTTACAGGCCACGTTCCCGTACCTCGACAACGTAACCATCTGTGGCCACGATCAGCAGGACCACGACGCCAACCTCCAAAAATTCCTCCAGACCGCAAACGCCTTGAACCTCACATACAACGAGGACAAGTGCATGTTTAGCACAAACCGGCTGGCCATACTGGGATACGTAGTGCGCAATGGGATAATAGACCCCGACCCCGAACGCATGCGCCCCCTTATGGAATTTCCCCTTCCCCACTGCTCCAAAGCCCTGAAACGATGCCTGGTTTTTTTTTCATATTACGCCCAGTGGGTCCCCCAGTATGCAGACAAGGCCCGCCCACTAATACAGACTACTACCTTCCCCCTGTCGACAGAGGCTCGCCAGGCCTTCAGCTGCATCAAAGCGGATATCGCAAAGGCCACGATGCGCGCCATCGACGAGTCCCTCCCCTTCCAGGTCGAGAGCGACGCCTCCGATGTAGCTCTAGCGGCCACCCTTAACCAAGTGGGCAGACCCGTGGCCTTCTTCTCCCGAACCCTCCACGCCTCAGAAATCCGCCACTCCTCAGTGGAAAAGGAAGCCCAAGCCATAGTGGAAGCTGTGCGACATTGGAGGCATTACCTGGCCGGCAGGAGATTCACTCTCCTCACTGACCAACGGTCGGTAGCTTTCATGTTCGATAATGCACAGCGGGGCAAAATTAAAAATGACAAGATCTTAAGGTGGAGGATCGAGCTCTCCACCTTCAACTACGAGATCTTGTACCGTCCCGGAAAGCTGAACGAGCCGCCCGATGCCCTATCCCGCGGCACGTGCCAACGCACAAATAGACCGTCTCCAAACCCTCCACGAGGACCTCTGCCACCCGGGGGTCACTCGGTTCTACCATTTTATAAAGTCCCACAACCTTCCCTACTCCGTGGAGGAGGTCCGTACTGTCACCAGGAACTGCCACATCTGCGCAGAGTGCAAACCGCACTTTTTCAGGCCAGATAGAGCGCACCTGATCAAGGCTTCCCGGCCCTTTGAACGCCTCAGTCTGGATTTCAAAGGGCCCCTCCCCTCCACCGACCGAAACACATACTTCCTGAACGTGGTGGACGAGTACTCCCGTTTCCCTTTCGCCATCCCCTGCCCCGACATGACAGCGGCCACAGTTATTAAAGCCCTTAGCACTATATTCACACTGTTCGGTTGCCTCGCATATATCCATAGCGACAGGGGGTCCTCCTTCATGAGTGACGAGCTGCGCCAGTTCCTGCTCAGCAAGGGCATAGCCTCGAGCAGGACGACCAGCTACAATCCCCGGGGGAATGGGCAAGTAGAGAGGGAGAAGGGCCCGGTCTGGAGGACCGTCCTACTGGCCCTACAGTCCAGGGATCTCCCAGTTTCACGGTGGCAGGAGGTCCTCCCAGACGCTCTCCACTCCATCCGGTCGCTGCTGTGGACCACCACTAACCAAACGCCCCAGGAGCGCCTCCTTGTCTTCCCAAGGAAGTCCTCCTCCGGAACGTCGCTGCCGACCTGGCTGGCGGCCCCAGGACCCATCTTGCTCCGGAAACATGTGCGGGCGCACAAGTCGGACCCGTTGGTCGAGAGGGTTCATCTCCTCCACGCGAACCCGCAGTACGCCTTAGTGGCGTACCCCGACGGCCGACAGGACACGGTCTCCCTGCGAGACCTGGCGCCCGCCGGCAACACGCACACCCCCCCGACACCGATCACCCCCTCCCTGCCACCGGCGCACCCTGCAACCGCCCCCTTCCCGGGAGGATCGGTCCTCCTCCCATGTCCGACCAGGAGTGAAACAGAAGCAGACACCGAAAAGCTCCCGGAGACGACAACGCGGGAACAAGAACCTGCACCACCACCGGGGCTGAGGCGATCGACAAGGAAGACCAGACCGCCCGCTCGACTCGTGGCATCGGTGTAACACAAGAATGTTGTGGACTTTAACGAGAATGTTCTTTTCCTCTTACGAATATTGTAAATAGTTCACAAACCCTGTACATAGCCCAATGTAGGGCAAAGTGTAGAGCATTGAAAGGACATGCCAAAAATTTTCTCCTCCCAGGACCAGCCTTGTAAACCCCTACCACCATGCGAAGCACCACCCCGCCGGGTTCATTTTTAACAAGGGGTGAAGGTGGTAGTATGCATTAGGGGTCATGTGGGACTGTGAAGCCGTGATGCTATTGGCTGACAGATCCCAGGTCTTGGTTGGCTGTTGATCCCTAGCTCCGCCCTGAAGGCGGAGTATAAGAACCTGGGCTTCTCCCCGCAGCTCCAGTCTGTTGCTGAACTGCGGGGAACAAGTCACGCTTAATAAAGCCTCATCGACTTCATCTCTATTTGTCTCTCTCGTAAGTCATTGTGCGCTACACCCATCTACTGCCCAACCCCCTTATTCTTAGAATCATAGAATCTCTTGTATTCTTTCTTATAATTTGTTTTGTGCTCTAATTTTACATCACAGAATAAAAGGGTATCAAGAGAAAATTACAGAATTATTATCGTTTTCAAAATGATTTCTCATGATATAGGTACAATATGTAATTTTCTTAGCTTTTGTAAAATATGTTGCGAAAACATATCAGAAAATGCAACGCTTTGCGGTAGCATAGTGGTTAGCACTATGGCTTTACAACACCAGGTCCCATGTTCGATTCCCGACTTGGGTCACTGTCTGTGTGGAGTCTGCACGTTCTCCCCGTGTCTGTGTGGGTTTGCTCCGGTTTCCTCCCATAAGTCCCAAAAGACATGATCTTAGGTAATTTGGACATTCTGAATTCTCCCTCTGTGTACCCGAACAGGTGCCGAATTTGACGACTAGGGAAGTTTCACAGTAGCATGATTGCAGTGTTAACGTAAGCCTACTTGTGACAATAAAGATTATTATTGTTTAAAAATTATGTGCGATGTTCCAAAATCTCAGGGTGTATAGAATGTGATCACATAAAATGCAAATGATGTTTCTAACGTGGTTTGAATCCTTGCCAGTGACTTCCGGTTGCGGCTATGCGGAGCTAAGTCGCACATTCGACGGCTCCCGTGAAAACGGACTTTTGGGCTCTTTTCAGGGCCCTCAACGGCACTTTTTCGACGTTTCCCGGTGTGGGAAGGAGTCTACAACAGCTCCCCATCAGTATATGGCTTCAACTAGGAGCGGGGCGACAAAAAAGGTGGTGGTGGACCTGAAGAAAGTGAGAGGGAAGAAGGACAAAATGGCGGCGGGCGGAGACCAGGCAGCGTGGATGCAGTGGGCAGAAGGGCAGCAGGAGGGTCCAGCGCTGCTTCAGAGAGATTAAAACGGACTTGCTAGAGCCGATGAAGGTGTCTATTGATAAGCTGCTGGAGACACAGACGGCCCAGGGAGTGGCGATCCGCGAGGCTCGACAAAAGATCTCCGACAATGAGGACGAGATCTTAGACCTGGCGGTAAAGGTGGAGACGCACGAGGCGCTCCACAAGAAATGGCAGGAGCGGTTCGAGGAGATGGAGACTTGGTCGAGGCGGAAGAATCTGCGGATTCTGGGCCTCCCGGAGGGGCTGGAGGGGCCGGACGTGGGGGCCTATGTGGTCACCATGTTGAACTCGCTGATGGGAGCGGGGTCCTACCAGGGGCCCCTGGAGCTGGAAGGGGCCCATAGAGTGCTGGCGAGGAGGCCCAAGGCTAACGAGCCTCCGCGGGCGGTGCTGGTGCGGTTCCATCGGTTCGTCGATTGGGAGTGTGTGCTCAGGTGGGCCAAGAAGGAGAGGAGCAGCAGGTGGGAGAACACGGAGGTTCGGATATATCAGGACTGGGGTGCGGAGGTGGCGAAGACGAGGGCCGGGTACAATCGAACGAAGGCGGTGCTGCACAGGAAGGGGGTGAAGTTTGGCATGTTGCAGCTGGCGCGACTGTGGGTTACCTACAAGGACCGGCACCATTATTTTGAGTCTCCGGAGGAGGCGTGGGCCTTTGTTCAGGCCGCGAAGTTGGACACACATTGAGGGTCGGGACGGGCGATTGGGGACTGCGGTTGATATGCTCTGTTTATTTTTGTTTCGAGGTTGTATTGCTCCGGGTTTCTTTTCTTTGTGTTTTTTCTCTTTTGGGTCGGTGAGGGTGGCTGGGGTGCATTGGGCACTGTCTTGGTTGGGTTGGTCGGGGTGGGGGGGGCTCTTGGAGGTGAGCTGGGGCCCCGCGGGGGAGGGGGAGGCCCGAGTCAGGGGTGAGGGGACCGGGCAGGGCCTGGTGGGTGGAAAGCGCGGGCTGTTTCTCGCGCTGAAAACTGGAGGGGGTGGGGCTGGGGCGGGGAAGCGAGGGTTGTTTCCCGCGCTTAGAACAGAAGGGGGAGGGGGAGAGCCTATGGATGGGGACGGGAGAGAAGGGTGTGCCACACAATGGGAGGAGCCGCAGGAGAGGCGGCAGTGGCTGGGGTCAGCAGGAGTCAGCTGACTTGCGGAAGTGCAACGGGGGAGTAAATCAGCTAGGATGGGGCCTAGCCTGGGGAGGGGTTTGGGGGGGGGGATCGAGTTGCTGCTGCTATGGTCAAGGAGGAGCTGGAGCGAGTGGGGGGGGGGGGGGGCTCGAGACGGGGGTATGCCGCTGTGGGGAACGGGCCGGGTGTGGGGTGCGGGCGCGTGGCTGGCCGAGGAGAGGTCATGGCTAGTCAGCGGGGGAGGGGGCGGGTAGCTCCCTTATCCGGCTGATAACCTGGAATATAAGGGGACTGAATGGGCCGGTTAAGCGGGCCCGCGTGTTCGCGCACCTGAAGGGGCTCAAGGCGGATGTGGTTATGCTTCAGGAGACACATCTGAAGGTGGCAGACCAGGTAAGACTGAGGAAAGGGTGGGTAGGTCAGGTGTTTCACTCGGGGCAGGATGCCAAAAATCGAGGGGTGGCGATCTTGGTGGGAAAGAAGGTGTCGTTTGAGGCGTCGAGCATTGTGGTAGATAATGGCGGTAGGTACATAATGGTAAGTGGTAAGTTGCAGGGAGAGAGGGTGGTACTGGTCAATGTGTACGCCCCGAACCGGGATGATGCGGGTTTTATGCGGCATATGTTGGGTCGGATTCCAGACTTGTAAGTGGGGGGCCTGATAATGGGGTGAGAGTTTAACACGGTGCTAGATCCGGTACTGGATCGCTCCAGGTCTAGGACCGGTAGGAAGCCGGCGGCGGCTAGAGTGCTGAGGGGGTTTATGGACCAGATGGGAGGGGTGGACCTTTGGAGATTTGAAAGGCCGGGGGCTAGGGAATTTTCATTCTTCTCGCATGTCCATAAGGCTTTTTCCTGAATCGACTTTTTCATCTTGAGTAGGGCGCTGATAGCGAGAGTAGAGGATACTGAGTATTCGGCAATAGCCATTTCGGACCACGTCCCGCATTGGGTGGACTTGGAGATGGGGAGGAGAGGGACCAGCGGCCGCAGTGGCGCTTGAAGGTGGGGCTGTTGGCGGACGAGGAGGTGAGCGAGCGGGTCCGAGGAAGTATAGAGAGGTACTTGGAGACCAACGACAACGGGGGGGTCCGAGTGGGGATGGTATGGGAGGCACTGAAGGCGGTGGTGAGGGGGGAGCTGATCTCCATTAGGGCCCACAAGGAGCGGGAGGAGAGGGAGAGGCTGGTGGGGGAGATGGTGAGGGTAGACAGGAGGTATGCGGAGGAGCCCGAGGAAGGATTGTTGAGGAAGAGGCGTAGCCTCCAGGCCGAATTCGACCTGGTGACCACCAGGAAGGCGGAGATGCAGTGGAGGAAGGCCCAGGGGGCGATTTACGAGTATGGGGAAAAGGCAAGCCGGATGCTGGTGCATCAGCTTCGGAAGCGGGACGCAGCTAGGGAGATCGGGGGAATTAAGGACACGTGTGGGAGTGTGGTGCGGCGTGGAGTTGGCATCAATGGGGTCTTCAGGGACTTCTACAAGGAATTGTACCGATCCAAGCCCCCAAGGGAGGAGGGAGGGATGGGCCGCTTCCTAGACCAATTGAGGTTTCCAAAGGTGGAAGAGGTACTGGTGGCGGGATTGGGGGCTCCGATTGGGCTGGAGGAGCTGATCAAAGGGATAGGAAGCATGCAGGCGGGGAAGGCACCGGGGCCGGATGGTTTCCCGGTTGAATTTTCTAAAAAATATATGGACCTGTTGGGCCCGCTGTTAGTTAGGACCTTCAATGAGGCAAGGGAGGGGGGGGGTTTGCCCCCGACGATGTCCTGGGCACTGATCTCCTTGATCCTGAAGCGGGACAAGGATCCCCTGCAGTGTGGGTCTTACAGACCGATCTCCTTACTAAATGTAGATGCCAAGGTACTGGCGAAGGTCTTAGCCACGAGGATTGAGGATTGTGTGCCGCAGATCATCCATGAAGACTAGACGGGGTTTGTGAAGGGGAGGCAGTTGAACGCGAATGTGCGGAGGCTTTTGAACGTTATCATGGTGCCTGCGAGGGAGGGGGAGGCAGAGATAGTGGTGGCGATGGACGCTGAGAAAGTCTTCGATAGGGTAGAGTGGGGGTACCTGTGGGAGGTGCTGAAGAGGTTTGGGGAGGGGAGGGGTTTGTCAGGTGGGTTAGACTGCTGTATGAGGTCCCGATGGCGAGTGTGGCCACAAACAGGAAGAGGTCAGAGAACTTTCGGTTGCACCGAGGTACGAGACAGGGGTGTCCCTTATCCCCCCTGCTCTTCACACTGGCGATTGAACCCCTGGCTACGGCACTGAGGGAGTCAAGGTTGTGGGGGTTGGTGCATGGTGGGGAGGAGCATAGGGTGTCACTTTATGCGGACGACCTGCTGCTGTATGTGGCGGACCCGGTGGGAGGAATGCCGGAGGAAATGAGGATTCTTAGGGAATTTGGGGACTTTTCGGGGTACAAGCTCAACATGGGAAAGAGCGAGCTGTTCGTAGTTCATCCAGGGGACCAGGAAAGGGGGATTGGCGAGCTCCCACTAAAAAAGGCGGAGAGGAGCTTCAGGTATTTGGGAGTCCAGGTGGCCAGGAGCTGGGGGGCCCTGCATAGGCTTAATTTTACAAGGCTGATGGAGCAAATGGAGGAGGAGTTCAAGAGGTGGGACGCGTTGCCGCTGTCCTTGGTGGGTAGGGTGCAGTCAATCAAAATGACGGTGCTCCCGAGGTTTTTGTTCCTGTTCCAGTGCCTCCCCATGTTTATCCCGAAGGCTTTTTTCAGGCGGGTTAACAGGAGTATAATGGGGTTTGTGTGGGCGCGAGGTACTCCGAGGGTGAGAAGGGTGTTCCTGGAGCGGAGTAGAGATAGGGGGGGACTGGCGCTGCCCAACATCTGTGGATACTACTGGGCCGCCAATGCGACGATGGTGAGCAAGTGGGTGATGGAGGGGGACGGGGCTGCATGGAAGAGGCTGGAGATGGCATCTTGTGTGGGTACGAGTCTGGGGGCGCTGGCAACAGCGCCGCTGACGCTCCCTCCAAGGAGGTATACGACGGGCCCGGAGGTGGTGGCTGCCCTCAAAATTTGGGGGCAGTGGAGGCGGCACAGGGGAGAAGTGGGGGCATCGGCAGGGACCCCATTACGGGGGAACCACCGGTTCGCCCCGGGAAGAACAGGTGGAGGGTTTGCGGGGCGGCACAGGGCAGGGATACGAAAGTTGGGGGACCTGTTTGTGGACGGGAAGTTCGCGAGCCGGGGTGAGCTGGAGGAGAAGTACGGGCTCCCCCCCGGGGAACACCTTCAGGTACTTACAGGTAAGGGCGTTTGCCAGACGGCAGGTGGTGGAATTCCCACGGCTACAGCCACACACAGTACAGGACAGGGTGCTCTCGGGTGGGTGGGTGGGAGTGGGGAAGATCTTGGAAACTTACCAGGTGATGCAGGAGGAGGAGGAGGCCTCGGTGGTGGAGGTAAAAAGTAAGTGGGAGGAGGAGTTGGCAGATGCCCTGGGGAGGGTGAACGCTTCCTCATCGTGCGCGAGGCTCAGCCTCATACAGTTTAAGGTGCTGCACAGGGCACACATGACCGGGACAAGGATGAGCCGGTTTTTTGGGGGTGAGGACAGGTGTGTTAGGTGCTCAGGGAGCCCAGCAAACCACATCCATATGTTCTGGGCATGCCCAGCGCTGGAGGAATTTTGGAAGGGCGTAGCGAGGATGTGTCGAGGGTGGTAGGATCCAGGGTCAAACCGGGCTGGGGGCTCGCAATATTTGGGGTGGCAGAGGAGCCGGGAGTGCAGGAGGCGAAAGAGGCCGGTATTCTGGCCTTTGCGTCCCTGGCAGCCCAGCGAAGGATTCTTCTTCAGTGGAAGGATGCGAGGCCCCCAAGCGTGGAATCCTGGATCAACGATATGGCGGGGTTTATTAAGTTGGAGAGGGTGAAATTAGCCTTGAGAGGGTCGGTACAAGGGTTCTTTAGGCGGTGGCAACCGTTCTTAGACTTCTTGGCAGAGCGGTAGACATTGGTCAATGGCAGCAGCAACTCGGAGGTGGGGGGGGGGGGTCCGTTTTTTTGTTTTTGTTTTGTTTGTTTTTGTTACTTACACTGCAGGTTCAGAGGGGGTGTATATACTTGTTGTATTAAGTCGGGGTGTTAATGTTAATTTATTATTTATGTACGGGGGGAGGGGGGTATGGAGGGTTGTTTTTCTGGACTGTGTTTTGTACTTAACCCTGATGGGTTTCTTTTTCATTTTGTTCTTGATATTTTATGAAAACCTTTAATAAAAATAATTTTTTTAAAAAGAATCCTTGCCAGTGTACCAATGTACTTTTGCGAGTAGGTTGCAAACAATGTTTAGCACTGCAGATAAGGTAACAAGCCAGGTTGGCATTGGCCTTTGTACTGCACAGATGCCAGATGCAGCCCTGATGATATGCCTACAAAAAATTAAGTTTGCCCAACAATTAAGCATGCATCTCATCAACATTTCTGTCTCGTGTATTTGTCAGGGTTAGCAATCTCTACAGATAAAATCAATGCTTTTCTTAATGTGTCCTTACCACGTTTGGAGGTCAAATATATGAAACTTTTGACTGGACTCTCCACTATCTTCTGTACTGTTCTAAAGAATCCATTTTGGATGTATGGAGGAAAACAGGTTTTTAGAGAGTGGATAAAGAAAGAATATGTCCACTGGTGGACAAGGACATAACTATAAATATACATAATATAAACTTCCGGTTGCGGCGATGTGGAGCTAAGCCGCACATTTCGGCAGCTCCCGCTAGAACGGACTTTTGGACTCTCCGGAGGACCCCCAACGGAAGTTTTTTGACCGATTCCCGTGTGGAACGGTGAGAGCAAGGTCCCCCTTCTGTCGTGTATGGAGGGGACCAGAAGTGGAGAGGCGGAAAAAGAGGCTTTGGAGCAGCGGCAGAAACGAGGGGGAAAAAACAAGATGGCGGAGGGCGGAGATCGAGCAGCATGGGGGCCGGACCAGCAGGAGTTTCCTAGGCATTGCGTGGAGGAGCTTAAAAAGGAGGTGCTGGCACCAATGCTGACGGCGATCGAGGGGCTGAAGGAGACCCAGAAGGCCCAGGAGGTAGAGCTCCGAGAGGTGAGGGACAAAACCAACAAGAACGAGGACGAGATCTTGGGCCTGGCGGTGAAGATGGAGGCGCACGAGGCGCTGCACAAGAGGTGGGCCGAGAGAATCGAGGTCCTGGAGAACAGGTCGAGGAGGAAGAATCTCTGGATTCTGGGTCCCCCTGAAGGGGTGGAGGGGGCCGATGCCGGGGCGTATGTGAGCACGATGCTCCATTCGCTGATGGGTGCGGAGGCCTCTCCGAGCCCCCTAGAGCTAGAAGGGGCTCACCGGGTCCTGGCGAGGAGACCCAAGGCCGGCGAGCCGCCAAGGGCGATAGTGGTGAGGTTCCATCGTTTCGCGGACAGAGAGAGTGTCCTGCGATGGGCCAAGAAAGAGCGGAGCAGTAGATGGGAGAATGCGGTGATCCGAGTCTACCAGGACTGGAGCGCGGAAGTGGCAAAGAGGAGAGCTGGCTTCAACCGGGCCAAGGCGGTGCTGCATAAAAAGTGGGTGAGATTCGGAATGCTGCAGCCAGCGCGATTGTGGGTCACGTATCAGGATCGACACCACTATTTTGAAACGCCAGAAGAGGCTTGGACTTTTATCCAAACGGAAAAATTGGACTCGAACTGAGGGTCTGTGGTTGTGGGGGAGATGTTGACTGTATACAGGGTTGTAAATATGGGTAAAGGATGTTTCACGGGTGGGACGATGGATGAAATGAAATGAAAATGAAACGAAAATCGCTTATTGTCACAAGTAGGCTTCAAATGAAGTTACTGTGAAAAGCCCCTAGTCGCCACCTTCCGGCGCCTGTTCGGGGAGGCTGTTACGGGAATTGAACCGTGCTGTTGGCCTGCCTTGGTCTGCTTTCAAAGCCAGCGATTTAGCCCTGTGCTAAACAGCCCCTGTTGATGGGAATGGGGGAAGAGTTTTGATGGGGAGACTGTGAGGAAAGTGGGCGCCGGTGCTGGAGAGAGGTGAGACCCGGGGATGGGGGAATTTGGATAAGGCCGCAACAGGAGCTGCGCCACAGGGGGCGGGGCTGACGCAGGAAAGCGCGGGCTTTTTCCCGCGTTAGGGGGGGACGGGACGGGGGGGGATGGAGGAGCGCAAGGAGGAGGAGGGATTTCCACACGGGGGGGGTGTCAACGGGAAGGCGGGGGAAGCCGGGGTTAGTAGGAGTCAGCTGACTTACGGAAGTATTATGCGGGGAGCAAAAGAGCTAGATTTGGATCTAGCGGCGGGGGGGGGGGGGGGGAATAGGGTTGCTGCTGCATTGGCCGAGGGGGAACTGAAAGAGGAAGAGGTGGTCGGGGTTCCCCGTCTGGGGGACTGGAGGGTGCGGGAGGCGCGGGCACGGGACTGGCCTAAAATAGGAGATGGCTAGTCGGCAGGGAGCGGGGGGGTAGCCCCCAATCCGGCTGATCACGTGGAATGTGAGGGGCCTAAATGGGCCGGTTAAGAGGGCCCGAGTATTCGCGCACTTAAAGGGACTGAAGGTAGACGTGGTCAGGAGACACATCTGAAGGTGGCAGATCAGGTCAGGTTAAGAAAGGGATGGGGGATGGGGAGGACAAGTATTCCATTCGGGGCTGGATGCGAAGAATAGAGGGGTGGCAATACTGGTGGGGAAGCGGGTGTTGTTTGAGGCCAAGAACATAGTAGCGAACAATGGAAGTCGATACGTGATGGTGAGCGGTAGGTTGCAGGGGACGTGGGTGGTATTGGTAAATGTATACGCCCCGAACTGGGACGATGCTGGATTCATGAAGCGTATGTTGGGGTGTATTCCGGACCTGGAGGTAGGAAGCTTGATAATGGGTGGGGATTTCAACACGGTGTTGGACCCAGCACTGGATCGCTCCAGATCTAGGACCGGAAAGAGGCCGGCTGCGGCCAAGGTGCTTAGGGGGTTTATGGACCAGATGGGGGGAGTAGATCTGTGGAAATTTGCCAGGCCTTTGGCCAGAGAATTTTCTTTTTTCTCTCATGTACACAAGGCCTACTCCCGGATAGATTTTTTTGTTCTGGGCAGGGGATTGATCCCGAACGTGGAGGGAACGGAGCATTCGGCCATAGCCATTTCAGACCACGCCCCGCACTGGGTGGAACTAGAGTTGGGGGAGGAGAGGGACCAACGCCCGCTGTGGCTGTTGGATGTGGGACTGGGGCAGACGAGGAAGTGTGCGGGAGGGTGCGGGGGTGTATTGAAAGGTATTTGGAGGCCAACGACAACGGGGAGGTGCAGGTGGGAGTAGGATGGGAGGCGCTGAAGGCGGTGGTCAGGGGAGAGTTAATCTCCATCAGGGCTCATAGGGAGAAGCGAGAGGGCAGGGAAAGGAAGAGGTTAGTGGGGGAGATTTTAAGAGTGGACAGGAGATATGCAGAGGCCCTTGATGAGGGACTACTCAGGGAGAGGCGAAGTCTCCAGGCGGAGTTCGCCCTGTTGACCACAGGGAAGGCAGAGGCACAGTGGAGGAAGGCACAGGGGGCGACGTATGAGTATGGGGAGAAGGCGAGCCGGATGCTGGCACATCAGCTCCGTAAGAGGATGGCAGTGAAGGAGATAGGTGGAGTCAAGGATGGAAGGGGAACTACGGTGCAGAGTGCGGTGAAAGTAAATGAGGCATTCAAGACCTTCTATGAGGAGCGGTACAGATCCCCGCCCCCAGTGGGAAAAGAGGGGATGCGACGATTCTTGGACCAACTGAGGTTCCCGAGGGTGGAGGAGCAGGAGGTGGCTGGTTTGGGGGCGCCAATTGGGTTGGAGGAGCTGATTGGAGGACTGGGGAGCATGCAGGCAGGGAAGGCCCCGGTACCGGATGGGTTCCCGGTGGAGTTCTACAGGAAGTATGTAGACCTGTTAGCCCCGTTGCTGGTGAGGACTTTCAATGAGGCAAGGGAGGGGGGGACCCTGCCCCCGACAATGTCGGAGGCGATGATCTCTTTGATCCTGAAGCGGGATAAGGACCCACTGCAATGTGGGTCGTACAGGCCGATCTCGCTCCTCAATGTAGATGCTAAGTTGCTGGCAAAAGTGCTGGCTACGAGGATCGAGGACTGTGTCCCGGGGGTGATTCACGAGGACCAGACGCGATTTGTAAAGGACAGGCAGCTAAACACCAATGTGCGGAGGCTCCTAAATGTGATTATGATGCCATCGGTGTAGGGAGAGGCGGAGATAGTGGCAGCTATGGACGTGGAGCAGGCCTTTGACCGAGCAGAGTGGGAGTATCTCTGGGAAGTGTTGTGGAGGTTTGGGTTCGGGGGAGGGTTTATTAGCTGGGTTAAGCTCCTATATAGAGCCCCGGTGGCGAGTGTGGTTATGAATCGGCGGAGGTCGGAGTACTTTCGGCTGTATCGAGGGACGAGGCGGGGTGCCCCCTGTCCTTCCTGTTGTTTGCATTAGCAATTGAACCTTTGGCCATGGCATTAAGGGAGTCCAGGAAATGGAGGGGGGTGGTCCGAGGGGGAGAGGAGCATCGGGTGTCGCTATATGCCGACGACCTGTTGCTGTATGTGGCGGATCCAGTGGAGGGGATGGTGGAGGTCATGCAGATTCAACAGGGAGTTTGGGGACGTTTTGGGCTATAAGCTTAATGTAGGGAAAAGTGAGCTCTCTGTGGTGCATCCAGGGGACCAGGGAAGAGGGATAGACAACCTACCGTTGAGGAGGGCGGAAAGGAGCTTTTGATACTTGGGGATCCAGGTAGCTAGGAGCTTGGGGGCACAAACTCAATTTGACGCGGCTGGTGGAGCAGATGGAGGAGGACTTCAAGCGATGGGACATGTTGCCACTCTCGCTAGCTGGCAGAATACAGTCGATTAAAATGGTGGTCCTCCCGAGGTTTCTTTTTGTATTCCAGTGCCTTCCAATTGTGATCACCAAGGCCTTTTTTAAGAGGGTAGGCAGGAGCATTATGGGTTTTGTGTGGGCAAGCAAGACCCCGAGGGTAAGGAGGGGGTTCCTGGAGCGTAGTAGAGATAGAGGAGGGCTGGCGTTGTCGAATCTGGGCGGCTACTACTGGGCAGCCAACGTGGCGATGATCCGCAAGTGGGTGATGGAGGGAGAGGGGGCGGCATGGAAGAGGTTGGAGATGGCGTCCTGCAAAGGAACGAGCCTGGGGGCGCTGGTGACGGCACCGCTGCCGCTCCCGCCGACAAGGTACGCCACGAGTCCGGTGGTGGCGGCAACGCTAAAGATCTGGGGGCAATGGAGACGACACAGGGGTGCGATGGGAGCCTCGGTATGGTCCCCGATCAGAGATAACCATCGGTTAGTCCCAGGAAGGATGGACGGGGGGTTTCAGAGCTGGCATCGGGCAGGGATTAGAAGAATGGGGGACCTGTTCATTGATGGGACGTTTACGAGCCTAGAGGCGCTGGAGGAGAAGTTTGGGCTACCCCGGGAAACGCGTTCAAGTACATGCAAGTGAGGGCGTTTGTGAGGCGGCAGGTGAGGGAATTTCCGCTGCTCCCGGCACAGGGGATTCAAGACAGGGTGATTTCGGGCGTATGGGTCGGAGAGGGCAAGGTGTCGGCGATATACCAGGAGGTGAAAGAAGAGGGGGAGGCTTTGGTCGAGGAGCTGAAGGGTAAATGGGAGGAGGAGCTGGGGGAGGAGATTGAAGAGGGTCTGTGGGCTGATGCCCTGAGTAGGGTTAATTCTTCTTCCTCATGTGCCAGGCTTAGCCTGATACAGTTTAAGGTTATTCAGAGAGCGCATATGACGGGGGCGAGGCTGAGTAGGTTCTTTGGGGTGGAGGACAGATGTGGGAGGTGATCAGGAAGCCCGGTGAACCATGCCCATATGTTCTGGTCGTGCCCGGCACTGGACAGGTTCTGGAGGGGAGTTGCGAGAACTATATCTAAGGTGGTGAAAGTCCAGGTCAAGCCAAGTTGGGGGCTAGCACGATTTGGAGTGGCGGACGAGCCGGGAGTGCAGGAGGCGAAAGAGGCCGGGATGGGGACATCTCTTTCGGGGGGAGGGGGAAGAAGGTTGGACGGGGAAGGGGGGTTTTCCTGGGCGCATTTGAGCAAGAAAATACATAAATGTTCCGGAAAGTTGATATGTGCACTCACCCCAAAATGGACATCAGTTTATTTTGATTGAAATTCAATCTGGAGTTGAATAGGCTGCACTCCGCTTTTGGCATCTACCTATGGCTTTGCATAGTTGTCTGTTATTCTCTTACTGACAAGTAATAATACAAAATATACACTTTGAGATACCCTCAATTACGACTCAGGAGAGAAGATTGATAATTTAAAGGCTTTAATTACCAGAGAACCAGACAGCTGCCGAGAAGTGTGCTTACTGCACGCTGCCTCCTGAACGTAACCTTATGTACAGTTCCCTGGGGGCGGAGCCGGAGGCGGAGTCCCCCAGGGTTCCAAACCCGGTCTTAAAGGGGCCTACGCATTAAAGGTACATGTGTATACAGATATCATTCATCACATATGCATTAAAGGTACATGTGTATACAGATATCATTCATCGCATATGCATTAAAGGTACATGTGTATACAGATATCATTCATCGCATATGCATTAAAGGTACATGTGCATACAGATATCATTCATCACATTCATCCCCTGTTTAAAAAAAAACGCATAGTCCATCGGGGGTGAAGTGGCATTACAAGTTCAGTCTTTTGGGTAGTCTGATTGCCCGTGTCGACCTTCTCAGCTCCGGTGGTGGTGCGGTGGATACGGTCGTCCTCGGTGGTGGTATATCCGGGTGCACGGTTGTCTGAGCCTTTGCCCGCATTGGAGCAAGGGGGGTATCCTGGGTGACTAGGGCGATTGGTGCCAGCACTGGCTGGGGGGCGCTATGGGGTGGCGCTTTTGGAGTCGACAGCCGGTGCAGGGAGAGGAGCGTACGGTTGAAGGGGGGGTATCGGTGGGCGAGCCAGCGGGTGCCAGGTCTCGCAGGGAAACGGTGTCCTGTCTGCTGTCGGGGTGCTCGACGTAGGCGTATTGAGGGTTTGCGTGTAGTAGTTGGACCCTCTCGACCAGTGGATCTGTCTTATGGCTCCTCACGTGCCTCCGGAGTGGAACTGGTCCTGGAGTCGTCAGCCAACGTGGAAGCGAGACCCCAGAGGTGGACATCCTGGGGAAGACAAACAAACGGTTGTGAGGGGTCTCGTTCGTGGCCGTACAGAGGAGCGACCTAATGGAGTGTAGGGCATCGGGTAGGACCTCCTGCCAGCGGGCGATTGGGAGACTTCTTGACCGTAGGGCTCGAAGGACAGCCTTCTAAACTGTCGTGTTCTCCCTCTCCACCTGCCCGTTTCCCCGCGGGTTATAGCTGTTCGTTTTGCTCGAGGCGATGCCCTTGTTGGACAGATATCGACGCAGCTCATCGCTCATGAACGATGTACCCTGATCGCTGTAGATATAAGCGGGGAAACCAAAGAGCGTGAAGATGCTATGCAGTGCCTTGATTATGGAGGCCGAGGTCATATCGGGGCAGGGGACGGCGAAGGGGAAGCGGGAGAATTCATCGATGACAGTGAGGAAATAGCTGTTGCGGTTGGTGGACGGGGTGGGGCCCTTTGAAGGCCACGCTTAGTCGCTCAAAGGGCCCAGAGGCCTTTACCAGGCGAGCCTTGTCTGGTCGATAGAAGTGTGGTTTGCACTCCGCACAGATCTGACAAGCCTTGGTCATGGCCTTGACCTCCTCGGTGGAGTAAGGTAGGTTGCGGGACTTGATGAAATGGACAAGCCAGGTGACCCCCGGGTGGCAGAGGTCATCGTGGATGGCCCTCAGGCGATCTTTTTGCACGTTGGCGCACGTGCCGCGGGACAGGACATCTGGGGACTCATTGAGCTTCCCCGGACGATATGTAATATCGTACGTGTAGGTGGAGAGTTCGATCCTCCACCTCAGAATTTTATCATTCTTTATTTTGCCCTGTTGTGCCTTATCGAACATAAAGGCGACCGACCTCTGGTCGGTGACGTGGGCGAACCTCCTACCGGCTAGGTAATGCCTCCAGTGCCGCACGGCCTCCACTATGGCTTGTGCCTCCTTCTCGACTGCAGAGTGTTGAATTTCCGAGGCGGTGAGGGTTCGGGAGAAGAACGCTACTGGTCTGCCCGCCTGGTTGAGGGTAGCAGCCAGGTCGACGTCTGATGCGTCGCTTTCTACCTGGAAGGGAATGGTTTTGTCCACCGCATGCATGGCGGCCTTGATGATATTGGCCTTGATACGACTGAAGGCCGACTGAGCCTCAGCCGTCAGGGGAAAAACCGTGGTCTTAATGAGTGGACGGGCTTTGTCCGCATATCTGGGGACCCACTGGGCATAATAGGAAAAGAGCCCCAGGCACCGTTTGAGTGCCTTGAGGCTACGGGGGAGGGGAAGTTCCTTAAGTGGGTGCATGCGTCGGGGTCTGGGCCTAGGACCCCGTTTTCCACGACGTAGCCGAGGATGGCTAGCTGTGTTGTGTGGAACACGCATTTCTCTTTATTGTATGTCAGATTGAGGGCCCGGGCGGTCTGGAGGAACTTCCTCAGGTTTTCGTCATGGTCCTGCAGGTCATGGCCGCAGATGGTGACGTCCAAGTACGGGTATGTAGCCTGTAAGCCGTACTGGTCCACCATTTGATCCATTGCCCTTTGGAAAACGGACACTCTGTTTGTGACACCGAAAGGGACCCTGAGGAAGTGGAAGAGCCGACCGGCTGCTTCGAAGGCTGTATAGGGGCGGTCCTCTGGGCGGATAGGGAGTTGATGATAGGCAGATTTTAGGTCGACTGTGGAGAACACTCGATACTGGGCGATTTGGTTCACCATTTCTGCGAAGCGGGGAAGTGGGTACGCATCGAGTTGCGTAAAGCGGTTTATGGTCCACCACCATACGTTGTTTTTCTCCGGAGCGGACTACCAGTACTTGTGCCCTCCAAGGGCTGTTGCTAGCCTCTATGACCCCTTCTTTTAGTAGCTGCTGAACCTCTGACTTGATGAAAGTCATGTCCTGGGCACTGTACCGCCGACTCCTAGTGGCGACGGGCTTACAGAGGTTCGCAAAGAGGGGGGTGGTGCAACTTTGAGTGTCGCCAGGCTACATACCGTGAGCGAGGGCAGGGGTCCGCCGAACTTCAGTGTCAGGCTTCGGTGGCTGCACTGAAGGTCCAGACTGAGCAGCAGGGGGGCGCAGAGGTGAGGGAGGACATAAAGTTTAAAACAGGCGTATTTGGCGCCTTGAATAGCGAGGTTCGCGACACAATACCCCGTGATTTGGACCGAATGAGACCCAGAT
Organism: Scyliorhinus torazame; assembly: GCF_047496885.1. Lineage (NCBI taxonomy): Eukaryota > Metazoa > Chordata > Chondrichthyes > Carcharhiniformes > Scyliorhinidae > Scyliorhinus > Scyliorhinus torazame. The sequence goes on from NC_092718.1 coordinate 36,549,137, forward strand.
ATGAGGGTGATAGTTTGGGGGGCGGGATAGGTGCGCAGGGAGCAGCGTCTTACCGTGTCTGGATGGATAAAACTCTCCGTGCTCCCGGAGTGAAAAAGGCAGGGGGTGTCGCGGCCGTTGATTTGAACCGGCATCATTGAGTTTCGCAGGTGCTTCGGCCGAGATTGATCGAGCGTGATCGCTCCTAATTGCGGGCAGTCAGAGTCCTCTGTTGAATCGGACTCTCAAAATGGCCGCCGCCGTCGGTCGCACGTTTTGGGTTTTGAAGATGGCCACCGCCAAGATGGCCGCACCCATGACTCGCATGAGGCCGATGACGCGTCGGCAGTAGGTGTGTCCAGCCGCTGTGCGGCCGCGTTGCGGGGCCTGTGGTCCCGGGAGTTCGATTTCTGGGCCCATGAGACTTTTGTTTCTGGCCTTTGGGCCCAGCCAGGCAGACCTTCGTGAAGTGCCCCTTCTTTCCGCATTCGTTGCAGATAGCGGAGCGGGCCGGGCAACGCTGGCGTGAGTGCTAGCCTTGCCCACAGAAATAGCATGGGCGGCCCCCGGTGTGAGCAGGTCGCCGCGCAGCGCAGGCCTGTAGCGTGGCCGAGTCTGGAGGGGATCGAGAGGGGTTTGCAAGGTCCGCGGAGTATGTGCGGAGATTATGGTGGGCCGCTTCCAGGGAAGAGGCGAGTGTTACCGTGCCTTGGAGGTCCTTCGCTCCGTCTTCTAGGAGCCGCTGCCGGATGTACGTGGATCGGATACCGGACACGAAAGCATCACGAATATGTAAGTTCATGTGGACTTCTGCCATTACCTCTTTATGGTCGCAGTTCCTGGCGAGCGCGGTGAGTCTCTCCAAGTATTCATCTAGCATTTCCCCGGAGCACTGGCGGCAGGTCGAGAGCAAATGTCTGGCGTGTACCTCGTTTATCGGCTTTACGAAACGCTTCCGTAGGATTTCGACCGCTGTTTCGTACGTCGTAGCTTTCTCGATCACTGAGGATAGTCGGTGGCCCACCCGGGCATGTAGTAAGCTCAGCTTGCGAGGTCCGTCAACTTCAGTCTCTGAGGAATTCAGATAGGCCTCAAAGCCCCGGAGCCAGTATTTAAAAATTTCAGTGGCCTCTGGCGATCGAGCGTCCAAATTGAGCTTCTCCGGCTTTAGACCGCTGTCCATCTTGATGTAGTCTGGTAATTAAATTGAGATACCCTCAGTTACGACTCAGGAGAGACGATTGATAATTTAAAGGTTTTAATTACCAGAGAACCAGACAGCTGCCGAGAAGTGTGCTCACTGCACGCTGCCTACTGAACGTAACCTTATATACAGTTCCCTGGGGGCGGAGCCGGAGGCGGAGTCCCCCAGGCTTCCAAACCCGGTCTTAAAGGGGCCTACGCATTAAAGGTACATGTGTATACAGATATCATTCATCACACACTTTATATTCTGGCATTTCAAGGCAAATGGAAAGATGTTATGTGAACATGTGTGTTGTGACATTTAGTGGCAGCATACCACATTACATCAGCTTTATTTTTTTACTCAGTATTTCCTTCTCTTCAGTTCTAAATACAACTGTCTAATAGGTTGATTAGTGATCTGCTGCTAGGTCCAGCTCACAGCTCTCTTTAAAGTTGTTGCCAAAGAAATTAAGGTTGGCTCAACTGATCTGCCTTTCTTGTCTGTAGCATCTTGCCTTTGCTTGGTGGCTACCTTTTATAATCGCCTAGAGATTTAGATCACATTATGTGGAAATAATACAAGAGGACTACCAGTTAATTGCACTTTTCCTATTATTAAAAACTAGTGGAGGTGGGGATTTAGGGTGGCACAGCTGTGAGACCCAAGAGAGGGGACGATAGGGTGTTGGAGACGTTAGAGGGGAGTGGATGTAGGCATCTTGTGGAATGTTTTCCCAATGGGAACAAGGGATCCCCCTCAGATTCCTGTCTGGCAGGAGCCTACACAGCGAAAGCCGCCAAGCTATTTTCCTTTCTACTGCTCTGTTCCTGCCCTGTCACCCTTTATCTATTGTACATTGAGAACCCTACAATTCAAACATAAAGCCGTCATGTAAATCAGAAGTTACAATGAGAATGCTAGAAAGTATCAAATGGAAACAATCATGTGATTACTACCAGCTAGTGAGATTGCTGTAAAGAATCATGAACATTTGAGGGCCATATGGTCACAATTATATGTGAGGGTGGGAGAAGTAATTTCAGGAATTGGAAATATCACATAATTACTATTGAGAATTGCACAACAGGAAAACACCAAATTACCCAAATTATGGTACTTTAATAAATGGAAAAATATTTTCTTAGTCTCAATCTACCTAAAATTAAAACCAATTTATTTCCTGATGTGGCAATGATGCTTTACATAACAATGATTACATTTTACAATTAAAAATATTTTACCTAACTACATATTTTAGTTTGTGACATTTATCATTTTTTTATATAGAATAATTGGCCAGCATTACCCCGTGATGAAGATGAGTTTCAACAGAGTATTCAGCCTGATATATTTAGTTCATATGAATCAACTGTACAATACATTCGTGAACATGTACCTTTTGAGATGGAGGTTCTTGACAACATTGGACAAAGAATTGATCTGTTTGTATCCCGATTGGAAAAATATTCCTCAAAGATCCTGTTGGATGAACCCAGTGAATCTAAGGACCCTCGTTTCTACGTACGAACATATGGTAATTCTTTGTGCTTACTTCAGTATTGATTTTGCACCGACTGCATCTTGAAAAACCAAAAAAGTGCTGGAAATACTTAGCAGCTCATGTAGCATCTGTAGAAGGAGGAAACACAGTTAAGAGGCAGATTTTTCAAGGGCTGAGGGGTAGGAGCCGAGGCAGGGAAGCCCAGAATTTCACACCGCCAGTCAGCATGCTGGTTTGCTGGCACCATCACACCCCCAAATTATTTTTGAGAAGACTGGGTAGAACATAATGGAAACAGAGAAACCCCTGTTAGGATGAAGTGCTGCCCTGTCCTGTCTCCTGCCTGTCGGCTGCCTCCTCTCATTGGCTGTATTTCTGCCACAGTGTGGAGCCAAATTAGTTGGGTGGCAAGCATGCTCCTTGGCCATGAATTAGCCACCTCACCAAAGGTTGTGGTGGGTGTGTCATAACCATGCGTTTTGGAGTTGGGATCCAGAAGTGATCGTGACATCAGGGTCCTAACCCTAAATGGAAAATAAGCCCAATGTTTCAGGTCGATGACCTTACATCCGGAACGTAATACTTCCGCACGGAAGGTAGTTGGAGGTAATGATTTTGCCTCAGATAGTCTGATTGTCTGCGAACCATACATTTAAAAAACTAGTGACAGATTTCACCAAACCGTGGTACACAGGTTGTGCATGGCCCAAGATAGAACTGATTAAACTTTGATGAAGGTGCAGACCTGGATTGGGAGTCTGGGATTTTTTTAAAGGATCCGTTAACATTGAGGGATAGGGCAAATTAACTTTTTTCTGAAAATGTTGTGAGTTGCTTCATATAGAATGCTGTTAAAGAAGTATTTGTAAGGGCTAGAAGGCTGGGAACAGATGAAGCCTGTGAGGAAGGAACTTAAACAAGGAGTCAGGAGGGCTAAAAGGGGTCATGAAAAGTCATTGGCAAACAGGATTAAGGAAAATCCCAAGGCTTTTTATACATATATAAAGAGCAAGAGGGTAGCCAGGGAAAGGGTTGACCCACTCAAGGACAGGGGAGGGAATCTATGCTTGGAGCCAGAGGAAATGGGCGAGGTACTAAACAAGTACTTTGCATCAATATTCACCAAAGAGAAGGACTTGGTGGATGATGAGTCTGGGGAAGGATGTGTAGATAATCTGGGTCACATTGAAATCAAAACGGAGGAGGTGAGGGTGGCACAGTGGTGCAGTGGTTAGCACTGCTGTCTCATGGCGCCAAGGACCCGGGTTCGATCCCGCCCCGGGTCACTGTCCGTGTGGAGTTTGCTCATTCTCCCCGTGTCCGCTTGGGTCTCATCACAACAACCCAAAGATGTGCTGGGTAGGTGGGCTGGCCATGCTAAAATTGTCCCTAAATTTGAAAAAAAAAAGAAAGAAAAAGGGGACAGTTTTGGGTGCCCTGAAAAACATTCAGGGAGATAGGTTCCCAGGGCCTGATGGGATCTACCCTAGAATACTGAAGGAGGCAAGGGAGGAAATCGCTGTGGCCTTGACAGGAAACTTTGTATCCTCACTGGCAACAAGGTGCAGGTGAGGTCTCAGAAGATTGGAGGAAAGCTAATGTTGTTCCTTTGTTTAAGAAGGGTAGCAAGGATAATCCAGGAAATTATAGGCTGGTGTGCTTTACATCAGTGGTAGGGAAATTATTGGAAAGGATCATTTGAGACAGGATTTACTCTCATTTGGAAGCAAGTGGAGATATTATCAAGAGGCAGCATGATTTTTTGAAGGGGAGGTTGCGTCTCACTGACTTGATCGAGTTTTTCGAAGATTGACAAAGATTCTAGATTTTGTTGATGGTCTCTGCTGTGGGAGAATTTTCCCCAACTTTCAAAATGTAGGCAGAGTTTTCAGAACAGGTTGTTGGATGTAGATCGGCCTGAAACCTCCCCAATCCGATGAAAGCTCTCAATAGGAAGATTTCTTTTTTCAGTTTTATAGTTACAAAGCATCAACCAGGTGGGGAAAAGCCTCAAGCCTACAAGCGTAATTGTAATAATGTTCAGTTAGCACAACATGTTGGAAGTATGCTCTCTACCGAGTATCCTCTTAACTTGTATTGAATCCTGAATGTGGTAGAGCATCCCAAGGTGCTTCACAGGGGCATGAGTTTAAAAAGTGAGAAACTGAGCCAAAGAAGGCGAGATTACAGCAGGGGATCCACAACAGTGGTAGGTTTTAGAACAAAAGTGTGATGGAGGGCTTGAGGGAAGGAATTCTATAGAGTGGGACATGGAGATGGCTGAAGATTAGGCCACTTACTGTGGACCAAAGGAAATGTTCACAAGCTGAGGTCAGAGGATTTGGCATCAGATAATAGTCAGACCAAAAGACACAGTCAGTGTTAATGGAGCAAAATTTGTAGCAGGTGGACAAAGACAATGTGCAGCGGATTTCTGGTGACGACATGTAGGAGAAGGTTGGACTTTGGGTAGCTCCCGCTAGAGTCCGAGGTTTTTGGTTCTTTCCATCCGTTCTTTGGGGGAAAAATCTTCAGAAAACTTGTCCCGGGGAGACTTAGTTGGCAAAGATTGTCTGAGAGCCAGTGAAAGAATATTGGGAAGAAGGGTTTGAATGCCAGTCTGCTGGCAGGGTTGAACAGAACGATAGATGCATTGGCAGGGAAGATGGTGGAGGCAAGCTCACTAGGTGGGGCTGCCTATATAACGGTAGAGACACCAGTGGAGGTGATGGCGGTGGAATTTGGACCACAGTTCAGAAAGCATTTTGAGAGGCATGTGATGGAGATGCTGGAATCATTTAAGCAGTTGGTGGAAGGTCTGCTGGCCCCGATCAGAGAGGCATTGATGAACATTGGAGGCGGTGCAGGAGCAGAGTGAGGTGTTGAAGGTGGTGGAGGAAGCACTGTTGAGGCACAGTGACCAACTCGCCTTGTTGGATGTTGAAGTGGCCAAGGTGGAGGACAGAAATAAGGGCTCGAGACCCAAGATGGGGGACACTGAGAATAGATTGCGGCGGCAGAATTAGAGAATTTTGGTGGTACCCGAGGGAGTGGAGGGCCCAAGGCCGACAGAGTTTACTGCGCCGATGTTGAGGAAACTGATCCCCAATAGGTATCAGCCAAAGGAGAAGGTGCTGAGGTGGGCCAAGCAGACACGAGAAGTGACGAGAGAAGGCACCGGCATTCGGATTTACCAGGATCTTGCGGTGGACCTGGCGAAGAGGCGGGCAGCCTTTAACAGGGAAAAGGCGGCATTGTACAAGAGTGGAGTTTGCTTTGGAGAGGTCTCCCTGGCGAAATTGAAGGTTATGCACAACTCGATGCACCATTTCATTGAGACGGTGGAGGAGGCAGAGGCATTTGTAAAGGCAAAATGACTGGGGCTGGATTACGTATGGTGGAAGCGAGACTTTGGGCTGGATTCTCCGCCCCACCACGCCATATTTCTGCCTCGACCCGCCGGCAGGATTCTCCGTTACGCCGGCCGGTCAATGGGGTTTCCCATTGTGGGGCAGCCCCACGCCATCGGGAAACCCCCGGGCAGTGGCAAAAAAGAGAATCCCGCTGGCGGAGAATTGCTGTTGGGTCGTTGGGGTTGGTTGATAAAGTTGTATTTCCTGTTTGTTCTGTTAGTCTAGGTGTTTTGATAACCTTTTCCTGATTATGGGTACTTGATGGGGATAGATTGGTGGGGTGTTTTCGTGGCGGCAGGGTGGTTGGGTGGAGTGGAGATGTTTTGATTTCTTTTTGAGTGAGGGGAGGGGGATTCTGGTGGAGTAGCAAGCTGCAGTTCGCTAGTGAATGGGAGTGAGTGGGCGTGGGGCTGTGGCTCGCGGAACCTGTTTAGTCAGGTTTGGCATGCATAGGAGGTGTGAATGGTGGGGGTGGGGATTGGGGAGAATGAGGGGGTTTCAAGAGGAAGTGGATGGGAGGCCTCTGAGAAGAGGGGGAGGGAGCAGTGGGTTGACGCTGATGGGGTGAGGGATGGGTGAGGTACAGGGTCACCTTGTGTGGGCTTCGGGTGGGAATGGGAACTTCCCCGGAGGGGTGATGGCTGAGAGCAGGAGGGGGTGTGAGAGAGTTCCGCCCCCCCCAATCAAATGGTGACATGGAATGTCCAAGGGTTGGGAGGCCCGGTGACACGGTCAAGAGTTTTTACGTGTTTAAAGAATCTGAGGGCGAGGTAGTGCTGTTGCAGGAGACCCACCTGCGAGTGAAGGACCAGGTAAGACTTTGAAAGGTTGGGTGAGTCAAGTGTTCCACACGGCATTTGATAATAGGGCCTGGGGGCGTGGCAGTCTTGATTAATAAGAGAATTCATTTTCAGATGGAGACGGTGGAGGCAGACCAGGGGGGATGGTATGCTATGGTTAAAGGGCTGTGACAACGGATGAACGGACATCGCGCGCCAATCGCCAGGCAGGAATGTTCCCTTCCAGTTGGGGAACACTTCAGCAGTCAAGGGCATTCAGCCTCTGATCTCCGGGTAAGCGTTCTCCAAGGCGGTCTTCAGGACGCGCGACAACGCAGAATCGCCGAACAGAAACTCATAGCCAAATTCCGCAGTACGGCCTCAGACGGAACCTTGGATTCATGTCACATTACATTCACCCCCCACCATCTGGCCTGGGCTTGCGAAATCCTACCGACTGGGGCTTTTCACAGTAACTTCATTAAAGCCTACTTGTGACAATAAGCAATTATAATATAATAATAATAACTGTCCTGGCTTGAGACAATTCACACCTCTTTAATCTGGGATTACCCTTCTCTCTGGATCTGTAAAGACTTAATTACCTGCAAATGCTCGCATTCAAAGAATTGTCTTACATCTTTGACATTGTCTATACATATGTTTCTGGAATCTACCTCTTCATTCACCTGAGGAAGGAACAGTGCTCCGAAAGCTAGTGATTTGAAACAAATGTCATGTGAGAGTACCTTTAAGAAATGGGTGTTTATAAATGGGTGTGTATATAAATATCTGTAGTGAGAGTACCTTTAAGAAATGGGTGTTTATTACTGCAGTGATGTCAGAGAGTGGGTGGAGCTGGGCTGTCTGTCAGCTTTTTACTTTTGTTTTAGGCTGTTTGCTGCAGGGTATGTTTTAGTTTCGTTTTCAGTGTTGGATCTGAAGCCAGACAAAGCAGATGTACTGCTGTTCTCTCTGCCATGAAAAGACTATCTCTTGATCATTTGGTGAATTCAGAATTATAAATGTTCTCAGTAGTGAATGTAAACCTAATGTGCTTCTGTTAAAAGGTGTTTCTTTTGTCTTCTGGATGTTGTTTGGGAAGTTATTAAGGATTACTTAGTGTTGTATTCTTTGGGGGTTGTATTTGAATTGATGGTTGCTAAGATGTTCACTGTATGTTTTAAAAAGGTTAACTTGAGTTCATAGAATAAACATTGTTTTGCTTTAAAAAATACTTGTCCATTTCTGCTGTACCACACCTATAGAGTGGGCCGTGTGCTCCCCATACCACAATCTATTAAAAGTTGTGGGTCAGGTGAACTCCATGATACACATTGGGGCTCTCTAAACCCTGGCCCAGAACACAAACCTGTTGGACTTTAACCTGGTGTTGCAAGACTTCTTACTATGGTTAAAGGGGTGTTGGAGGGTAAATCAATGGTTTTGGTGAGCAATTATGCACCGAACTGGGATGACGTAGATTTTATGAAGAGGATGCTGGCGGCAATCCCGAGCATGGACATGCATCAGCTGATCTTGGGGTGGGGACCTGAATATGGTCTTGAACCCAAAATTCGTGGGGGGTGGAGGGGGGGGGGGGCGGTGGGGAGGAGATGGTGGGAATGGGGAGGTCGTTGTTGCAGGGATTGAAGAAAGCAGAGTATTCAGCGATTGTGATTTCTGACCATGCTCCACACCTGGTAGACGTTGTGCTGGAGAGGGGGCCAGCCCAATGACCAACGTGGAGAAGGGTTTAACAAGAATGGGGAAGTGTTCCGCTCGGTATTATGGGAGGCTCTGAAAGTGGTGGTGAGGGGGGAAGCGATGGCGTAAAAGGCGCAGATGGATAGGAGCAAGGGAGGAATGTGAGTGGTTTGTGAATGAGATATTGGATGGGAAGCATTTGAAGGATCCTACTCCAAAGTTTTTGGTCAGTAGCTGTTGCAGACACAATTTCATCTGGTGTCCATGGATAAGGCGGTATGGCAGTTGAGATGGATGCAGGGAGCAGTGTATGATTAGATTGGATTGGATTTGTTTATTGTCACGTGTACCGAGGTACAGTGAAAAGTATTTTTCTGCAAGCAGCTCAACAGATCATTAAGTACATGAGAAGAAAAGTGAATAAAAGAAAATACATAGTAGGGCAAAACAACATATACAATGTAACTACATAAGCACTGGCATCGGATGAAGCATACAGGGTGTAGTGTTAATGAGGTCAGTCCTGCGTGGAAGAGGTTAGAGATGGCGTCCTGTGTGTGCACGAGCCTGAGGGCGCTGGCGACGGCACCGCTGCCGCTATCGCCGACAAGGTACACCACGAGTCCGGTGGTGGCGGCGACGTTGAAGATCTGGGGGCAGTGGAGACGACACAAGGGCGAGGTGGGAGCCTCGGTTTGGTCCCCGATTCGGGAGAACCATCGGTTCATCCCGGGAAGGATGGATGGGGGATTTCGGAGCTGGCATCGGGCAGGGATTAGAAGAATGGGGGATCTGTTTATAGATGGGACGTTTGCGAGCCTGGGGGCGCTGGAGGAGAAGTTTGGGTTACTCCCGGGAAATGCTTTCAGGTATATGCAAGTGAGGGCGTTTGTGAGGCGGCAGGTGAGGGAATTCCCACTGCCCCCGGCACAGGGGACTCAGGACAGGGTGATTTTGGGTGTATGGGTTGGAGGAAGCAGGGTTTCGGCAATCTACCAGGAGCTGAAAGAAGAGGAGGAGGCCTCGGTAGAGGAGTTAAAGGGCAAGTGGGAGGAGGAGCTTGGGGAGGAGATAGATGAGGGTCTGTGGGCTGATGCCCTGAGTAGGGTTAATTCTTCCTCCTCTTGAGCCAGGTTCAGCCTAATACAATTCAAGGTTATTCACAGAGCGCATATGACAGGGGCGAAGTTGAGTAGGTTCTTTGGGATGAAGGACAGATGTGGGAGGTGCGCGGGAGGCCCGGCAAATCACGTCCACATGTTCTGGTCGTGCCCGGCATTGGATGGGTTTTGGAGGGGTTTCGCGAGGACTATGTCCAAGGTGGTGAAAGTCCAGGTCAAGCCGAGTTGGGGGTTGGCACTATTTGGGGTAACGGATGAGCCGGGAGTGCAGGAGGCGAAAGAGGCCGGTATCCTGGCCTTTGCGTCCCTGGTAGCCCGGCGGAGGATCTTGCTATTATGGAAGGATGCGAAGCCCCCCAGTGTGGAAGCCTGGATAAATGACATGGCAGGGTTCATTAAGCTGGAGAGGATAAAGTTTGCCTTATGAGGGTCTGTGCAGGGGTTCTTCAGGCGTGGCAACCGTTCCTAGACTATTTCGCGGAGCGTTAGGAGGAGGTCAGCAGCAGCAGCAACCCAAAGGTGGGGGGAGGGGGGGGGTTCTTTCGGGGGGGAATCCGGGTGGGTGGGGGGGGGGGGCTTCCCTACGGGCATCTTTGAATGTCATATGGGGGGGTTACTGTATACGGGGAAACCCAATGTAAAAGTTTTGTATAATTTTTGACTGTTGTGTTTGCGTTTCTTACTTTTTGTCATGGGGGGGGCGGTTTGTTAAAAGTTTTGTTGGAAAATTTGAATAAACACATTTGAAAAAAAAAAAATGAGGTCAGTCCATAAGACGGTCATTTAGGAGTCTGGTGACAGCGGGGAAGAAGCTGTTTCTGAGTCTGTTCATGCGTGTTCTCAGACTTCTGTATCTCCTGCCCGATGAAAGAAGTTGGAAGAGTGAGTAAGCCGGGTGGGAGGGATCTTTGATTATGCTGCCCGCTTTCCCCAGGCAGCGGGAGGTGTAGCTGGAGTCAATGGATGGGAGGCAGGTTTGTGTGATGGACTGGGCGGTGTTCACGTCTCTCTGAAGTTTCTTGCGATCCTGGGCCGAGCAGTTGCCATACCAGGCTGTGATGCAGCCTGATAGGATGCTTTCTATGGCGCATCTGTAAAAGTTGGTACGGGTTAATGTGGACATGCCGAATTTCCTTAGTTTCCTGAGGAACTATAGGCACTGTTGTGCTTTCTTGGTGGTAGCGTCGACGTGGGTGGACCAGGACAGATTTTTGGAGATGTGCACCCCTAGGAATTTGAAACTGCTAACCATCTCCACCTCGGCCCCGTTGATGCTGACAGGGGTGTGTACAGTACTTTGCTTCCTGAAGTCAATGACCAACTCTTTAGTTTTGCTGACATTGAGGGAGAGATTGTTGTCGCTACACCACTCCACTAGGTTCTCTATCTCCCGCCTGTATTCTGACTCGTCGTTATTCGAGATCCGGCCCACAATGGTCATATTGTCAGCAAACTTGTAGATGGAGTTGGAACCAAATTTTGCCACGCAGTCGTGTGTGTACTGGGAGTAGAGTAGGGGGCTAAATACGCAGCCTTGCGGGGCCCCGGAGAAGGCCAGCCGTCTGGTGGTGAGCAGCTGAGGCTGCAGGGGCTTCATGGGAAGTTATCCCGGTTCGAGAGGGAAGGCGTGGGGTGGGGTGGGGGGGGGGGGGGGGGGGGGCCGGAGAAGTTGAATCAAGTGTTTGAAGCATTTTATAAGACGTTGTATACCTAGAAGCCGGAGGATGATTTGGACATAGCATAGTTTTTGGAGGAGTTGGAGTGTCCCAGGGTGGAGGAGGAAGATCGCAAAGAGTAGGAGAAGGAATTGGGATGGAGGAGGTTAGGAAGGCGATAGGGAGTATGCAGTCAGGGAAGGCTGCAAAATGTATGAAAGGTTTGCAGACCGATTGGTGCCGTTGCTGGTGGAGGCGTTTGAAGACTCGGTGGCCTGGGGGTCGCTCCCAGAGGCAGACTTTTGTTGAAAAAGGACAGGGTCCCAGTGGAGTGTGGGTCATATTGGCCAATCTCTTTTTTTTTTTTAAATCTTTTTATTGGCATTTCTCATATCTATAACCAATTGTATATATACATCACAATTTTCTTACCTGCACTAATTTACTTTATTGTACAGAGAGGTTTATTTTGTCCTCCGTTTAGCTGACCCTGTATACATTTCGCTGCCCTCTGGATTGGTCTATAGTTCCTCCCCTTCTCCGTTGTCCCTCTCCCCACCTCCCCCGGCTTGAGCTGTGTTTTGCTTTTATTTTCAGGGAAAGTGGGGGCTACCCCCCTCCCTCCTCTTCTCTTATGGTTTTCCCACCTTCATTTTGTCCTCCTTGGGTTGCGCAGTCCTTTGGTTCCTCATCTATCTTGGTTTCTTATTTTTAACTTTCTCCTCGTTGCTGGCCTCAAATAGGTTTTGAACCAGGCCGACAAACTGCCCCCAAGTATTCAGGAAGCCTTCCTCCGACCCTCAGATGGCATATTTAATCTCCAGGTGGAGAAATTCCGAAAGGTCAGCGAGCCAGTCTGCATCTGTGGGTGGTGCTGCCGATTGCCAGCCAAGCAGGATTCTCCGGAATGCGATTAGGGAAGTGAAAGCAAGGACGTTAGCCCCTTCCCCATGTGTAGTTCTGGCTGCTCCGATACCCTAAAGATTGCCACTATCGGGCATGGCTTCACCCTCATCCCCACAACCTTGGACATTGCCTCGGAGAAGGCTGTCCAGAACCCAGCAAGCTTGGGACAAGCCCAGAACTTGTGGGTGTGGTTTGCCAGGCCCCTCTGGCACTGCTCACATTTATCCTTCATCTCCAGGAAGAACCTGCTCATTTGGGTTCTGGTCAGGTGAGCTCTGTGCACCACTTTGAGCTGCATTAGGCTTTACCTTATGCAGGAGGAGGTGGAGTTAGCCCTGCTCAGTGCTTCGCTCCAGAGTCCCCACCCTACCTCTGTCCCCAGTTCGTCCTCCCATTTGTGTCTCGTCTCATCCAGTGGTGTTCGGGCTCTGTCCAGTAGCTGTCTGTATATTTTCCCACATAGCCCCCACTTCTCGCTGCTTGTGCCTATCAGGTCCTCCAGTAGTGTGGTTGCTGGAGCCCCGGGGGCCCTTACTGTCTCTTTGCGGAGGAAGTGTTTTATTTGAGTGAGAACAAACCAAGTTTATTCAACCTCTCCTCATAGCTAATGCCCTCCATACCAGGCAACGTCCTGGTAAATCTCTTCTGCACCCTCTCTAAAGCCTCCACATCCTTCTGGTAGTGTGGCGACCAGAATTGAACGCTATACTCCAAGTGTGGCCTAACTAAGGTTCTATACAGCTGCAACATGACTTGCCAATTTTTATACTCAATGCCCCGGCCAATGAAGGCAAGCATGCCGTAAGCCTTCTTGACTACCTTCTCCACCTGTGTTGCCCCTTTCAGTGACCTGTGGACCTGTACACCAAGACCTCTCTGACTGTCAATACTCTTGAGGGTTCTACCATTCACTGTATATTCCCTACCTGTATTAGACCTTCCAAAATGCATCACCTCACATTTGCCCGAATTAAACTCCATCTGCCATCTCGCTGCTCAAGTCTCCAAATCTAAATCCTGCTGTATCCTCTGACAGTCCTCATCGCTATCCACAATTCCACCAACCTTTGTGTCGTCCGCAAACTTACTAATCAGACCAGTTACATTTTCCTCCAAATCATTTATGTACACTACGAACAGCAAAGGTCCTAGCACTGATCCCTGATCCCTGCAGAACACCACTAGTCACAGCCCTCCAATCAGAAAAGCACCCTTCCATTGCTACTCTCTGCCTTCTATGACCTAGCCAGTTCTGTATCCATCTTGCCAGCTCACCTCTGACCCCGTGTGACTTCACCTTTTGTACCAATCTGCCATGAGGGACCTTGTCAAAGACCTTACTGAAGCCCAAAAAGACAACATCCACTGCCCTACCTGCATCAGTCGTCTTTGTGACCTCCTCGAAAAACCCTATCATGTTGGTGAGACACGACCTCCCCTTCACAAAACTGTGCTGCCTCTCGCTAATACGACCCCTTGCTTCCAAATGGGAGTAGATCCTGTCTCGAAGAATTTTCTCCAGTAATTTCCCTACCACTGATGTAAGGCTCACCGGCCTGTAGTTCCCTGGATTATCCTTGCTACCCTTCTTAAACAAAGGAACAACATTGGCTATTGTCCAGTCCTCCAAGACATCACCTGAAGACAGTGAGGATCCAAAGATTCTGTCAAGGCCTCAGCAATTTCCTCTCTTGCCCCCTTCAATATTCTCAGGCCCTGGGGACTTATCCACCTTAATATTTTTCAAGACGCCCAACACCTCGTCTTTTTGGATTTCAATGTGACCCAGGCTATCTACACACCCTTCGCCAGACTCAACATCCACCAATTCCTTCTCTTTGGTGAATACTGTTGCAAAGTATTCATTTAGTACCTCGCCCGTTTCCTCTGGCTCCACACATAGATTCCCTCCCCTGTCCTCCAGTGGGCCAACCCTTTCCCTGGCTACTCTCTTGTTTTCTATGTATGTGTAAAAAGCCTTGGGATTTTTCTTAACCCTATTTGCCAATTACTTTTTGTGACCCATTTTAGCTCTCCTGACTCCTTGCTTAAGTTCCTTCCTACTTTCCTTATATTCCACACAGGCTTCATCTGTTCCCAGCCTTCTAGTCCTGACAAATACCTCCTTTTTCTTTTTGACGAGGCCTACAATATCCCTCGTTATCCAAGGATCGCGAAATTTGCCATATTTATCCTCCTTCCTCACAGGAACATGCCGGTCCAGAATTCCTTTTAACTGACATTTGAAAGCTTCCCACATGTCAGATGTTGATTTACCCTCAAACATCTGCCCCCAATCTATGTTCTTCAGTTCCCGCCTGATATTATAATTAGCCTTCCCCCAATTTAGCACATTCACCCGAGGACCACTCTTATCCTTGTCCACCGGCACTTTAAAACTTGCTGAATTGTGGTCACTGTTCCCGAAATGCTCCCCTACTGAAACTTCTACCACCTGGCCGGGCTCATTCCCCAATACCAGGTCCAGTACAGCCCCTTCCCTGGTTGGACTATCTACATATTGTTTTAAGAAGCCCTCCTGGATGCTCCTTACAAACTCTGCTCCGTCCAAGCCCCCAGCACAAAGTGAGTCCCAGTCAATATTGGGGAAGTTAAAGTCTCCCATCACAACAACCCTGTTGCTTTTACTCCTTTCCAAAATCTGTCTACGTATCTGCTCCTCTATCTCCCGCTGGCTGTTGGGTGGCCTGTGGTAAACCCCCAACACTGACTGCACCCTTCTTATTCCTGATCTCTACCCATACATCCTCGCTGCCCTCTGAGGTGTCCTCCCGCAGTACAGCTGTGATATTCTCCCTAACCAGTAGCGCAACTCCTCCGCCCCTTTTATCTCCCCCTCTACCCCGCCTGAAACATCTAAATTCTGGAATGTTTAGCTGCCAATCCTGTCCTTCCCTCAACCAGGTCTCTGTAATGGCAACAACATCATAGTTCCAAGTACTAATCCAAGCTCTAAGTTCATCTGCCTTACCTGTTATACTTCTTGTATTGAAACACATGCACTTCAGGCCACCAGTCCTGCTGTTTTCAGCAACATCTCCCTGTCTGCTCTTCCTCAGAGCCATAGTGGCCCTATTTCCGAGTTCTCCCTCAATTTTTTCACCTTCTAACTTATTGCTCCGGTGCCCTGTCTTGTTCCTCTCTGTAGTTGGAAGTATTCGGAGCTGGTGGTGTTAGTTCGGACACTCGCTTTGGGAGCGTTGTACAGAAGCCTCAACTAGGCGGTGAATCCCCCTCCTAGCCGAAACCGTTCCAGTACCTCGAGGAGGTACTTCCATTCGTCTCTGTCGAAGGTCCTTTCTGCGTCCAGGGAGACGATAACCTCTGGTGTTTTCTCCCCAGGAGGGGGTCATTATTAAGTTCAGCAGCCACCTGATGTTCGCTGTGAGCTGCCTACTCTTGATAAAGCCGATTTGGTCCTCTGGAACCACCTTTGGTACGCAGCCCTCCAGCCTTTTGGCCAGGACCTTTGCCAGTATTTTCGTGTCCACATTCTTTCAGTGAAATGGGTCTGTGTGATCCACATTCCGTCAAGTCTTTATCTTTTTTGGGTATCAGTGAAATTGTGACCTTTGCTAGCATGGGGGGCAGGGCGCCCCTTGCCAGTAAGACCGCACATACTGGCCAATTTCACTTAAATGTGGGTACAAAGATTCTGGCGAAGGTGCAGGTGCTCAGGTTGGAGGGGTGTCTCCCGCAGATGGTTGGGGAGGATTGAACGGGTTTTGTGAAGCGTAGGCGATTATCTTCCAATGTGCGGCGCCTGCTGAATGTGGTCTTCTCTCAAGTGGAGAGGGGGGTGAAACAAGAGGTAATAGTGCCGTTAGATGCAGAGAAGGCTTTTGATTGGATAGAGTGGGGTACTTGTTTGTGGTGTTGGAGTGGTTCTGGATAGGGCCGAAGTTTGTGTCCTGAGTCAAACTGTTGTACAATAACCAAAGGCCAGCGTTCAGACAGATAATGTTAGCTCGGGTTATTTTCGGTTGTATAGGGGAACAAGGCAAGGGTGCACTTTGTCCTCCCTCCTAGTCTCGTTGGTGATTGAGCCATTCGTTGGCCAACGCTTTGAGAAATTTGGATAAGTGGAGGGGGCTTGGCGGGCGGGTGGGAAGGAGCAGAAGGTGTTGTTTTGTGCCGATGATCTTTTGTTGAACATTACGGACCCAGATCCCATGATGAGGGAGATCAACATCCCTTTGTAGACTCTTTGGGTAAATTCAATGGAAAAACTGCTGCCTGGGGTTGGCTGAGCAAGTGCTGTTTAAATAAATAAATGATCTTTATTGTCACAAGTAGGCTTACATTAACACTGCAATGAAGTTCCTGTGAAAAGTGCTGCTCGACCTTGTTAGCGGGGTGCTGGCGAGTGCGATGCCGGCAAATTGGCTGGCGAGCCTTCATTTGCGGCGAGAAGCTCGTGGGGCCTCGTTAAGTGGACCAATTAACATTGAATAGTGTTGCTGGCCTTGCCAGCCTGAGTGCCGGGAAGATCGCGGGAGTTCCCGCCTCCTACCACACTTATAAAGGTTTCCGGAGAATTTCGCCCATCTTGTTCCTTCACTGTCGCTGGGTTAAATTCCCTCCTTAACAGCTTGTGGGTGTACCTACACTTCAGGGACTGCAGTAGTTCAAGAAGGCAGCTCACCATCACCTTCTGAAGGGCAACTAGGAATGGGCAATAAATGCTGCGACATCCATATCCCGTAAATTCATTTAAAAACAATCCTTTTTATCCTTGCTAATGTGTCACCCCAAACAGCATGTGCACTTATCCTGAGCCGTAAACTTTTATGTGGCACATTATTGAATCCTCTTTAGAACTCAATTAAAGAGTAATAGGTAAGAATGCAATGCCTAGTACAGTAATGGTCAAGCCAGGTCTGGAATTGGATGGTCCAGCCATTTGTGCACCATATACACAACAGTTTGCACACCGTTGTAACCTCTGTGAGATACCCATAATTTTAGGTACTTGTCATAATGCAGGTAAAGGTATTTAGAAGTTCACTTGAAGCAACATAGTTAAACATTTTACTCACATCGTAATTTTTTTTAAACCATAGAAAACAAAAGGTCAATTTGAAGTTTCCTCATTGGGGAATGAAGTTTAAGTATAGTAGAAGTTTGAGAGTGAATGCTGTTGAACTGGTAAGACAGAAGGTTGAATAAAATCTTGTTGTTTCAGAAAGTTACGCACTTAGTATGTCCAATCATTAAAAGGATGCAAATTAGCATGGGCCGTGTAGAGCTATATAATGTACAATAAAAAAGTTATTCCTGATTTAAGTTATAGCAAGTTGGACAAGGAGACAATCATACAAAATACAAGACTGGAGCCAGGGGGTGCTTCTTCACAAAGAATGATTAATGTGAATTTGTTTCATAGTCAACATTACCAGCTTTCTAGGTTAGAATTATATATAGTTGAGAAATTATGCAACATCTCTGCAATGTGACAGTTGATTCTGTATATATGCAGTTCAGATGGTCATACTAGGAATTGTATCTGATGTCTGCAGTGGAAATTGTATTCGGCAGACTTCCGGTTGCGGCTATGCCTAGGTAGGTCGCACGTTCGGCAGCTCCCGCCGGGAACAGACTTTTGGGCTCTTCAGAGGGGCCCCAATGGCAATTGTTCGACGGCTCCCAGTGTGGGAAGGTGACAGCAAGGTTCCCCGACATTATATGGATTGGACCAGGAGTGGAGCGGTCAAAAAAGTGATCCTGGTGCAGCGGAAAGTGCGAGGGAGGAAAAGCAAGATGGCGGCGGGCGGAGACCAAGCAGCATGGGGGCAGTGGTCGCAGGAGCAGCAGGAATTCCTTAAACGCTGCTTTGCGGAGCTAAAGACAGAAATGCTGGTGCCAATGAAGGCAGCGATTGAGAAGCTTGTGGAGACCCTGAAGGCCCAAGGGGCGGCGATCCAGGAGGTGCGGCAAAAAGCCTCGGAGAACGAGGACGAGATCTTGGGCCTGGCGGTGAAGGTGGAGGCGCACAAGGCGCTGCCAAGAGGTGGCAGGAAAAATCTGAGGACCTGGAGAATAGGTCGAGGAGGAAGAATCTTTGGATTCTGGGTCTCCCTGAAGGAGTGGAGGGGCCCGATGCCGGGGCATATATGAGCACGATGCTCAATTCGCTGATGGGCGCGGGAGCTTTCCCGAGGCCCCTGGAGCTGGATGGGACTCATCGAGTCCTGGCAAGGAGACCCAAAGCCAACGAGCTGCCAAGGGCTGTAGTGGTGAGGTTCCACCGCTTTATGGACAGAGAGTGTGTCCTGAGATAGGCCAAAAAAGAACGGCGCAGCAGTTGGGAGAACACGGAGATCCGTATTTACCAGGACTGGAGTGCGGAGGTGGCTAAGAAGAGAGCTGGTTTTAACCGGGCTAAGGCGGTTCTTCATCGGAAGGGGGTGAAGTTTGGGATGCTGCAGCCAGCGCGATTGTGGGTCACGTTCCAAGATCGGCACCACTATTTTGAAACGCCGGATGAGGCATGGAAATTTAGCCAGGCTGAAAAGTTGGACTCAATCTGAGGGTTTGTCGTGGGGGGATGTTTACTGTGTTTACTGCGTTTGGGGACTGTTCTTTTTGTTTTAGTGCTGGGTGGGGATGGGCGAATGGATTTGATGTGGGGGCTGTGGGAGAGTGTGGGCGTTGGTGTTGGAGGGGCAGGGCCCCGAGGAGAAGAGGGGGGGTGGAGGCCCGGGGATGGGGAGTTGGGGTAAGGCCGCAAAAAGGAGCTGAGCCAGAGGGGGCGGGGCCGGCTCAGACGGAAAGTGTGGGCTTTTTCCCGCGCTAGGGAAGGATGTGGGCGGGGCCGGGGGGGGGGAAGGGCAGTGCTGGAGAGGAGTGCAGACTGACTGCCAAAGGGTGGGGGGATTCTCACACTGGGGGGTTGATGGAATGACGGGAGAGGCCGGGGTCAGCAGGAGTCAGCTGACTTACGGGAGTGTCATGGGGGGAGCAAAATGGCTAGATGAGGATCTAGCGGGGGGGAGGGGGGAACTGGGTTGCTGCTGCATTGGCCAAAGGGGAGCTGGAAGTAGGAGAGGTGGTTGGGGCGGAGGTCCGCCGCCTGGGGGACTGGAGAGTGCGGGAGGCGCGGGCACGTGGCTGGCCCAGAAAAGGAGATGCCTAGTCAGGCGGCGGGTGGGGGGGGAGCGCGAGTAGCCCCCTGATCCGGCTGATAACTTGGAATGTGAGGGGCCTGAACGGGCCGGTCAAGAGGGCCCGGGTGTTCGCGCACTTAAAGAGACTGAAGGCAGACGTGGTTATGCTCCAGGAGACACATCTGAAGGTGGCAGATCAGGTTAGGCTGAGAAAGGGATGGGTAGGGCAGGCCTTTCATTCGGGGCTGGATGCGAAGAACTCTTCAGAAGGGTTACAATACTGGTGGGGAAGCGGGTGTCGTTCGAGGCACTGAATATTGTAGCGGATAATGGAGGTCGATATGTGATGGTGAGTGGTAGGTTGCAGGGGGTGCGGGTGGTACTGGTGAACGTATATGCCCTGAATTGGGATGATGCCGGATTTATGAAACACATGCTGGGTCGGATTCCGGATCTGGAGGCAGGAAGCTTGATAATGGGGGGGGGACTTCAACACGGTGCTGGACCCAGCACTGGAGCATTCTAGGTCCAGGACGGGTAAGAGGCCGGCTGCGGCCAGGGTGCTCAGGGGGTTTATGGACCAGATGGGGGGAGTGGATCCATGGAGGTTTGCCAGGCTGCAGGCCAGGGAATTTTCCTTCTTTTCCCACGCCCATAGAGCCTACTCCTGGGTAGATTTTTTTCATTTTGAATAGGGCGCTAATCCCGAAAGTGGAGGGAACGGATTATTCGACCATAGCCATCTCGGACCATGCCCCGCATTCGGTGGAGCTGGAGTTGGGGGAGGAGAGGGACCAGCGCCCGCTGTGGCGCCTTGATGCGGGACTGTTGGTGGATGAGGGGGTGTGCGGGTGGGTGCGGGAATGTATTGAAAGATACTTGGAGGCCAATGACAACGGGGAGGTGCCGGTGGGGGTAGTCTGGGAGGCGTTGAAGGCGGTGGTCAGGGGAGAGCTAATCTCCATTAGGGCCCACAGGGAGAAGAGAGAGAGGAAGGAGAGGGAGAGGTTGGTGGGCGAGATTTTAAGGGTGGACAGGAGTTATGCAGAGGCCCCCGAGGAGGGGCTACTTAGGGAGCGACGGATCTTCCAGATGGAATTCGACCTGATGACCACGGGGAAAGCAGAGGCACAGTGGAGGAAAGCGCAAGGGGCAGTTTATGAGTATGGGGAGAAGGCGAGTTGGATGCTGGCACATCAGCTTCGTAAGAGGGAGGCAGCGAGGGAGATTGGTGGAGTTAGGGATAGAGGGGGGAATACGGTGCGGAGTGCGGTGAGAATAAACAAGGTATTTAGGGACTTCTATGGGGATCTGTACAGGTCTGAGCCCACAGCGGGGGAGGAGGGGATGCGACGATTCCTAGATCAGCTGAGGTTCCCGATGGTGGAGGAGGAGCAGGTGGCTGGTTTGGGGGCGCTGATTGGGCTGGAGGAGCTGGTTAAAGGATTGGGGAACATGCAGGCGGGGAAGGCCCAGGGGCCGGATGGGTTCCCGGTTGAATTTTATAGGAAATACGTGGACCTGCTGGGCCCGTTGCTAGTGAGGAATTTTAATAAGGCGAGGGAGGAGGGGACCTTGCCCCTGACAATGTCCAGGGCGCTGATTTATTTGATCTTGAAGCGGGACAAGCATCCATTGCAATGTGGGTCGTATAGACCGATCTCGCTCCTCAATGTTTTTTTTTATAAATATTTTATTGAAAATTTTTGGTCAACCAACACAGTACATTGTGCATCCTTTACACAATATTATAACAACACAAATAACAATTAGCTATTTTATAAACAAAAATGAATAAATAATAAATAACAAAAATGAAAACTAACCCTAATTGGCAACTGCCTTATCACAAGTAACACTCTCCAAAAATATAATTTAACAGTCCAATATATAATTATCTGTCGCAACGACCTATACATATTATACAGTATATATTAACAACCCTGAGAGTCCTTCTGGTTCCTCCCCCCCCCCCCCCCCCCCCCCCCCCCCCCGATCCTGGGCTGCTGCTGCTGCCTTCTTTTTTCCATTCCATCTATCTTTCTGCGAGGTATTCGACGAACGGTTGCCACCGCCTGGTGAACCCTTGAGCCGACCCCCTTGGAACGAACTTAATCCGCTCTAGCTTTATAAACCCTGTCATGTCATTTATCCAGGTCTCCACCCCCGGGGGCTTGGCTTCTTTCCACATTAACAATATCCTGCGCCGGGCTACTAGGGACGCAAAGGCCATAACATCGGCCTCTCTCGCCTCCTGCACTCCCGGCTCTTGTGCAACCCCAAATATAGCCAACCCCCAGCTTGGTTCGACCCGGACCCCCACTACTTTGAAAGCACCTTTGTCACCCCCATCCAAAACCCCTGTAGTGCCGGGCATGACCAAAACATATGGGTATGATTCGCTGGGCTTCTCGAGCACCTCGCACACCTATCCTCCACCCCAAAAAATTTACTGAGCCGTGCTCCAGTCATATGCGCCCTGTGTAATACCTTAAACTGAATCAGGCTTAGCCTGGCACACGAGGACGACGAGTTTACCCTGCTTAGGGCATCTGCCCACAGCCCCTCCTCGATCTCCTCCCCCAGCTCTTCTTCCCATTTCCCTTTTAGTTCATCTACCATAGTCTCCCCTTCGTCCCTCATTTCCCTATATATATCTGACACCTTACCATCCCCCACCCATGTCTTTGAGATCACTCTGTCCTGCACCTCTTGTGTCGGGAGCTGCGGGAATTCCCTCACCTGTTGCCTCGCAAAAGCCCTCAGTTGTATATACCTGAATGCATTCCCTTGGGGCAACCCATATTTCTCGGTCAGCGCTCCCAGACTCGCAAACTTCCCATCCACAAACAGATCTTTCAGTTGCGTTATTCCTGCTCTTTGCCACATTCCATTTCCCCCATCCATTCTCCCCGGGGCAAACCTATGGTTGTTTCTTATCGGGGACCCCCCCAAGGCTCCAGTCTTTCCCCTATGCCGTCTCCACTGTCCCCAAATCTTCAGTGTAGCCACCACCACCGGGCTTGTGGTGTAGTTCCTCGGTGAGAACGGCAATGGGGCTGTCACCATAGCCTGTAGGCTAGTCCCCCTACAGGACGCCCTCTCTAATCTCATCCACGCCGCTCCCTCCTCCTCTCCCATCCACTTACTCACCATTGAAATATTAGCGGCCCAATAATACTCACTTAGGCTCGGTAGTGCCAGCCCCCCCCCTATCCCTGCTACGCTGTAAGAATCCCTTCCTCACTCTCGGGGTCT